>NC_092621.1:44349545-44671136 GCF_047663525.1 Anas platyrhynchos | reverse complement strand
ACAAAAGAATAACTACTAACTGCAATCAGAACTAACTAGAAATTGCACCTCTTTGACTTAGCTTTTCTACAATTATCCTTCCATGTAGATTTGGTCTTTGTGTTATTGTGTGTTTATTTAATAGAAAACAATCTGCAAATGATTAAATTTATTTATTTATTTATTGCCAGAACTGTATCTTTCTGAAAAGAAGGTTTACTCCAAATCAAAACATTTTGACAAAGATTTCTTAACGTGCAATTTCAGCAAGGTAAAATGTATAATTTGTGGTTGCATTTCATTAAAATATTACTTTTAATAGTATAATATAGCTTCATATTGTGTATAAGATTACATATTCCATCAGACTAAATATTTGTTCTCAAGTAGCACGAGAATGTCCTTTGGACTTTTGGCTTTCTAATTTGGGGCTCAAAGATATTGATTCCCTATGAAAACAAAACCAATCAAATAAGTAGTAACAGTTGGTAAATTTTACTTGGTCAATAAAAAATACTCAAAACCTACATTTGAAAGAAGAAACGAAGAAAGCCTTTTCTGCAAGTCCCTGGCAATCCACAAACTACTTCATGAATTCTACAGGGAAACCAAAGGTCCAATTTGTACAGTACATTGTACAGAAAACCTTGGACTTGGCTGACATCTTGGTGTTGTGATACACATTTAAAATTAAAAATGTTTGATAACACTATCATAAAGTGATGGGCTTTACATTAGCTTCTTGCACAATATGCATGATGTAGCATGTGTTGTCCTGCCTTTATGCCTGTTTCTTCTTTTCCTTTTCTAAGGAAGGCTCTACCGTCTCAGTCACAAGCCAAAAATAAATAAATAAATAAATAAACAAGCTCATGGTACTTATACATAAAAGAAAAAAAGTTAATAAGGATAAGGATAAATAATAAATTTACAGGAATTTAAATAAAACATAAAATAAAGTAATAGCAATTTCTAATTAAAATTTAAAATAATAAAATTAACACATTATACATTTACTTAAATTTATGTAACAGCTTTCAGTTGGTGGTAGCCTAATGCTTTGCATCCATCACTTGCTTTAATTATCCTTTGCTGCATGCACCTCTGTGGTAGTGATAGCTATTAAGTAATTATGCTCGTAGGTGCTGCATGACACTAGCATGCACTTGCCAGGGATTGGAACCGGTTTTAAAGCAAGCCACGCAGAGGTTGGAGGGAGTCAGTGGGACAGCCTCTGGTGGTGCCTCTCGGTGCTGTACTCCAGCAAACTCCAGCAAACTGCTTTCCTGCCGACATCAGCCTTTAGCAGGGAAATGTGCATGCTGACACTTGGCTCGCTGCCTGGCAAAGCCACTTGTGAGTCCAAATTCCTTTGGCATAGTGTGATAATACGGCGGTCGTTGCTTTATACTTAGAAATAAATGCTGAGTAGCATCTAATGTAATCTTTTTGCAGATGAGGCATTGGAAGCACAGGCTGGATGTGGGGCTTAACCTCAAACGCATGCACGTGTATTTAATTGCTGGGTTCTTGTTTGTTTGAGCCAAATGCAATTAAACTGTACATGCAGAATGTCTGTAGCAGCAGTCTGACTTGTGCAATATAGGTGAGTGATGATCGCTGTATAAAGATACTACCCTAACGCTTAACTCCTTATTACAGTTAGTCACTGAGGCTGCCTCCGCCAGCTCCCGTGAGCTGACACTTACGTGGCAGTGCTCCCTTTGAGGATGCACTGTGAAAAGCTGGCTGCGAAGTCATTAATGCTTCTAACTGCTGCTCCAGATTTCTCATGTCTCTGTAGGTCTGATATGACAGCTAGCTATACTGCTGGGGTGTCCACATTAAATACTCAGCTACTGCAGCATTGTTGTCTTCTCTTGTGAAAGAACATGTACCAAGGGAGTTTCAAAATCTATACACTGTCTTGATCAGGAGCAGTGTCTTCACACTGGAGCTTGTATATGCCTACCACAATTTTTGTAGTGGAGTAACTCACAAAGCAAGACTTGACCAGTGCTAAACCACAAAAACACCTGCTGCAGATGGGTGCAGCAAGTATTTAACAGTAAAGAGACTTCTGTTGCTGTATCAGTGCACGACACGGGGGCGCACAGAAAACCATGTCTTTTTCAAGATGCTGAGGAACCAAGGGCAGCAGTCTGAAGCTCATGGGTTGAGATGAACTTACCAGCTAGCTGCCCGGCACACTGACTGGCGATGGGGGGTGTTAAGAGAGGAGCACTCCCCAGCTGTTGGTGAAATGCTCATGTGTGAAATCATTAGCATATAAATAAATGCTTGTTTGGCTGTTTTGTAGCATTTGCTCAGTGTATTTAGGGATTTCCTAAAGCAAAACATCCCTAAACATGAATCTGAAACAAATATGTCTGCATGGAGTTGTCATCTAGATGTTTGGGAGGTAAAGTAATTGTGTTTGTCATGTTTCATGCCCATGCATTCCATCTGCCTATCTTGCCTACATGTACAGCAGGGAACGAACCATTTGTACTGCAATTTCTGCAGAGGGAAGCTTGAAGTTTGTGCTCAGTTTTCTTTGTGTCTAATTCCTTCTCTCAAATGCTGCCCATGACGCACTTGGATCCTGCAGCATGTTTTGTGTGCATGCCGTGAGGATAGCTAGGTCGGAGCATAACTAAGCATTTGGGAACTGCTGGATTCGCTAAACAAAGGGGACTGGAAAAAAAGCACAAGAGGCTTCTGTTGTGTAAGTGACACTTAATCTTGGCTGGCCGATTAAGAGATAATGTATATTGTTCAAGTACTCTAATCAGGTCAGCTGAAGTTCCCTGTGGTATAGAAAAAAATCTGGTGCCAGTTTCTGAGGTTGATCTCTAAGCACACCTGGGGGCATGAGCAATGGAAAATGGTGATGCCTGGCTTCTGCCTGCTCAGCTTGGTTCCCCAGCCCTCCCCAAAACCTTATTTTCCCTCATTGCATTGTTAGCTCAAGGAAACACAACCTATATTCCACCTTCCTGTGGATGGCAAAGATACTCTGCCTTCGACCAGGCATTCATGACAATTTCCCTGATAGCACCTCTCTGCTGGGAGCAAATAGTGGAGGAAGGGCACTGGGCCAAAATAATAATTTCCAAAGCATGGTAGGATGCAGTTGTGGTGCGGAGTGCTAGCAGCAAGCACCTCCCTTGCTGTACAGGATTGCTGGATGTGTTAAAAGGGGGCTAGAACCTCTTCCTCCCAGCTGAACTAATCCCTCCCAGCATACCTTTAATCGATTTATTATCGTATCCCTTTAACTGATTTATTATTGTATCACAGGAAAGGTGAACAACTTCACGAGTTCAGTTTCTAGGATGGATCAAATACTTGTTCCGATGTTTTGGTGATTGTTTTCTCTCCATGCAGTTTTCAAAGGAAAGGCAGCTGCTGTACACCTACATGCTCAGTTGGCCCAGTAGGATTTTATATCCTGAGTCTTTCAAGGACCTTCCCTCTCCAGATACCCTGGAGGCTTGTAGGCCATGAATAGAACAGGTGTGACAAGTGGTATTCCTGCTGTCACTGCCAAAAACAATACTTTTTTTTTTTTTTTATCCTCTGTGATCATCACAGTTGCCCTTGAGATTGAAAGTTCTTACAGGAATCTGTAGATCAGATTCTACAAAGCAGATCAGGAGGTCTGGATGTTAGGCAGAGCACTGTGAGCACCAAACGTGGTGGAGTAACCCACAGCTCACACAGGTGCTGGCCACAGAGTTTGTAACCACTTTGCTGGCTGAGCAACGGAGCATGAAGTACCTTGGAGGATAAAGCCCTTGAGTTCTTCTTTGTGTGCTTAAATAAAGGAATTGCTTTTCAAATCCAGAGTCATCTCCTTACTTTGACACATAAGGAAGAGCATGACTCTGTCCACCATTAAAATACAGAATGTTATTTAAATATTCTCAGCATGAAAGTAGCATCATGGTTCATTTATAATTACAACAATGATACATTATTTATAAGCACATTGCTTAAATAGATCCTATAGTATCCATAAAAATTACTAAATGGGCAGTGAGCTTGCAAAATACGTTGTTCCTGAATTAACAAAGGCATACATTAACAATGATGTGTCTTGTACCTGCAACTGTATTTGGTAGCTACTTTAACTGACAGGCAAAGAGAAAAAGTTCTGCCAGACAGCTCTTTTCCCCTTTTGACTTTCAGCTCTCATGCTCTTGCAAAGACACAACTCATAGTACTGTGCACAGCACATTTTGACAGCATATTCTGTTTAACCAAATAGAAACTTTTATTTTTTATTAGAAAAAAAAATATTCTGCAAAAAAATGCCAATATATGGAAAGAGAAATATTTGGCAAGCAGGCCAATCAGAGAAAAACCCAGTCAGGCTGTTTGAAGGAACAACACAGACATGCCAAGAAATTCAGATTAAAACTAGAAATGACCATGGAAAGCCTGGTGAATGTTGCTCACAGGGAGAGGAGGCCTTGAGTCTGAGCCAGGGATGTGGCTGGACTTAGGCTTATCCCTAAGACTGGGACTTCTGACTTCTGACTGGAGTGAAAGCAGTACTAATAGAGGAGGACTGGGGCTGAAGATGCAGACAGCTCTTTCCACCCTCTTGGTAAATATGCAGTTGTGTGTTTTTTTTTGTTTGTTTTGTTTTTTGTTTTTTTGTTTTTTGTTTTTTGTTTTTTTTTTTTTTTCTAAGTAGTGAGAATGTGAAGATGCACTAGAATACCACCTTCTGTTTCAGATAAAGTGGAAGATGTTTCCTAATGTTGAACATCATAAAATTGGGCTAGCTCTTGAGCTAGTGTAAATCAATACAAAAAATTGGCATGCTCCCCTGAAGTAATGGGACCTGGATCATTTAAACAAGTCAGTGTTCAACATGAATTAACTGTATAATTTAGCCACTTGCTTTGATTTGTGGGATTTAATGTTAGAAAAGCATGAAAGAATTCAACCTTTCAAAAATACCCATACAGCTAAGTGCAGAACTGGATGCTCAGTGGTAACTCTACATTGTTTCAAAATAATTGCATGGGGGCCAGGATTTCATTTTTTCCCTGCTGGTTCAAGTCTCTTAAATTATACAACATTCTGCCCTAATCTTTAGGCTGAGGTAAATGCTCTGCAAACTCTGCTTGGCCTGTTGGTCAGCTGTAGAGGTGTTAATTTGAAGCTGCTGTGGTTTGAGGGTGAGGTGGTGCGCTGAGTTAATGCAGAAATGCTTTACCTTGTGAAATCAAGCTTCTGCTTCAAATCTGAAAATGCTCTGGCAGTGCCAGTCCAGTGTTGGAGCTTGCTGCCACCCCTCCCAGCAGCTTGCAGTGTGGGTTTGCTGGCAGGGAGCACAGGTGCAGGAGAGGTTTGGGGCTGCGGCTTGAGGAGCATCCTCAGGCGCTGTTTGAGGGACCGGCTGGGGACACTGCAGACAGCGTGCGGTGAGCTTCCTCAGCATGCCGAGAATTTGCTTGGCTTCTCTACACCTGTCAAAACAATAACTGCTATGTCCTCCACCCCAAAACATGCGGATGCACAGAGGCTGGGGGTGGGGAGGATTTGCTGATTATTGATGGTAATGAAGGAGAGTGGGTGGTGATTGCACATTGCAGAAACCTAGAAGAAAGGCAGTATGATATAATTTCACCCTGGGAATCTATTGCTATGGCAACAAAGAACAGATTTTTTTTTTTTTTTGAAAAATAGGGTTCAATACAAAGTATCACAAAGCCAGAGAGATGATTTTTAACAAACCTTCTCCCCTCTTTGCTTATATTTTATTAGTTTGTATTATTGCTGAGGTGGTTGCAAGTGTAAAAAATGTTTGTGACCCATGAACACTTCCCCTAAATGAAATGAAGTATTGTTATTTCAGTTTTATCTGCTTGTTGTGCAGTCACAGTAGAAATCTTTGCGGTGTGCTTGATTTTCAGCCTACAGACCTTTTACAGTTGGAACGTACACTTCTAGCATTTAAACCGCTCCTCCAGGTCTAAGGAGATGTGGCTGAGGTCAGGATTCAGCCTGCACCATTTTCTATTTCATATATATGTATAAAGAATTCATGGAAACAATTACTTTTCCTTACAGCCAGATCAGCAGGTGTTGGCGGCCACAGCAAGCATGCAGCCAGCAGCATTTCCTTCCCATCAGGGACTGTAGGGGTGTGGGCCCAGGGGGAGATGGCCAAAGGGTTTGATCTTCCACCTTCTCTGCGTGAGAAGGGAGCAAGCTCCACAGCAACATGAAATGTGGGAGCAGTGCTAATCACCCCTCTACATGAGGCAGCAGGGCGTTTTGTCAGAGGGCCAAAAAAGAAATCCGGGAGCCAGATGAGTACTGTGTGGCTCTGTGCCAGCATAGCCTGCCAGGCCCCTGGGATCACAACTTTGAGCCTGCTGGAGGCAAGCTGTTGACAAGAGGAATGGTGACCAGTGCAGTTTCTTTCCCTCTTCAGGGTTCCAGTGAGAATTACAAGTTGCTTGCTCGATGAGCCAAGGATCAGCCCCAACCCTAGCTCTGCTACTCTGATTCCCTTTGAGACATCTTCATCTCATTCTTTCAGGCTTTGTCCCCCACCATTTTCCTGAAGCTTTCACTATTTGCTGTTCGCTATTTGCTGTTTCGTTGCTCAAACATGATGTTCATTTGAATTACACACTCATGTTTACACTTAGTGCTACAACAGGCATAACAACATTTTTTCTTTATATTGTTCATGTAGTTTACAATATTTTCAGACTATTCCTATGATTTTTAATACATTTTTTTCACACCTTGTTTCTGAAATAGAACTTGCCAAAAAGAATTCTGCTGCTATGAAATACCCTGAGCTCTCTGCACAAAAACCTCTGGGAATGTCAATAACATTGACAGTCAAATTTAGAATTTTAGCAAAGAAAGGCAGCATGCCCTCAGCAAGAGGCATCAAATTAAACAAAACACTTCCTCTCTGTATGACCATTTTGCACTACAAAAACATAAACAAACCAAACTCAAAACTAAAATAAGAAGCAGAGAAGAAACTGAAGAGAACGACAGACTCATTTTGACAGAATTCAAGAGTAAACAGAGGTAGGATGCGAAGGGCTCTTCTCTCCAACATGCAGACAGGCTGAGACAAGGATGCTGTTCTGTTTAAAACTCAGTTTAGAAGCTAGGTAAGTTTTTAGCTGTTGGTTGTTTAAATGCTGATCTCCCACACTTTCACTGTATTTAGCACACATGTATAGAAAATAATATAGCCAGGTTCTCATTCACCTATGGATCACTTTGTGCAGCCGGCTGGTGACCTCTGTTCCATATGGAAATCTGTGGTTGGCACTGACCTTACAACAACAGCAGTCTGACTAGCAGAATGGTCTGTGAGGAGCTGTGGTGCTGAGAAACCTTCCGAGACCAGTTTTTCCTTTTCTCCTCAAACATCTTGCCTACAGATTACAAATTTTCAGTCAAAAGACTGTCCAGCAGTGGAAAGATCTGCCATATAATTACTGCTCACATAAACTGCTACACTTGGATGGTGAGTGCCTGAATCATATTTTCATGTTGCTGAAGAAGTGTAAATTGGTCTCATAAAGAACAGGGTCAATCTCATTTGCCTGTGTCATTTCAGTCTGGCATGTGCTTTCAATATTTACTTAGTCTTCTTGTTTCATGACAACATACCCGGTTTTCCTGATAACAGGCCTTCTGGCAGGAGCCCTGGCCCCTCTGAAGTGAGATGGAGCCTTGGCAGGGTACTAGATTCTTCTTTACTTTCTGTTGCACTAACTATAGTGTACAGTATAGTGTACGGTTGTATGTGTCCAGGCCTGTCACACAGGGGTCTGGGTTTTTATTCCCCACTGGGGAGGTATGTAACTTTTGAGTGGCTGAGGTCCCTTGGGTTGTTCAGCCCAGAGCAGGGCAGGCTGAGGGGAGGCCTCATGGCGGCCTGCAGCTCCCTCACGAGGGGAGCGGAGGGGCAGGTGCTGAGCTCTGCTCTCGGGACAGCGACAGGACCCGAGGGAACGGCATGGAGCTGGGACAGGGGAGGGTCAGGCTGGGGGTTAGGGAAAGGGTCTGCACCCAGAGGGGGGTTGGGCACTGGGACAGGCTGCCCAGGGCAGTGGTCACTGCACCAAGCCTGCCAGAGTTCACGAAGCATTTGGCCACCACACTTTTAGACAGACATCTCAGTTCTGATTTGTGGGTGGTCCTGTGCAGAACAAGGATTTGGACTCAGTGATCCTTGTGGGTCCCTTCCAGCTCAGGATATTTGATGATTCTAATTTTTTGGTACTAATCGCTAGGAGATAAACTTATCCATGCTGTTACCCTACTGTAAGCAATAATCTTATGGCAGGCATAAATCTACCCTTTTCTTCTAACACTGATATTTATTGGAGAGTCCTCTGTGAATACTGTGGACTACTTTTATTTCACTGTTAGTTCAGTCTAACTTATAGTACTTTTTGGAAAAAGCTGTGTTTATTATGAACTGATTTTTGTTGCATATCACAAGCTTGGAAGTTATGAAGCAGTGACTTCCCACCTGTATGTAACAGAACAGAAGAGTAGCAATTTTACATTTTACCTCTTGTTAAACAATACAGATTTACTTTGTCTTGTATCTGTGTAGGCTGCAATAAAGGTGCATTTTTCTATGGAAAAGCCTTATTGAATTGAATAGGGAAGAAATCATTAAGATTCTATAGAAATTTAGCAGGTACTAAGTTTGCGTGGAGAATTATATCCCTGCAATATTGCTCTCTGTGTTGTTCTCAGCATTCTACAGAAAGCTGGTCATTCCCAATTAATATCCGTAGGAATTTCCCATAAATGCTGCTTTTTATATCAGAAATGGAAGATGTAGACCCTAAGGTTAGGACGCACAATCCATTTGTTGGATACTAGAAGTTATCATTTATTCTTCCTTCTGTCATTCTTCTGGGACCACAGTGTAATCCAACACCTGAGTGTCATTATTGTGGTGCAGTTACCCAGCATAGCCATTGTAATGTGGGGCACTCACTGCAGTTTTTCCCTGGTAGAAAGAAGCAAAATGGGATCCTCTTTCTTTCCTTTTCCTCCAAATCAGGGTATGTAGCAATATAATCCACACTATATGGCATAGCTACACTATGGCAGTGCTGGCTACAATATAGGGGTGAGCAAAAGAATGTATTATATTGGTGGATTTTTATACATACTGTAGTGTAAAAGCTGGAATTGCTCCTGCCTGAGGGCTGCAGAAGGAAATCCTATTGTACATTCAGGGATTGCACTCCTGTGAATGACACCGAGTCAACGTGATTCAGGTATCATAGCAACCTCCATGAATCACTATCTTTGTTTCTTTGTGACTTGTTTATATAAAAAACACAGCTAGCTTGGAGCCTGGCCTTACACTCTTCACAGAAGTGAACAGAAGGACTGCAGGAGTGGTCCCACCAGCTTCAGTGTGAATCAGAGTGGAAGAATCAGCTCCTTTTGTAGCAGGAACTGTTTTGTGCTAGATGCCTGTACAGGGATTAGCACCCACTGGGTTGCTGACAGTTACTCATTTTTAATAATGAAAAAACTTAGTATCGCAATAGCACAGAAAATAAGGAAATATCCTTCCTAAATATGTTCTTCTTAAAAAAAAAAAAAAAAAAAAAAAAAGGAACTTCAGGAGTTACTCTGATTACACAGATTAATGCTACAGTGTGGTTGACCTTCCTCTCTGTGTTCATCAGGTCATGGTGTACTCAGAGCAGAGAGCAGAGAAGGAGGTGGCTCAGGAGAAAGTAAACTTCAGTGTCTGACAGTAGGTGATTTTCTTTGCTTATGCTCACTGCCACCTTCTTCTGGGGGTGAAGGGAACCTCTGAACTAATGCACACTTCTCACTGGGTTCCACTTCTTCCCTCCCTGCCATTTGCTATAGGATTAGGGAACAAAGACTTGGCTCCATATCAGGTCCACCAAACAAGCAGAAGGGTGGGAATGATGTCCTAAGGCCTCTTTGCCCTCTGCTTTGACTGATAAAAACAAAGAAGTTGGTGCTGGCGTTTGCTTTTATGTAGGAACACAGGAAGACAATGCTGTGTAGAAAAATAACTGCAGTGCAAGTCCTCAGGCTTATAACTTTTCCTGGAACTATTGTTTCCATTTGACCTTGAAATTCCTGTGCAAGATAAAATGTTTTCATTAACAATTTCCCTAAGAAAAGATGCTCTGCCTCAGTGTCAAGCATTAAACAGAAAAGGGGACAAAGAGAAAAAGATTGAATCATCGCTATGACCAAGCAGAATAAGACTGGCTAGTCATAAATTTCTACTTATTTCATTTCCTCTGCTGTCATTGGTATTCGTTCATGCATTTATTGAAAATGGAGAATAACCAGTTCTTAAAGCCATTGCAGTTAGACAGTATTGCTGAAAAGTACATAACAGCCCTTAAACTCTTGAAGTCCTGTATAGGGCAATAAAACCATGCTGACTTCTGTAAAATAAAATGGGTTGAATGACTATCTTGAGTATTAAATTAAATATCTTATAAAATTTCATAAGCCAGTAGAGCATTTTAAAAAGTTACTGATTCTGATATACGGTAACATAGACACTACTGCAAAGATAAAGCCAGTCATAACTTGAAAGCTTTCAATCTTACCAGGCCAAAACTACAGTAGATTCTGTGAGAAACTGAGTTGTGTTTTTGCAGTAGAGAACTAATTTTCTGTATTCAAAGGTAGTTGTGTAGTCATAACAAGGAGAAATGCTAAGTAGATAAGTGAACAGTAGAAGGGCTTACTCTTCCAAAATAAGATAGAGGCTTGAGAAAAACAGGATGAGCAGTGTCAGAACAGTAAAACAAAGATCACGGATTCTCAAAACATAAGAAAGGAGAAAAAAAGGAAAAAGGAGAAATTAAAGGGTTAATAAAAAAAATAATATTGAACATATATGGTATAGAGGAGCATCGAGTAGCTTGTGAACCTGTAGTACTCAGGCAATGAAGAAACAGGGGAGGTGATCAGGCATCGGGTAATAGGGAATAAGAGGTTATGACTTGTTTACTATAATATGCTCCTGATTGGCAAGACGCTCATCCTTGCAATTGCAAATAACATAGCTTCACAGAAGATCCTGTCTGAAGAAAATTATCTGAGACTTTTCTCACAATACCAAAAAGCCTCAGAGATATTTGTATTTCCACCTCCTGATGCAGACTATTTTGTGGTTGCTGAGAATGTCAACATTTGCAATCCTGTGTCAAAATGCAGCCTTTTGACAACAACCTACATTTAATACTGCAGACAGTAGAATTAAAATACAAGAGTTCAAAAGTAAGGGTTAAGATCAGAGAGAACATAAAAACAAATGTAAATATTCATGTCAGTGCTGTAAGAATGATTCTCCTGTGCATAGGTGGTGTCTCCACATATGCATGCATTAACCTTAGTTCCAGGATTTCAGCCTGGTTGGCCTCTGGGAAGACAAACATTAATCCTGGCATTACGCAGAATGCCAGTCACCGCCACAGTTCACACTTCTATTTGTGGTGTTCACAGAGAGTCCAAAGATGTGAGTAACATGGTGATTGCGTCTGAACTGAAAGTGTTTTGCTTCTAGGGAAATATGAATGTACTTCATTGGCTGAGCAGCTCTTGCTTCCCTTGCTTCCTTTTATTTCTTCCTCACTCCAATATAAAAGTAGTAAAAGAACCATTTTGCTCACACAATTTTTTTCTAAACTGGGATGTCTGATATATATGCTGCATAAGCTGCATTTATTAAATATTGTAGATTGCTTTAGCTATGGCTGGTGAGTTGTAGTTGCTTACAGTCTAAATTACCTCTCTTGCTTCTCAACAAGGTAGGGACATACTGAGGTATAAGAAGTCTTCCATGGAGAATCATCTCTCTGACTCCACTAGGACTGTTTCACTCCAGAACTACAGATATGTAACTAATGCTGTGCAACTCTCTTTCATTTTAAACTTTGTTCTTTTATTTCTGTAGAACAGAATTACATAAACACAGAATGCTTTGGGCTGGAAGGGACCTTAAAGATCACCCAGTTCCACCTCCCTGCCATGGGCAGGGACACCTCCCACCAGACCAGGTTGCCCAAAGCCCCATCCAGCCTGGCCTTGAGCACCTCCAGGGATGGGGCATCCACAGCTTCTCTGGGGAGCCTGTGCCAGGGTCTCAACAACCTCTGAGTGAAAAATTTCTTCTGAATATCTAATTTAAGTCTATTCTTTTTTAGTTTAAAACTATTATTCCTTCTCCTATCACTCCATTCCCTGATAAAGAGTCCCTCCTGCTTTCTTGAAGGCCCCCTTTAGGTACAGGAAGGCTGCAGGGAGGTCTCACTGGAGCCTTCTCTTCTCCAGGCTAAACAACCCCAACTGCCTCAGCCTGTCTTTGTAGGAGAGGTGCTCCAGCCCTTTGACAATCCTCATGGCCTTCCTCTGGACTCTTTCTTATATGTCCATGTCCTTCTTGTGCTGGGGGACACAGAATATTTTGGCTCTGCAAAATATAATGTATTTTGGCTCAGTTTCCTATTCCCTCCTACTTTTGGTTGTTAAAGACTCTTTCTGTCCTAGACCCTCCCAGACAGCTCAGGCTCAGTGAGCAGCCAGGTCCCACAGGGCAGAGGCAGAGCTGCACTGTGGTAGAGCCCTCTGCTTCTTTCCGCTGGGCTAAGACCCTCAGCTACAAACTGCCCCTGTTCCACCAAAGCTGGGATCAAGCATCTCACACTCTTGGCCTGTGTTCCTTTTCTTCTTTCCAGTGATCCTAGAAATTAGAAGGAATACTGAGGACACTGGATCTGAAATCCTGATGAAAAGCATGTTGTGCCCTTTCCTATTTTAATTCTGCTGTTCCAGTCATTATTTCCAGAAGACAATGATGAATTCCTGACCTCTGATTTCCTCTGTTAGCAGGGCTCATTAGAGTGACCTTGCAGTGCTTGGCAGTACCAGATACCTGACCTTTCTTTTTCCTGACATTTGACAGTCACTCTGAAGGTATAATCTGTTTAGAGCTCTTGAAAACCTATTTGCCTCTTAGAAGCTGGCGTCCTTGACCACAAATTGAGGACACATTGTGGCAGCTGGTTCTTTATGAATCCAAAGGGAAACAAAGGAAAAACACCACTAACAGATAAATGGAAATCAGACAAACAGGTGCTTATAATGGTGATGCTCAATAAGGTGGGACCACGGAAAATGTTGCCTCTTGAAAAAAGTAGATGGTATCCAGGAAGCTGGTAAGAACAACAAATCCATAAATGAGGCAGATTTCCATAGTTGTTATATATGTTTTGAAAGCAAAAGAATTTTTGAGGAGTCTCCTGCCTCAGATGTAGTCGTAAAAGATGGAAAGAGCTACCTCAGTCCAGGATTCACAGATCAGTCAGAACATGGAGCCTCATGTCTTCATGGGACCATTCATATCAAAATAAAGTTGTAGCCTCTAACAGAAGGAAATAAAAGATCAAGAGCTCACACAGCATTCATGCAATCATAGAGTACTTCTGGTGTATCCACAACACGGCCCCAGCTTGCATCACACCATTCTGTGTATGTTCATGCATGAGTTGCTGTAGGAACAGAGGCACGTCTGTGTTCCCTGGAGACATATATGTACAAACATAAAAGAGAGAGTGGCTTCCCATATGGATTCTGGATAAAAGGATGTGAGATCTGAAGTAGCATAACTGTGGTACTGATGGAGACTGTTCAGCTCTGGGCTCCTTTAGACATCATGCTCCTCAGAAGAGCCTCCTACTGTGGGCATATGTCTTAGAAGCCCCATTGGACCTTATGTAAGGAAACCAATTCAGTATTCTCCATCTCCAGTTCTTTCTAATTCAGACATTTGCCCTTCCTGATCATTGTAAGCAGCTACTGGTGGAGATTGTAGCTCATAGCTGCAATAACAGAAATAATTGATTTTGTCTCAACATCTATAAAAAGAGAAGACAAAATTTGCCTCACCAAAACAGGTATCTACTTTCACCTACTATGTAGGGTGAGGAAGGGGAACAGAAGGAGCTGGAAAGGTCTTTTTTTTTTTTTTTTTTTTTTTTTTTTTCCCATTGGATGAGGTCATGGTTTTTGCTCATCTCCAGACCTGAAGCTCCATCAGAGCCTTTTAGGTTGTAGAAGAAGTCTTGCTGGTCACAGACTCCCGCTGTCTGCTCACAGGGGTGTTGGGCAGAGTGCCTCCCCATGCAGTTAAGCTTTGTCAGAAAAGCCTTTTCATTTTTTGAAGCAGAGTACTTAGAAGTCAGGAGGAACTGCCACTGTGAACAGCTGAGTTACAGAGCTCAACGTCGTCAGTACATCGCATACCTTCTGTTTCCTTCTTTTTTCAGCTACACTGCATTTTTTACATTGTATTTTCTTCTACTCTCTGTACAGTTCAGACTGAGGCACAGTTTTACATCCAAATGAAGTAAACTATGTTAGGTTATATCCTTCTTCGCTCCCAGCAGGAGAGAACTTTGCTTGCTGAGGAAGCTACATTTCAGGGCTGCGAAAGTTGCCTTTGATTAGTACCTTTGCCTTTCATTGGTGAGTCACCCTGTTCTTTCCTCCTGTGAAAGCTAATCTTAGTTGTTGTTTTGGGACAAATACTTTACAACTGCAGAGTTATTCACTAGCAATGAACTCCATGCATTTCTATTTACAGCGAACTTCCCACATTCTGTTGTCTTGTGATAGATCTGAACTTCACAGAATCACAGGGGATGGCACTGTACCCTTCTGTGCTGAAAAGAGCTTGAGGAGAAAACTGCATGATCCAACAAGCAGAGAAGTGGGAAAGAGTAACGGAACAATCTTCCATGGAAGTGCTCAGAGACAAGTATTTGCTTCTGAGGAGTTAGAAAGGAAGCTGAAGCACTAAGAACTGTGAGACATTTGTTAGCCTTTTGTTATCCAAGCTCAAGAAGCCCTATGTCCACAGCTGGCAGAAGACCTCTTAACACACAGCATAACAGCACCCTGCTGAAGAAGGGGGATCCATGTAAGAAAGGCAATCGCTTGAAAAAAATGCTGTCACGGTCAATAATTAAGCTGTGTAACTGTGCAAATACAGATAACTTTGTACGCCACAAACTCTATTTCCTGCTGGGAAAATTAGCAGTGACTGAGGGGTGCCTCTGTGTCAGCAACAGGAAAGCATGAGGCTTATTTAAATATATGCAATGGGAAATAATATGGGGACATAAAACACAATTGGCTGCTGAGGTTCTAGATGACAGCGGGATATATCAACTTCATTAAGAGGTTTGTTGAAACCCCCGATTGTGTCTTTGTGAGACACTACCTTGCTGTATGTCTGTTATTTATTTTATTTTTCCAGCTTAAGTGCAGCAAGACAGCAATACAGTCCAAAGGACTTGTAGCGGGGGGAAGGGGAGATCAGTGGATAAGAGAGATCCCCAGTGAAAATTCCCACCTAACATCAGCTTCCAGGCTAACAAAGGTTTGTAAGTGCTAGTTCGAGGCACATGGCTCCTACCCTGCCCATGGGACTATCGTGAGCAGTAGCTGGTTTGAATTCCAAGAAACCATACTCCAGATGTTAACTCCAGATAAGATTGTGCAATGTGAAAAGGGTGACAGTTTCTCTAAAAACTAGATTGTCCTGCTCCCATCTGTTGCTTCCAAGTCAACCGTAGCATTGCACCATCAGATTTGTTTACTCAGTTCAGGATAACAGTCTATTAAAGAAAATATTTGGCATATTCTGTCACTGTTAGCTATTGACACAAGATGCAGTCCTGCAATTGCTTTACCTTTTTACCAAAAAGAGAGACAAGTGGTAGCTATATGGAAAGGCCACACATAGTTTTCAAACTTGCTCATGCTGTTACTAAGAGATTTCACTTTTTGAACCTGAAGACCTCTATTACCCTCATTCACTATTGTATGCCATCCCTGTGGCTACAAGTCATTACTTACATGGAAACATAATGTTAGGAAAGAATGAAACATTTCTAGCAGCTTTGAGTCCAGTTTGGTGGGTTGAGAAAAAGGTGAACCATCCCCATGAAATAAGTTTGTTCTCCAATGACCGGTTTAATATAGGTATATTGTGAGAGGGAATGTTCTGCTGGTGGGCAAATGGATAAAATTTGCCCATTGTATCAAAAAAAAATTTTTTTTCTCCCCCCCCCCCCCCAGCTTTCTATCCAGTAACACTTACTCCTTACCAAACTACTATGTTCTTCGGGGTTTCAGGTTCATATTCTAATGAGTTTCAGATGCATAACTGAAATCAGCAGGGAGACGGAAACCTAAACAGTTTTGAGTATTGGGCCTAATAGTTACATGTATCTCTTCAAGTCTCGATCTTTCCAGAATAGGAAAAAAAAAAAAAAGTCAAATAAAATTTAAGATTCAGAACCTAACGTGTTTGTATATTCATTTATTTATTACTTATTTATTTAGTAAATGCTACAGTCATTTATGCAGTAGTGCACATGCAATTTGATGTACATGTACCTTCTGGATGGCCAGACACGAATCCTAATTCTACAGTTTGCCCAGCACATAAGGAGTCAAGTCAAAGCACTGATGCTCTCAGGCAAATTGCTAATGAGATTATATTAGTGTCCAGATGCAGAAAGATCACACGATATCATGTTTACAACAGTTAACCGCTACCAGGCAGAATTTGAAAGGAAATTCTCTATAATTTCTGTAATTCAAAATGGTTTGCAGTATTAGTTGCCAGGACAGATTGTTCGGGCTTGGATGTTGACTGAAGGATTAAAAAATGCAGATGATGTGAAGCTGGTTATTCACTAGTGAAAAGGACTAAACACTTACTACAGAAGGCACAGAACAAGTAATTACTTTATGCATCCCTCCCACTGTACCTCCACCCTCCTTGCCAGCCTACTCTCCTCCCTTCCCCAGGGCATTTCAGTACAGCTGCATCCTGCCCTTTACAAAATCCCCTTATTTTCTGGTGTTTGGTCCCTTTAATAGAAGTTGCAAGTCATGCTGGTTTGCAACAGCTATGTGATGTATGCAAAAGAGGAAAAACAAGATCAGAGCCCCATGCTCATGTTTGCTTGTAGCCTAGGGAAAGGTTTGAACTCAGGTTTGCAAGGAGGAAAAGGCCTTATCCCTTTGTTGTTACAATTCACAGTATGTTTCAAAAATTGCCATGGCCTAAAGCCCACAGCTTAAAACCTGGTGTTGAATCTGTACTTCCTTTGATAAGAAAAAAAAAACCTAACCACTGTGCTCGTACGGGTCTGAAAGGATGTAAAGTGTAGCAACGAATCCTGCTCTTTTATGTAGGCAGGCAGAAATAAACTGCTCACTTACTCTTTTCTAAGATCCTCTGATGTTTTGAGGCATGTCTTTCATGAAAACCTGTTACATGTTTCTGAAAACCACTGTGTGGGTTCTTACTTGGGAGCTCAGAATACAGGTGAAGGAGGAACAAGACATGCCCTTTGTAAATTCCTACACATTTGATCATCTAGGGTTAAACCTGGCCACCAGAGCTGTGCTGCTAGGTGAAAGTGAAGCCACCTGTGAAAAAGTTTGCCCTGCGTGTTTCCCTGACATTTGCAAACAGGCACTCCTGAGTCTCCCTGGAGGGAAGGGATGGGAGGGACTGCCTCCAACAGAAACTGGCTGCCCTGCCCATCTGGATGGTTATGTGCTAGAAGGCATTTGTGACCCCCAAAGTGCCCTAGAAGCAAGGCACAGCAGCGTTACAAACACTCCCCTTCCTTACAGCTCCTGTCACAGAAAAGAGAGAAAATCTTTCACCTGTCAAAATCTGGCAGTTAGTTTACATCTGGCCGTCTCAACAGGTCTTGGAAAATATTTCCTTTCTCAGCAAAGGAAATGAGGAATCACAAAAAAAATGTGGATCCCACTCTAGACTTAACAGGCCAAGAAATACTAGGTGGACTGTGAAACACATGGACAACTTGTCCGGGACAAGCCACAGATGTTCTTGAATTTAGCTTGAAAATTCAGACCTGTTATTTTCTTTTCTGACTCTCTGCACAGGGGGTGTATGTTAATGGTACTGCATTGTTCTCAAAGTGTAAGAAATCCATCAGAAATAAATGTGAGTCCAAAACCTTTCCTATAGTACTGTCGACACTGAGGTTAGAAAACTGTGGTTGGGCTAGCATGAAGTGGCAACTTTTTTGTGATTATTTCATGCTGTAATTTCAGGCTGAATATTTATTTGCAAAATTTGCCCTATTATTGTTAAGTTTGGTGAAAAGAGTATTTCATTAATACGTCTCCTGTAAAACTAGAAAATCCTGTATTAGTATAGATTTTTTTTCTTTTTGTTTAAATTCACAAAATGCTTTCTATAGTCAGATTCTCAGATTTTGCCAGAAACACATTTTACTGTAAACAGATTTGTTTTTAATAAAACTGTGTTCTGACCTCCATGGATTAAGAAGTGAGAAGGATGCACAAGACTAGGGGTCTGCAACACCCATGCTCTGAAGTACTGCTCTTTGGCACTACTGAAGAGCTATTTCTGTCTGGGGTTACTGTATTTTCTACTCAGTCTGCTTCCAATAACCAGTTCTTGCTACTTCCTTCTTGTACGGTGAAGAAGAATGAACCCTTTGGTCCCTTGGCTGTGGACAGGGTTGTGGACGCTGCCCACTGGTTGGAGGGAAGGAAATGATGTGGAGCATCAACCCTCCACATGTCTCCTTTGTGGTCCACAGAGTCTGTAGAGCCATCAGCCTTCAGACTTCCCTTTGAAAGCATACAGACTAGAAAGATATCAGGTAGCTTTTTATTTTTCATCACTTGTGGGCCCTGCTCCTGCAGATGGAGGTTATCTGATCCCCTGTGATTCAGTTTGTCTGTTATTACAAAGTACCAGCTGTGCGATCCTGTCTCTGTGTATAGCTGTGGTAGGATTATCAGTTTCTATCAGAGAAAATGCTTTGAATTCCATTAATGTTCATTGACATTCATTCCTTCAACTCTCTTCACAAGTCCTTGCTTTGGAGCGTGAATATTGAATTAATTGTGTCAAACTTGTTTCTGAAACCAAAGAGACTGAGACTGAGCTGATTTACATTTAAACAATTGATCTTCTCTTCTGAGTTATTGATTAATCCTTTTTTAGAAAGATAATTGGTAAAAATGAATTTTACAGTCAAATGTTTCTTCTATTTTCTATGGTGTGTACTCCGCATTGACAGTCAATACTCCAATAAATTGAAGCAAATGCTTTGGTTCTGTCACTCCAATGGCCACACTAGCAGCAGCGTGGTACTGTAGCTAGCATCTAGGCATACTTACTTATTTATGTCATTTGACAATACTACTGGCCCCTAAATTCTCTATGGGGAAGCACAACCTACAGTTTTTCAAAACATTGTTGGTAGGGGCATTTTACATAGATTCAGATATTATCCACTGAGATGTTTTACAGCACAATTTGATAGCAAAAAGTGAAATATTTGAGAGAAAATATTATGTACTGAGGAAAGATAACTTTACATGAAAAATTAAGCTAGCTTGATCTCTTAACACTAAAAATGAGCAATTTCTGTTCTGGAAGTGGGTATAATGCAGCTGTTGTTAGGAAGAATATTCTCCGTCAATCGAATTGATGCTGAATTTCCTATATGTATATATATATTTAAATGCAGTAGTGCATTAGGTTTCATCCAGAGCTTAGTTTTTCCTTATTATCACAGGACTTCTGTTTTAAAATATGCATGACATTTCAATTTCTTCCTCCTGGAAACAATATTCTGTACAATAATCAAAGGCATCAGCTTGTTTTGAGATACATTATTAACGCCGGCAGAGACATTTTCTGTACTCTCCTGGAAGCTCAAGAGCCAAGCTGTTCCCTGTGCAAACTCACAGGAGCAGCATGCCAGCAGCTGCGGCAGGCACCACCGGTGCAGCAGTGCATCCTGACATATGCACGTGCAATCACATACAGCAGGACCCACGCTCCAGCTGCTTGCTGCCTGCCCTCCTGAGAACCCTTCCTGCACTCAGCCACCCTCCTGCAGCCTGCACACCTACTGGGGGATGTGCAGTAACACACTCTCATGCTTGTTTTCCTCGTCTTTAAGGGAGGAGAGGGTGGCTGTTGTAACCACCCTATTGTGGATGGCATTTGTGACAAATAAAATTCAGGGAGATACTTCCTTATCACCTTGCTTATTTTCCATTTATCGTAAGGGTATCTGCCCTGTCACCCAAGATGCTGGGGGAAATAATTTTGTCTCCAGAGTGCTGTTTGCATATACTGAGCAAAATGAGACTGAAAAATTTTAGGTGAGCAACATGTGATTTGCTATGAGGGTGGTGAGGCCCTAGCACAGGCTGCCCAGAGAAGCTGTGGATGCCCTATCACTGGAGGTGTTCAAGGCCAGGTTGGATGGGGCTTTGGGCAGCCTGGTTCAGTGGGAAGTGTCCCTGCTCATGACAGGGGTTTGGAGATGGATGGTTCTCAATGTCTCCTGCAACCCAATCAGTCCTGTGATTCTATGATTAAATAAATAAATAAATAAATAAATAAATAAAAATTTTGCTTTGCAATGAACCTGTTCAACTTTGCATGTTGATACTAGAAGCGAATAGGATCCCTTTTTTCCTGACTTGCTTTAGAAATAGCTCGCAGTTCCTGCCCATCCATTTCTAGAGATGCAAAGGTATTAAAGGTTTGACTGGGCAAATTCTCTCTGCCTACCCACCCAAATTCACCTCACAACCTTCTCAGCCTTTCCTTTACATCCAAAGAAGCATCTGTATGTGGCTTGCTAATGAGCTTTTTCATTGAAGTATATGATTAAATAAAAGGTGCTGTGCTATAAAATAATTCTGTTATGTGGTGCCAGCTCTACACAGGATCCAGGAAGTAATTCCACATGAAATGAAGTCTGGGAACCCTGGCTCTCAACGCTCATCTGGTTCCCATTGCTGTAACTTCTACTTGCTAAGCAACTTGCATTCCCGGAGTCATCTGCCCATAGTGAGGACGTGTTTCAAAGTCAGACCTTAGTGAGACGTGGGAAGAGAAGACTAAATTCATTTTATCAGTATTTCCAGAGACTGCTGACTCCTGAAAACAAACAAGAAAGCCTTCTCTTAAAAGCTCAGAGGGACTGAATATCTTAGCAACACCTCAGACCTTCCAACTAGTCTCTGGAAGGTCAAAAAGCCCAAAATTACAGACTGGTTCAAATCTAGGTCTCATTCCAGCACAACTGCTTGTGCATGTACTGGGGAGCCATGATGTGAAATGCAGCTAGAGCAACGCAGAGGGGGTGGAGTGAGTGCCCATGAGACCACCTGGGATGTCTCACCCGCAGGCCAGTGTTTGCAATGTGCTCCTCAAACTTGCCACCAGTGCTAGCTCATATGGACATCCCTGCTCGAGGAATGCTGACTCTCCTGGTTCAGACAGCAGAGCTAATTTCTACATGAGTAATCACACCCTGCGATTAGTAGTCTGTATCCTGAAAGTTTAGTTGAGGTCTGCTCAGGCTTTAATCCTCTCACTGCCTTAGAGGCTGTTGTACACTGCTGTGGGTCATTGCTGGTGGCTGTAGGGACCATTCTGCACTTCCTCATACGACACAGAAGGTGCTTGCAGAGCAAGCCATGCTGTGAAGCCCTGTGAAGCCCCTTCCTGCCCTGATGGTATCAATGCCAGCAGCAGGCCTTATGGAAGCACGTCACTGCACCAGAAAGGAGACACAGGGCAGAAACCATTGTGTCAGAGGCCGCCAGCTGGCGGTGCCCCACGAGTTGTGGCAGAGCTCTGACTGTATGGAAACAGCCTGCCAGTGGGTGTGAAAAACTGGTGAGCGCCTGCCATGAGAGCTGGGCAGAAGGCACAGCAGCAGTAACCATGGCTCTGCCTTGTCACTGTTGAGCTTTCTGTGCTGGCCCAGATTTAACTTTTCTGCTCTTAGAGTGGCCACCCGCCTTAGGAACATGTTTGTCTGTCCCTCAGCAAGGTATTTTGGCCTGCTTGCTTTTTAAAATCACATATGGAGTAGCAGGCTCCTATACATTACCTGTATGATTCTGTATGTTTACCGTGTTTTGACATGCCAGAAGGCTGTGCTGCCGTTCAGCGAGACCTGGACAGACTGGAGAAATGGGCAGGAAGAAACCAAATGAGGTTTAACAAGAGCAAATGTAGAGTCCTGCACCTGGGAAGGAACAACCACATGTAACAGTACAGGCTGGGGTTGACCTGCTGGAGAGGAGCTGCAAGGAGAAGGACCTGGGGGTCCTGGTGGACAACAGGCTGACCATGAGCCAGCACTGTGCACTGGTGGCCAAGAGGGCTAATAGGATCCTGGCGTGCATTAAAAGGAGCGTGGCCAGCAGGTCAAGGGAGGCGATCCTCCCCCTCTACTCTGCCCTGGTCAGGCCTCACCTGGAGTACTGTGTCCAGTTCTGGACTCCCTGGTACAAAAAAGACAGGGATCTCCTGGAAAGAGTCCAGCAGAGGGCCACAAAGATGATACGGGGCCTGGAGCATCTTCCCTATGAGGAAAGGCTGAGAGGCCTGGGTCTGTTCAGCCTGGAGAAAAGAAGACTGAGGTGGAATCTTAATAATGTTTACAAATACCTGAGGTGTGGGAGATGGAGGGATTTGGCCAACTTCTTTTCAATGGTTTGTGGGGACAGGACAAGGGATAATGGCCACAAGATGGAGCACAGGAAGTTCCGCACCAAGATGAGAAAGAACTTCACAGTGAGGGTGATGGAGCACTGGAACAGGCTGCCCAGGGAGGTTGTGGAGTCTCCTTCTCTGGAGATATTTCAGGCCCGCCTGGATGCCTACCTGGGCAGCCTGCTCTAGGGAACCTGCTTTGGCAGGGGGGTTGGACCCGATGATCTCTTGAGGTCCCTTCCAACCCCTACAATTCTGTGATGCTGAGTAATCTGCAAAAGGTTTTCTCCTGCATGTAATCACAGCCACAAGCTGCTCCTCATGTTGTAATTCATTCTTTACTTGATACACACAAGGAGTAAAGTGTTCACTGGGTTAGGGGATTCTCCTTTAAAGATCTACTAGTCTGATTCTTCCCTCCAGCATTACAATCACTGCTAAAAAACTACAGGCAAATGGAAAGAATAAGTGTTCTGTGTGCTTTGTCTTGAACAGATAGTATCACAATAACTAATTTCTTTGTACACGTCAATACAAAATATCACCATGGCAGATCTGCTCTGGAAAAACCCTGCTGGACAGAAAGTAATTCAAAAGAGTAAGGTGATATAAGTGCAATAAAAAGTCTGTTGTCACAGACACATGAAAGCCATATAAATAACTTGCTTTCTTCACAACTACTTCTGCTTTATGTTCTACAAATTGCTTTTTCTGCTGAACATGTAGTTTGAGCATGAAGTCATATCCCGACAGGGATAAGGACGCAACATTACTTTCTACATGTACTGTCAGTACCTTTGTTTTTACAGGGCTTCACGCTGCAGTGGTCATCACCTCTTCTGCTGATTTGGGTCATTGTCCATGACAGTAGGAATAAGGTTAGACAAAACCTTGTGGCAGCAAAATGTTTTCAAGGCCTACTTCCAGGCTACAAACAAACCTTGCTGCTAAGCCATATAAAGTGCCCAAACATTTCTTAAAAAAAAAAAAAAAAAAAGTATACATTATCATCCATGACTACGTAGGCTTTATCTTAAACTAAGACTTTGGTCTCAGACTTTATAACCTTATCCACACTCTCTTTCTTTGCCCTGTAAACCGTAACACCAATACTATGGATGTTCCTGTTTTTCCATTTCCTCTATTTCCTGTTTCATATTCTGTACTTCTGAAGCTGAACCCATCATACATGCTATGTCCATTTCCAGAACCTTGATCTACGAGGTTGGTTCCCTGTACATAACACAAATACCAGCTTATTTTCAGAAAGTAGCAGATAGTTAGAAAGGCTCTGTTGCCTTGTCCAGGGTTATCCTGGTGCTTGTAGGCTTACATCCTCTTTCCTGCTCTCTACTGCTGCTGAATGCAGCATACCCTCACCAAGACAGCCTGGCTACCCTGGGCAATAGAGGACTGCAACATACTCTGGCCAGGTGCTCTGCTCACTCTGCTCGCAGTAGAAAATGCAGGCTGCTGTAGAAAACTTTTCCTCTCCAGCCATGGGGTGAGGCCCACGGCAGAAGAACCAGGGATCAGAAGAACTTGGGTTAAAAAGAGAAAGCTGGGGAGAAACTCAGGAAAAAGCAGTACCTCAAACATTCATGAGCTTTTGTTAGGCCAGTCCTAGCAAAGAGGGAAAACAGAGCACCAGCAGACCAACATTGGGGAATGCCTTGATGCAACCACATGCATAGTTTCGTGGTTCACTGATGCTGCCTTGCTTTTATATACTTTATCAACACTGAGCTTGATCTCGGACTCTTTCTCAGGATTTTACTGGGGCCAGGTAGCATAACCCTTGCAGTGGGACTCTGGAACAGATCCCAAAGGCACTGAAAAATACCTTGACCTTTTTTACTGAAACAAATTTTCATCTGTTCCTTCACTGTGGAGGATGACGGCTCTTTTAAACAAAGTGGAATATGCTGGGTGTTATGGTATGTTATTAAAATTTGTATTGCCAGAAAGTTCTACTCTGTGGGTCAAAGTGACATAACAGAAGCTGCTGTTTATGCTTTTAAGCCCTTCTTTCAACAGCAGCTTAATTGTCTCCTACTTTCAATAAAGGAATTTGTTTTGCAGATGAGGACTGTGGGGGAGAACAGGCATTTTACTCTGCAGGGAAAATAAGAAAAGAACCTGCCCTTTTCTGACAGCTTGGTCAGAAAAGTAAAGGAAGCAGGGAGAACAGTGCTGGTAAAGCAAGCCCACCAACAATGCTGGAAAGCCATTTCTATTAGTTCATGGGTTAAGATTTTTTTTTTTTTTTCTTGGAAGATGTATTCTGGAGCCCCAAGTTTCAGAAGTTCTCACAGGTGCCTCCATTTATGCCTGAGATGAAAGCAACTGCTGTCCATTCTTGAATCATACAGAAATACATTATATCCCCTTTCTGTATCAACATCAACAAAAAAATCTTCTTCTGACTGTTTAGGTTGGCTGGGAGCATCTATTTAGTCAGTAATACAGATGAAAAGCTAGAAAGGACAGTCAGATACTAAACACCTTCTTAGGAAGAAAGCAAATACAGTGTGACTCAAGAAAAATACTGCTGGACCTTCTCCCAGCACAACTTCATCAAAAACAAACAAACAAACAAACAAAACCCACCACATGGTATGTGATAAATTAATGAGTGTTTATTTGTTTTTATGAATTTTACTAATTCAGAAAATTTAGTTTGAAAAGTCAGTTCAGTGTAGTCCCATATTCCTAAACAAATGGATGGTTTAAGTGTTTGATCATAGAATTATAAAATATCTCTCTATATATAAACCTTGAATATCTAGGGACTACTCCTAGGGATCTGCTAAAAGGTGAGGAAAACATTTCCACTGTCAGAGGGCTAGGATTCATTATTAAGGAACCCACTCCCCCTTCTGAATGCTTGTATATGTCCACAAGATTCTGGTCTAACACATCAAAACTGTGCAAGATTGCCCTGGGGTCTTTCAACAGGGAAAGTTATCCACTTTTGCTCTTTAGAGCCAAATAGTTCCTACCCTGAGGAAACATTTTGAAAAGCTCTTGTTGCCAGTTTTATGACATTCACTCCGACTGTAAAGGTTACAGATGGAAGGATTAGTAGGTGTTGCACCCTTTTAGGCTTATTTTTTTAGCTTGCACTTTCAAAAAATAAATAAATTAGGAAACATAAGGATAAAAAAAAAAAAAGAACTAAATATTATATTCACCGTACATACACATCATCCTTCTGTGTGTTATATTCACTGAGCACTGGAATCCAGCAGTTGCAGAGTGGGATCTGGGTCAAAATGTTACCCTCCGTTAGTACAGAGGACAAGGCGGGGGCATATCTGGCTGGACATCGGCATGAGATCTGTGGTGTGGTTCTGGCCTACACCAGCTAGGCCTCTCCAAAGCAGGATCCTGGCATGTCTTGGAATAACCACAGGGCATAAGCTGTTCTCAATGGGCTCGTCAGATGAAGATAAACTACTCCTGAGGATTAGAGGCTTTAGCTGTAAGGGTTGGAGCCAAGCCTTGCCTGTTGTCCTCATGGCCAGAGAATGGTGCTTGGCCATAGTATGGTGCTTGGCCATAGTATGGAAGTAAACAAGGCTTGGTTTGACAAAGTAAAACCCAACTTGGCTACCATTTTGTAAGCTGCTCTCCCAGGCTTTTGCCTCCTTTAATGCTCCTGCTTCTGCCCAGCTCCAAGAAAAGACTTTCTGCCAGTCCTCCAACAGGATCTCAGTAGCAGTCTTTAGTCACAGCCTGTTCCACAGCTGACAAAAGCTATTGAATCTGTTCTGTGTGTCACACGGTGGTTTGTTTTTTTAATATCCCAGACTGGCTAGCCAACAGCCTCGGGGAACCTCACTGCAAACTTCCTGAAACATAATATAAAGGCATTTTTGTTTATCCTATTCCCTTCACATGACAGAGCATAGCGAAGGTTAAAAGAAGAGTTGTATGTGCTGATGATAAAGGTTGCAATTGAAGGTGAAGAGCATTTTGGACTATTTGCAGCTGACATTTTTCCTCTTACAGAATCATTGTTTATAACTGCTAACTTTGGAGAGGATAGAGGTCTTTTTCATTTTACAAAATATGGGTTAAAATGCCTGTGAGCTCAGAAAAATACTGAAGTACACAAGTATGTTATAGGGATGCTGTGATTCATATTTTGCTCTTTATTATCTAGACTTAAAGCTAGTCAGAGGCAGTCCTGCACAGATATTTGGTGCTTTACATGCAAAAAAATTTTTTTTGGTCATTTAACAACTACAATACCTCTAGTATGGCATTGTAAGAAGACTTCCAGATGATCTCCAGTCATGACATATTGGATAAAAAACTCTGAATCTGTAAGTTGGATCTCTGCTAGGAATTAAAATGCTAGGAGTCAAAGCTCTTTGCTAGGAATTAAAATGTCCTGCTCAGATTCTGTACATTCTTGAACAGCAAATGATACAAATATTTACTTGCCTCTGAAGTCTGCAGTATGGGTTAATCAAAGAAAATTTGTATAACATTTACAAAGTGAAGTATGCTATTGTATGGGCCAAAGGTTATAATTTTTGTTTCATTGTGTACTGAAGACTCCTTAAATGGCCAAAAGG
Organism: Anas platyrhynchos; assembly: GCF_047663525.1. Lineage (NCBI taxonomy): Eukaryota > Metazoa > Chordata > Aves > Anseriformes > Anatidae > Anas > Anas platyrhynchos. The sequence goes on along the minus strand of NC_092621.1, from coordinate 44,643,917 downwards.
CAGTACAAGAATGAAAAAGGACATCTGAAATGTCATGACAACATATTTTTGCATTCGGTAATGGTGCCTGATGCTGTGCAAATAATTTTTAAACCACAAAATTACTGGAGTGGTCCATTTCTATTATGTCAGTCTTTTCAATGGGACTGTACTCCTCAATACATGCATATTTTTAGAGAGCATTGTTGTTTTCTCTGGCTTCATGTTATAGTCTTTCTTTATGTGCTTCATTGTATGGTATGCTAATTGGGCTGTTACAGTGTGAAAGTGGGTGGCCTAAAATGCTTTAGTCAAACTGCAAATCAGACCATACAGCTTTTAAGTCAATAAATTGCACCTCCCTGCTAACAGAACTTTCAGGAAATGTTAATGCAACTGGATCATCAAAGGTCAGTATCTTCCTTAATGAAGTGCAACTTCTTCACAGCAAAAAAACAACCAACCAAACAAAAAAAACATGGCAATTCTGGCAACTAAGATTCAGGTTACCCGATTAGTTAGCTGTCTCCAGCTGAAGCTACACAAACTTTGAGTTGCCAGTTTCAAAATACAGACTTTGCTGCAGATCTCAGACTGCAGCCTTCCCCTCCACCTAAGTCAGTCATGCCTTAGTGCATTCCATTTGTTTGAGTCAGGGTGACAATGAGACTTCTGCCCAGGCAAGAACATCAAAGTGTGTTCTCTAAGCTGCCCCCTCAAAAATGAGTTGGTCATTAATATGTATTACTCTGTGCAGGATTTCCCGGAGTGATTCTGCTCTCAGAGTGATCAGTGAGTTGAGTCATTGCCTCTCTAGCTGTTGGCAGCTGGCAAGGTCATATGGCCTAGAGTATGCTTTCAGATAATTAATACTGTATATGACAGGATATGATAAAATATGTGATGTGTGATATATGCACATTTTTTTCTTATTGTGTAAGGTCTCATATCTCTAGGATAAAATGTTTTATAGGCTTTATTATTATTGTTATCATCATCATTATTAATTAATTATTATTTTTTTAATTATTATTATTTTGCTGTTTCCTTTCTGATAAGCTTTTTTTTTTTTTTTTTTTTTAATACCAAACCAGTAATGTCTATTTCCAAATCTCATGCTGATTCTTTAGCACTTCAGTGAAACTAAAAATTCCTATCACACTTTGACCCAAATGTATAGCACAGATATCTGTATGTCACAACTGCTTTCCAAGAACACCTACATGTTTTGCTCCTAATGATCTCTGTAAACAGATTTCTTAATGCATGGATTACTGGAAATCTACACTTTCCAGCACTGGAAGAGAAAAAAAAATAGCCTTGTTTAACGTCTTCTGAAACAACCTTGAGAAATGAATCTTGGGTAAAAGTCAGTTAGAATTACTGAAATTGTTTTACTAAGACATGTTTTTGCTGATGATTTATGTTGACAAATGGAATTGCTGTAGCATTTTCCACTTGCACCTGGGCAGTCTTTCTTTGAGGACTGCAGCATCTGTAGTGCAATTGTCTACAAGGTTAGTGTAAGGTACAGATACTGTTCTCCTTGGGGATTACTTCACAGAAATATTTTGTTAAGGCATTTTTGCAGAGTACAGAACAATGTAAGAGTACCAGCCCTGAGAAACATAGCTCTGTTCCTTCTCAAGTACTGCTTTCCCTTCAAAACAGAAGAGACTTCTCAGTTAAATGATATTTTTTTTCCCTTTTTTTTTTTTTTTTTTCTTTTTTCTATCTCTCTCTTTTTTTTTTTTTATTTTTTTTTTTCCTGGAAATGTAAGGTGCTTTTCCTTATTCACTTTAAAGGTCCTGCAGGCTGTTACATGTATCCAGTTCCGATTTCTGCTAAACTGCTTTCTCTCTTCTATATTAAAGTATCCTGACCGGTACCACACGCCCCTACATGTAAGATCCAAAGGGCTTTTGTTAGAGGACGAACGGCCGAAAGCACGACAGACACCAATAGAGTCAGATCATGCTCCATTTTATTGCCCAAATAGCCTAACTTTTATAGTGAACTTAACAGAGGCAGATAGTGTCTCACTCAAGGTTATTGGTCAAAAGCACTCAGACAAACAACTAGAAGAAAACAACCCCACCTGCAAGAAAACAATCCCCTTGTGATTAGCAGTCACGCAGACCTTGTCCTTGAAGCCAGATGCTGGTAACAATATTTTTCTAAATTCCTCAATTGGGCGATGTGGGAACACTGTCATGGGAACTTCTCATAGTTGCCCTGGTAGCTTGGTTTGCTCAGCTACAGCAAGCCATGGGATTTTTGCTGTTTCAAAAAATCCCTCAACAGGCTTTCCCAAAATACAAAAGTACCAGCAACCAAGGTCCTAGGCAAGTTGCAGGAGAAAGATCCTATAGTAAACATCCTTCCTCTACCAACAAGATGAACATCCATGAAATCAACAGTGCATTGCACGGATATCTGATGTTGTCGGTATCAGCTGCCACAAAGGAAATAATGGTTTCAGTTTCCTGTGTTCTTCCTCAAAGCTAGCATTTCTTTTTAAGGAAGATCTGCTCATGAAAGCAGGTGAATACTGTTATGCTGAGAGTTGTTGCTCTGGGTATGTGAGCTGTATGGGATTCTGTAAGTTTCCATCCAGCTGTACTTAATTTACACCAGATGTGGCCACAAGACTACATCCTCTGGTGGGAAAAGCTGGCTTGAATTTTTGTACACACCAACAATGAGTTCTGTATCTTGCGTGTCACTACAGTATGTCTATTCTAGCTTCTGCCATCACTTCAAAGAATAATATGTAATCACTGGACGTTGATTTTTCTGCATCAACCTTACTTGGTACAAATAGGGAAACACTGAGACAGACAGAGTTGAGCATAAATATGGTTTATGCTGTTTATGCTGTGTTGACCCCAGACATCTCTAGCCAAGAGCCACAATCCTATTGCATCTGTCACCATTTAAACCTAAGCCATCCCGCCAGCATGAGCTAAATTTGTATTTTGTATTTGTATATGCTCTGAGTTTTTTGTCAGATGAATATGGCTATTTGGACTGTATCTACTGATTTTCAGTGAAGTCTATTAAGCCAAAGTCTATTAAACCAAACCAACAACAATTTTTAATACAATCTAAATTTGATTACATAGATTTATGAACCAAATACTGTTCTGTATTCGCTACTAAAACAAATAACTAAACTAACATTGCCAAGTGGGGTTAATAAATTAAGGATAAAGAGAAGTTGGAAGAACAATTAAAAAGATTTTAAACATGAGAAGGAGAAAGAAAGAGAATATAACTCAAAATGATATTTTCCACAGAAATTGGGAGGTACAGAAATTCAGTTGCCTGTGGTAAAGATAGTAAAAAACTTCAAACTTCTGATTCAAATCCAGAGCATGTTTTTTGCTTGTTTGTTTTTGTGTCAATTAAAAAGGTGAATTTCTACTAAAAAGATTCTCCTTCCAAGTATATGGATGAGAATATCTGAAAACCAATATTTGCAGCATCTAACAAAAACAAAAACAAAACTTTTTAAAGGGAAATCAGAGCTTAATTTAATAATTAATATCCAATGACAGCAATTGTGAGAAACTAAGTTGTGTTTTTGCAGTATAGAACTAATTTTCTGTATTCCAAGGCAGTTGTGTATTCATAACAAGGAGAAATCCTAAGTAGAAGGCCTTACTCTTCCAAAATAAGGTAGAAGCTTGAGAAAAACAGGATGAGCAGTGTGGGAATGGTAAAACAAAGATCACAGGTTCTCAAAACATAAGAAAGGAGTAAAGAAGAGGGGAAAAGGGAGAAATTAAAGTGTTGAAGGAAATAAAATTGTACATATATGGTATAGAGGAGCGTCGAGTAGCTTGTGCAGCTGTAGTACTACACCAGTGAGGAAACAGGGGAGATGATCAGGTGTCAGGTAATAGGGAATAAGAGGTTATGATTTGTTTACTAAAATGTGCTCCTAATTGGCAGGACACCCGCCATTGCAATCACATAGCTTCACAGAAGATCCTGTCTGAAGAAAATTATTTGAGATTTTTCTCACACAATTATCTGTAAAAATACTCAGTCTACTCAATCCACTCTGTTCAGGACACTAGTCTGGTAACATTGTCTCCCACTGAAAGGGCTTCACACTCAGGTATGGAAAACAAATCTTCATTTATTTATGTATTTATTTATTGCCTGCATATAACAACTCCTTATGAGACATAACCTAAACAGTGTCTCAGTACATTACTGCCTTGGATTCTCAGGACTCTTCTCATTAAGCAGGTAAGACAGTAAAAAAGGAGATTATTTTAAATCGCAAATTATGTTCAAAGAATTTTAAGAATTTGCCAACCAATGTCATCTACCTGGACTTCTGCAAGGCCTTTGACACAGTCCCACACAATATCTGTATCTATAAATTGGAAAGATATGCACTTGAAAGGGGGAATATTTGGTGGATAAGGAGCTGGCTTGATGGCTGCACCCAGAGAGTGGTGGTCAACGGCTCTACGGACAGGTGGAGGCTGGTGACAAGTGGTGTCCCTCAGGGGCTCTGTCTTGGGACTGGTACTGTTTAATACCTTTATCAATGACACAGACAGTGGGATCAAGTGCATCCTCAGGAAGTTTGCCACAAAGATGACCAGAGGGCTGGAGCACCTTTCGTGAGAAGAAAGGCTGAGAGCTGGGGATGTTCAGCCTGGAGAAGAGAAGGCTCCTGGGAGACCTTACAGCTCCTGGGAGACCTTCCAGTACCTAAAGGGGCTTGTAAAAAAGGTGGAGAGGGATTTTTATATAGGCAGGTACTGGACAAGGAGTAATGTTTTTAAGGTAAAAGAGAGGAGATTTAGATTAGACGTCAGTAGGAAACTCTTCACTCAGAGGGTGGTGAGGCCCTGGCACAGGTTGCCCAGAGCAGCTGTGGCTGCCCCATCCCTGGAGGTATTCAAGGCCAGGCTGGATGGGGCTTTGGGCAGCCTGGTCTGGTGGGAGGTGTCCCTGTCCATGGCAGGGGCTGGAACTGGATGATCTTCAGGGTCCCTTCCTACCCAAGCCATTCTACAAGCCCATGAATTTTACTTAAAAATATAGCAGCAGTTTAGAATAATGATAAAACGAACTGGAAGTTCAGTGCAACGTGCTATTTTATTCGAATCTCGAATATACGGATGCATTTCAGGTTCATGTTTACCGTGGGATTTTCTGCCTCAGCCTGAATTCGCCCGTTCTTCGTTTGTGCTGCTTGATTTCTGCCCAGCAATAGGCTGTACTGCCACCCACTGGCCTGTTTATTCCTTATGTAGACTGTGCAGTAGTGGAAGAACAAAATAATTTTCGTATGCATCTAAAACTGGTTATTTAAAATAAGCTCACCTGAAGTATCTTTTCAGCAAACGAGGCATCATTTCAGTATGGTATCTGTACTCCTCCAAAATGAAGGTCTGTCTAAAACAAATCCTTGCTCGAGGAGTAAGACAGAAACCATCCTGTACTCCATGCACCCGTATCATATCTGTCCCATGTACTGCTGGGGTGCTGAACTGCCCACATGTTTGGACTCGTATTTAAGAGACATCTGTATCTTGTACTGGCACTAAAAGGCAGCTGTGAATGACTGGTGTGTCTGAAAGTTAAGACTGTTGATCAGGTATTTAATTATGGATTGACCTTGTAGACATCTAAAGTGAGGCTGCATGTGTTAAAGTCAAAACTTAAGAAAGGCTCCAGATTCTACTTATTTGTCTGTATAAGTTAACAGCAATTAAGAAAAGTAATTTACACAGACTGAGAAGGTCTCTCTTGCTTTTGCAATCTCTGCACTGATGTCCTATGGCTGCATTTCACATGTTCTAGGTAATGTTCTGTTGTCCATGGGAGCACTAGAACTAAGAAGCAAAGTCCATTTTTGCACTTTCAGCTGAACGCATATATATTTTTTAATAAGTAAATAATAAAATTAAAATTCTATTACTGAAATATAACTATTGTGCATTTAGAATGTCTTGGAAAGCTTCTGCGATAAAGCTTCTGTACCTCTGTAGTAAAGCTTCTCCTCAGTATTAAAAGCAGTTGTCATATTCATAGTACTTATTTCAAGCTGGAAAAGAATGTTATCATTACTGATTTTGATTTAATATAAAGCATAAATATGTTAGCTTGTATTTCCATGCTCACATGAAAGAACACTTTTTATTTTTATTTTTTGTGAATGACATCTAATACTCTGCTATGATTAACAAGAGCCCATTCTGCACCACACAACTAAATAACTCATGGATATCAGAGGCATAGGTCATCCTCCCTTACTGCTTAAGCAGCAGTGCTCATTCCTGAATTCATGTTCTGATCGTTGTATGAACAGTACTAGCATAAAAAGTATTGCTGCTCTTGTCTTATTAGATAACCTGCCTTTTAAAGAGACTCTTTCAAGGTATGTCCCTCCCACATATGGCATACATTTCTGTTCTGCTTTCATTAATGAAATATGGTGAATCTTAGCATGCAGTCAGCCAGCCAACTTGACAGCCCGGTGCATCCCTTTTATTAGAGGGTAGAATAATTACAGTTTCCATAGCCACCAAATTGACCCTTATTTTAAGTGGTTTAAATTCTCCAGGGCTACCAGATATCTCTATGGCTCCCTCTTGGAATAATGAAGAGCATGTTTCTTTTAATGATGGTCATATTAGACTTTCTCCCGTTTGCTGCATTACTTGGAAGCAATTATGTTAAATCAGTTTCCACGAGGTAGAGGGGAAGAGAGGAAAAAGATCAAAATGTTGCCACAATGACACCATGAACAGTCTACTTATGGAGACAAAAAAAGGAATTTGACCAAAAAAAAAAAAAAAAGTCATATTATAGCTAACATTTTTGCAACAGCAAGATCCCAAGACCAGCAGCTTCAGCTGCCACCAGATGAGAGACCTACATGTCTGGAGTACCCTTTCATGTTATCAAGGCACCCACCCAAGTGTCACAACCTGCAGCTGGGAGATGTCAAGTCACAGGAGAGAAAAAGGAGAAGTATACTCCCTTCTATCATCCAGTATTGCTGAGTTAGAGCACACAACGATTCAGAGATGAGATTATCTTGGTAACTGTGGTATTATTGAATGTGGAGACCCCTGCAGCTAATGTCTACCAAAGCATGATACATATAATAGGGCACAACTTGTAATCTGCCAAAGGCAGATTTTTGCCAATACATCTGAGGTAATGGCACGATATTCACAAAATGAAAAGCCCATGGATTTTGCCACAATAAACCAAAATGAAGGAGAAAATATTGTGTCATGGTCTCATTGGAAACAGATCGGCAGAGATTTATTTGTGAATTTTATTTTCACTGACATCTGCTCCCAAGCAGCATCTTTATTAGCTCATTTGCATTCAGTAATTATCTTTGCCTTTGCTAGAATTAGAAGGCATGCAAATCAAGGTAGAGAAGATACTAAATTTCATCAGATGCTAATTAAGTCACCTAGGGTCTACTTCATGGAAATTTTGCCATCAGTGCAGAAGGAACAGAAGCAGACTCGCCACTTTTGGCACTGATCATCTGCACTGAACTGTTTGCACTGAAGACTCAGGGGCAATATGGAATATTCTAGATGATCTTTTGGGGATCAAAAGTTCATCAGAATAAAATATCAGATTATGTTTCATTATTACATTTCTATTGTGCTGTGCTATCTAATATTTTTGTTTGAGACAATATTCTAGTTGTATCAACACTGGGAGAAGCCTACCCTCGGCTAAGGTCCTTGATTCCTGTTTGGCTTTGCTCGTCCCCTCAGCCAGGCCGTGAACTTGTGCTGGCTGAGTGGGCTGTCACCCAATTATGCACAAGTGTTTGTTCTTCAGGTCTGGAGTAAAAGTGTCCTTCAGCTAGTGTTACCAGTGATATATGCCAGCTCATAATCACAGACATGCTTACAACATATGTTAAGCATTCATAGTTCCACTTTAGCACAAAGAACAATTAAGGGACTTTACACAGTGACAGAGGCAGAGCTGAAACAATAGGACCACCATCCAAGGCAACAGGCAAAAGGGCTTTTTGTCGCAAATAGGCATTAGAGGATTATTTGGCAAGCTATGTATGCACAGCAAAAAAGTAAAAATTAAAAAAAAAAAAAAAATCAAGGGGAATAAGCCAGCAGGCAGAAGAGAGTCTGCCTAAGTCTGGCCCCAAAAAAAGGAAAAGAATTAGTGTGCTCCCCAGGGAAAAAAAAATCTTGTGGGTAATACGGAACCTCATCCTGATGCTTGCTCTTTCTGTGTTTGAGGGAACTAGGACATTTCTGTAGATTCTTGATAAATAAACAGAAGAAAAAAGGCAAGCATTCGCCGTTGCCTGATCTCCAAAGTTTCTCTGTAGAACAGGAAATGAACTAATTTCTATCATTTCTGCGCTCTTCAGACTGAATCCACTCATGCCTCCTCTCATCCATACATGGACAATTAATCTGTCTTTATAGTTTAGATTGTCAGCATCTTGGGGAAGGAGCCATCAAGTGTATTTTTTTTTTTTTAACAAGCACCAAGCCTGCCCATATCACCCTGTCAATAATTATAGTTCTGGATTGCTTTCTGAGGATTTTGCTTCTCAGGCAAAAGTGAAAAGAAATTAATTAGAGGTATTATGGTAGCCGAGATCACAGATTTGAATGAAGCTGTTGGGTGCAGTAATTTAGATTTACATTTGTTAAAAATAACTGTCAAAGTTATATGTCAATCTGTTAGCACAATGTTTAATTTATCTTTCTCCTCAGCAGGGTTGCCTAGAAACAAGGAAATAATCTCAGAAATCCCTTTGTGAAAGAGCAGTATCACTTGGGAGATCAATATGGACACTTTATTCCATTTTTATTCAAATATTTAGGAACTCTGACTAAAAAACAAAACAACCTCTACTAATTTTAAATGCACCTGGTACATCTGGCAACTTAGAGTTAGAACTCCAATACACAGCAATCTGTCACTTCCACAGTTATAGTGTACACTAGTACCTCTCCTGGTGCAAGTGACACGTTGGAGGCAGAGTCTCTCTTGCAATATGCAAACGTAGGACTAAGAGCTGACTGGCTACACAGCAAGGAAAGAAAGCAGTATGATTTTAACCACAGGTCATGAAACTGCAGCACACGGTGCAGTAAAAGCATGGAAGTATCTATGTTTACTGTGTGTGCCCCCGGCACACAAACGTAAGTTTTTTGGCAAACATAGCCCACCCAAATGATGATACTGATGGTACATCCATCTAGGCATCATACACCATTTGATGCCGTGTGTGGCTGAGAAGGACAAGGAGGAGAGGAAAGCAGAAACAGAGAGATGACTGTGTGAGTTACATTAGCTGGTCAAGGGGAGAAATGAGAACGCAAGATTTTTCAGAAATACAGCTCCATGCTATGAGTTTCTAGTCTGCCTGTGCTGAACTCTCTGCTGATGAATAAAGGCCTTTTGGGAACACTTTCAATACATGAGCATCAGTCATTGCAAAGAGCTTTTTGAGACAAACAGGTAGATTGCAGGATTTCTTTTAATGCAGGAGGTTTATCAAAGCTTTTGATTTTTTTTTTCAATTTCTTGGATTATACAGAAATTTAAGAACCCAATACACCCTTAATTACACCTGATCAACACACCCGAAAAAAAAAACACATCAATGTACAGGTTATTCCCCTGAAGTTCCTGGGACAAAATGGGGTTTTATGGGATTATTGTGCAGAATCTGTCACTAAGGAAATTACTTTTGCCAGTTATGTCTTCTGACAGATTTTGCAGAACTATGGGTCACATTGCTCTTTATTCCCCTCCCCCCAAGTAGTGCTCATTTATTTTCCACATTTCTCAGCATCTTGCCTTTGTAGACACTAGATAAGCACAAAAATTGCTGAGCTATGAGTAAGCTGAATATTAAAGCTGTGAGTTCAATAAGCAGAATTGGCTAGGAAAGGCTTCAGTGGAATGAGTTGCACTGTTATGCAGTCAGAACTTGAGGAAGATGGAGGCAGAGCAAAAAAGAGTAGGAGGAGATATGTCTTATGGAAGACCAGGGTGAACAGTTTATATTGAATAATTAATGCAATGAACAGATTGTCTGTCAGCAGGCTCATGATTTTACCATCAATTTTCAGTAGGGAAAAAAACAACCCAGGCTGATTTCTGCCAGTAATATTGCTTGTTATCAGTGGGGACAGACTGAGCCTTTGGTATGAAGATTCATGGTTTGTACTAGTTTCTTTTGTCTGTATAGATATGCTTCTTCTCTGTCAGTAGACCTGAACAGTGACATTCTTCAAAGCCTTGTCCTGCTCCCTCTGAATTTACTCTCAGATCCCCGTTGGCTCATTGGTAGGAAACAATATTCCACAGTCATATGCTCAAATCAAATCAGTGCTGCCTGGGTTCTTGCACTGAAAATAAAAACAAAGCCCCAGAGGAATTTATACTCCACATCCATGACTTTTTTCTTCTGTAAAGTTACTTGTATTTGGAGGACATGACAATAAAATGCTTAGGTCAATTCCTGTTCTTTGTTAGGTCTGAGTATGAGAAGTATATTTCACTTTTAGCCAAAGGAGGCTTTACATTGGTATATTTAACAACAAAATTTGACATGAAGCAGGAAGAGCAAGAGCTGATATCAAACAACCTTTTTGGTTTGAGTTTTGTGGCCTTCAGCTAGAGCTAAGAAGACTCAGATACTATAACATGCAATTTCAAGAACCTTTCAGGGATGCTGTTCAAGAGCAAATGTAAATTATGATGAACTTATGCATCCCTGGAGATTTACTCAAAGAGAGAGATGGTACAGAGTACAGAGATGGTTGCCTTTGGGATGAATGAAAGCTGCAGTACTCACTGTGCTATACACAGAGCAAGTAACCCACATTAAGAAAATAAGCTTCTGTGAGCAACACATGAAGAATGATGGCAACAGCAAGCAAAGAATTGTTCTCAGGATGATTCTGAAAGAGCCACTCCACGGGTGAATGCTCATTAGGGAAGCTAGGGTCTCCAGGGCAACTTGTTTCTATGACACCTGCCACAAGCATAAAGCATTGATCCGTATCACCCTATAGATGTAGGCCTTGGTTTTCAGCAATTTTCAGTATAGTTTCTGACTGTACACATTTCCGCAGCACTGTTTTCCAGAGCAGCTCATTTGTGGAGTAAGTTCAGCAGCTCCAGAAATGACACAAGCATGTGCATTCAGGGAGAGATGTGGCCTCTCTGCTGCTGATAGAGGTGTTCACAAGCTAAGGTGTCCATGCATGGTGAAGTTCGAGCATAGGCAGAACAAGAAATGGTCATTAAGAAACAATTAGCATATCAACAATATGCATTAATTAGAATGTTTTTGTCATGTGAAATAACCATAACTGTATATGATTTACAATTTACAAAAGTGATGATCACTTTAGACCTGTTTCTTCTTCATACGATCATGAAATATCCCACATTGCAAGGGATCCACAAGGATCACTGAGTCCAAATCCTGGCTTCATACATGGCTCCCTAAATAACAGACTGTATGTCTGTCTAAAACTGTGGTGGCCAAATGCTTCTTGAACTCCAGCAGCTCGGTGCTGTGACCACTGCCCTGAGCAGCCTGTCCCAGTGCCCGACCCCGCTCTGGGTGCAGACCCTTTCCCTAACCCCCAGCCTGACCCTCCCCTGTCCCAGCTCCATGCCGTTCCCTCGGGTCCTGTCACTGTCCCCAGAGAGCAGAGCTCAGCGCCTGCCCCTCCGCTCCCCTCGTGAGGGAGCTGCAGGCCGCCATGAGGCCTCCCCTCAGCCTGCTCTGCTCGGGGCTGAACAAACCAAGGGACCTCAGCAGCTCCTCACGCATCTTCTCCAGACCCTTCACCAACTTGGTAGCCCTCTTTTGGTCACTCTGAAAGTTTTATACATCCTTCTTGTATTGTAGTGCCCCATATTGCACACAGTGCTCAAGGCGAGTCCACACCAGCAGAGAGTAGAGTGGAACAATCCCTTGACTGGCACGCAATGCTCTACTTGATGCACACCAGGACATGGCTGGCTCTTTTGGCTACCAGGGCACACAGCTAACTCATGTTCAACTTGCTGTTGACCAGAATCCCCAGATCCCTTTCTACAGAGATGCTCTCCAGCCTCTTGTCCCTAATCTGTATGTATACCCAGGGCTGCCCCTTCTCAGGTGCAGAATTTAGCACTTGCTCTTGTTAAACCTAATGCAGTTGGCGATTGCCCAGTCAAGAACTTTGTGCAAGGCTTCTCTACCCTGGAGAAAATCAACAATCCTCCTAATTTTCTGCAATGTCACTTAGTGTGCATTTTAGTCTTACATCCACAAAGTATATAAAAACATTGAAAAAAGTTGGCTCTAAAATGGAGTCCTGGGGAACAGCAGTGGTGACTGCTGCCAGTCCAGTGTAACACCATTTACTACTACCTTTGAGCCCAAAACCCTGGCCAATTGCTCCCCCATTGTATTATGTACTTGTTCAGATGTATGTTAGACATTTTGTCCAGAACTGTGAAAAACAGTATCCAAAGCTTTACTAAAATAAAATGCTACAGAAATGCTAGTACTTCAACAAATTTGGAGGTGGAGGGGCAAACAACAGCTAGGACTTTGCATGATACATCACAGTTATCTGAGTACTTCTTCAGAGCTCTCTTCACAGTTTATTTCTTTGATAAAGGCTGGAGTGAGGGTGTGCTGTAGTTTTACTCATCTGACACCTCGAGTGCTCACCACACCAGAGTGCTACACTCAGAAACTGAGGAGTACTAATGTAATCCATTCCATTACTCTGAGACAGAGACAACTGAAGAGGCGACAAACTAAAAGTGAGTGTTTCTTCTGCAGTGCCTTGTCTTTGTTGCAGTCCCCAAGAAGATGGCCACCCACAAAAGGGGCCTTTCAGAGGGGCACTCTAACTGTTCAAGCAGGCGTCTTTATTCAGAGGGATCTTTAATTAGTAGTTGTAAAGAAATGGTGCTGTGGGAACTAGGGTAAAATACACTTGGGGTTATGATACTGAAAACAAGAGAAGAACTTGAACAGTAGGGCAAGATAAAGGAAGAAGGATACGAGTAGCAAATTACAGATGAGTTTTCAAGACAACTTGGCTGAGCCTTTCACTGAAACTGATCTTTGTGCAGCCTGCTTAAGCTTTCTAGTCCAGGCATTTAAGCTAACAGTAAATTGTTCTTTGTGCTGCCTTGCGTTTGCAGGTAGTTGTTAAATAGCAAAACAATTGTTTTGCTAATAGTTAAGAATTGCTAAAGTTAGTGAAAAATTCAGAATTCACCATTTGTTAATTTTGTAACTTAGATGATGTCTAGCACCTTGTGAAATTTCACTGGGCTTGGCCATGTGGCTTCTGCATGCACTTGTCATACAAACTAAAGCCTTTATAACACCATGGAAAACAAAATCAGACGTGGAAAGATGTGTTTCAGTGACATATTAACCACCTTCCTTAGACACTTGAGAACAACTGGCCACTACATTTAGAGTAATTATGGTTGGCCAGGTTAACGGGCTTGCCTCTGTGACCAAGCCACATTAAAAAAATCCATTTACCTCAGGAGTGCACTTCCTCATTGTGCTTCACTATCTCACCAGATCTAACACAAAACATTGCTGTGCTGCAACAGAGCTGCAGAAACATAAACTAATCACTTTTGAGCTATGTTCTTCATAGAATGAGGAAATAGACCCTGAGTACATTTGTACCATTTCCTTCTTGACTTGATCCTTAAAAGAACAGGAGAGAATACTGGGAACAAAAAAATAAGCTGGAGGGGTAAGAAAATGAGAAAATGGCGGGGGAGGGATAGACATGCCAAAGGTGACAGCAGCACTTGTGGAGGACATGCTGTCCAGTTCATGAGGGCCAGCAGTGTGCACTGAAAATTTCACTGCTGTCAACACACCAACCATCAGATGAAGGGGAGGCGTCACTCTGAAAAATAACATTATTTAACTTTACTCTAAACTACTGTGACACCACTTATGGTGAACAACCAGTGCCTCAAAGTCAGGCTGGTAACAGTTCTTTCCCACTGTGAGGAGCCTTCTGGTGCACAGAAATGGCCATGCCCTCACCTCCTGGGTGTTAAAATGGTAGCCAGTGAGCCACCCTCTGCCAGTGGCACTGGCATTTCCTCCTGACAGGCACAGTCTCCGCTCACAAGGCCAGGTAGTGCTGCAGGGAGGAGCAGAGCACAAAGCAGAGACCTTGGGGCAGGGGGTTTGTGACCATGCCCAGGTGGGATGAGGGGGCTATGGTGAGTTTGTGTTTGGGGGGAGCCTGAAGAGGGGTTGCCACAAAAGGCGGAGGCAAGAGGAGTTTGGAAATTAAATGAGGTAAGTGTTGCGGATGGGTTACTTAGCTTGTCGGGGGCTCCCAAACTATTTGCTTCCAAACCACTTGACAGCAAGGCCCTTTGCCGCAGCAGTGAAGGGTGCTGCTCAGCCTCAGGAACACTGAAATCCTCTGTGAAGTGGCACAAAGATGTTGCTGATGAAGTGGATGGGCTGGGAAGGATGAGATGAAAGTCGCATTAGATGGGGTGTCTGTAAATGGAGCTGGTGGGTAGGTAGCAGTATTGGTTTCGTGTTGTTGCTCTTTTGTTGTCTAGCATGAACCTCGTCATAAGCAGGCAGAGCTGCTCGTAGCTGTCACAAACAAAGACATCAACTGCATCTGCACAGTAATGCAAGATAATTCCAAATTCTACTCTACTGGAAAACATGGTACCTTCAGGTTTTCCTTGACACAGTGCTGAGAGGTAAAGGTGAGCCTTGTATTTGAATTTGGGAAAATAGTAAATAGAAATGTCAGGCAGCAGAGTAATCTTATTGACTAATAAAAATGGAAAAAAATTGCCCTTCATTTCATTCCCCCCTAGGTGTTTATCCCCATAATCCTTCTTTTCCCTTAAAACACACAGCTGCAGTTGTGCATAACAAAAGTGATAAGTTTTATTAGAAAAGGCACAGACTTATAATGCTTGTTGCCACCCCCTCTTTTTCAGGGGAAAGGCGCCATGGAATTCACAGAAACTGCAGCAAGCCACCGCACAGCCCTGCACTCATTTCCTATGGGCTTACTACTACCTGAAGGTGCTGTAACAAGAGATAGAGAAGTAGGAAAAACTTCTTATATCCCACTGAGCTCCATCAGGTGGGATTACTGGCTGACATCTGCAGTCCAACTCAGAAGTGAGTCTAAGCACCTGGCTGTCAGGCTGAGGTGTGCTACATGGGGATAGTCCACAGGGAAGATTCTGCAGTTGCTTCTTTCCTGCTTCTTTTATCTCAAGGCCTCATCCCATGTTTCTTACCTGAACAGGAAGCAAAGCTCTTTCTAGATCATTTTTTTGCAGACCTAATGAACTCAGGAGAAGATCAGCTCAGGTATTTACATTTTCTAATTTCCTCCAGAGCTTTGAATCACTTCTCAGGGAATCTGCTGCTGCTACCACTATGAAAGCTTCAGGTATAAACTTAAGGCTTGATTTAGAAAATCAAGCTCCCATTTTGGTACAGCATAAAGCATAAAGCATCTATTCTGAGTTCAGCACATATAACCTTACTCACTGATGTTAAAAAAAATTTATGTACATGAAATATATAGACTGCATGCCAGATATGTGAACTGAGCAAGTGAAATTAAGCTCACACTACTGTAAAGGTAAAGTAGTTCATTATCTTATAGTGGCGGTAGGTTTATACCACTGATATACTCATTTAGTCTAATTTAATAATATACATTAAATTATTACATAATTTATATAAATATAAAAAAATATTATGTCTTTGCATCTCTGTCTTTAGTGTGGTTGATCTGAAAATTGGAAAACCAGCTTTCCCTTTTACAGAGCAATCACTGTTATTCCACAGAGTGGTGCTGTTGGTGTATTCTGGATGTACTGCAGCAGAATACAGATGTTTCTTTAGTTTGTTTAATTTAGCTAAACTTTTGTCCAGGTGGCATTGCAACTAAGGACAGAACTTAAACAAAATACTTTACATTTCTTTTCCAAGCACTTAATCTCTCTGAACAATAAGGTTTCTGTTCTGATTGTAATTTCACATATCTGGATTAGTTTTCATGTTTTTTAACTGTGCTCATTCTGGTGTTATTGTTGTTGTTTGTAAGTGAATGTTGGTGTTCTTTAACTGGTGCCAAACTGCAGAGAGCTATCCATCTTTCTTAGTTCTTCTCTCCTTCAGTGTTTGAGGTGGGGTGACCTCATGGTTTCAGATGACGGCTGAGGACTCTGCCATCTAGAAGTTTCATTTTAGTGTGAGGCTCTGTGAGATGCAATCTGCCCATCTGCTGTGGGCACATCATCAGCCTTTATCTTGCCTTTTTTGAACAGGTATCTTTTAGGTTACTGTAAAGCAAATTTTAAATAAGTGGACATACTGGTGCAAAATGAAAGACCTTACCCTGACTTTGCTGTCAGCTTAGGTAAAGATTGCCAAAAATAAAATGGACACTTGAAAGTGATTCTTATATGCTGGTGTTGTTAATTTCTTTTGAGAAGTCTCACAACAAATGGATTTTTTAAGACACATGGAAGTTTTTCACTGTATTTCTGATCTTTTCAACCTGATAAATTCACAAAACAAAACTCAAAATTGTCTTGCAGGTTAATCTAGTTTAGAAAATAAACTGGCACACCTTTGCGCTCATGTTCCAGGGACATGAGTCCCGCTCTACTCTGCGCTGGTGCGGCCTCACCTGGAGTACTGTGTGCAGTTCTGGGCACCACAGTATAAAAAGGACATGAAACTGTTGGAGAGTGTCCAGAGGAGGGCTACGAAGATGGTGAAAGGCCTGGAGGGGAAGACGTACGAGGAACGGCTGAGGGCACTGGGCCTGTTCAGCCTGGAGAAGAGGAGGCTGAGGGGAGACCTCATCGCAGTCTACAACTTCCTCGTAAGGGGGTGTCGAGAGGCAGGAGACCTTTTCTCCATTAACACTAGCGACAGGACCCGCGGGAACGGGGTTAAGCTGAGGCAGGGGAAGTTTAGGCTTGACATCAGGAGGGGGTTCTTCACAGAGAGAGTGGTTGCACACTGGAACAGGCTCCCCAGGGAAGTGGTCACTGCACCGAGCCTGACTGAATTTAAGAAGAGATTGGACTGTGCACTTAGTCACATGGTCTGAACTTTTGGGTAGACCTGTGCGGTGTCAAGAGTTGGACTTGATGATCCTTAAGGGTCCCTTCCAACTCAGGATATTCTATGATTCTATGATTCTATGACAATTGAGCATCATATGGAGGCCTAGAGTGGGACAGAGACCTCCAATCCACTTTGCATATGTGTGGGTATTCTGCATGTGAAGAGGCATAGTGCACGAGCTAGGGTAGCTTCTGTTGCTCACCAAGTGATGAGTTATATTTACTGATGCCATCTACTTTACGACCGAGCAGAAACACCAGAGGTGATATGGGTCAAACTTCTTTACACTGTGCCACCACATGTTCTTGTCTACATTACATGTATGGCATGTCATTTTAACTCTCTAAGAAGAAAGTACTTTGATTCCAATATCCATAAACTCATGATATTTCTGAGGTGATTGGTGATGATTCCCAATTATAGCATTCTTTACCAGCCTAAATAAATATTTTTCTTTTATTCCTTTTGAATTTTCTCCTGTCTTGTTTCCTGTGAAGAATTAGGCTACCTTTATCTGAAACATTTCACCAGCTACCAGTTACAAGAGTCAAGTTCTTGTCAGCTACTCAGATAAATCAGCCTCTGCAGGTCTTTCTGCCCTTTCTTGAATTATCTTGTCTGTCCACTTTGAGTTCTTGACTGTCATTCCAGAAGTAAAAATGTTATTGCTGCATCACAGAAGATTGGTCTCTTGTTTTTCTTGAGCCTCAGTGGTGAATCTAGCTTAAATCTCTCCTAATTACAAATTAACAGAGGAAATGTTTCTGTCATAGCTGTAAGTTAGGATTTTTTAAGTTTTTAGGATTTGTAAGTTTGATTTTGAGATATGAATTGATGTGGCCAGTCTGATGGCAACCATTCTGACCTGGTATCTCAACAGTGGCCTCCTAGCTAGGTTAAAATAATTACTAAATATTTATGTAAATGTACTCTGAAGGAAGTGTATTGTATTTTATTATGAAAACTAATTGTGGTTCTATGATGCAGAAAAGATAGTGCTTTAAAATGGCTTTAAAATTTGTACAGGGTGAAATGAGAAGACTGAGAATGGGTGTAGCTATTCATTGTTTGAGAAGTAAAGAGCAAATTCTTTGTGGAGAATTTACATCACTTTACAGCAGAAATACCTTTTATTATATTTGTATGAAAGAGTATTATGTATTAAAGCTGAACAGAATATATTGCAAACAAAAATGATGAAAACAGGGCATGTTGCCAGTGGAATATTTGGTAAAAGTGTGTGATGAGCTTTGTGATCTCTTATGTCTGCATTCAGCACAAACAACATTTAATTTTGTAAGGGATGACTCTGTCATTCTTTCTCTACTTTAACTCATTTTCATATGTACTCCAGTATCCAATTCGTGATTGTTCTACCCATGTACATGTATTTTAAAAAGTGTGATGCAAATTTAATCACATTACACAAACTTTGTTAATGGTAAATTGTAACAAAGATTTATTTTTAACAGTAGTTACAGATACATCGTACTTCCAAGGTGTTTTTCCCTCTTCTCTGCAAGGTGCTGTTCTTTGATACCTAAAGGTTAAGCTTTCAGAGGAAAAATTTTCTGTGCTCTGTGTGTGCTTTGTGCACATATATATCTAAAATTTAAGCTCAAATAATTCTGCCATTTCTGTTAATAAACATGGGAGGATAAACAGTGGTGGGTTTTTGAAGATCTTTTTTCAGAGATCTACGTGCTTTGTAGAAAAGTGTTTGCTGTGGCAGGGAGATTGTTTTTTTTTTTTTTTTTTTTTTCCAGAGACAGTGCTTTCTGCAGCCTGCATAAACATACCTCTGTCTGGCCAGGTCAGGGATTTTTGAAAAAACTTGATTTATATGTGCTCATGTGCTCAGTAAAGGCTTTTTGAGAATACAGAATTAAATTTATTCCAGAAATCTCATTTGCATTGTGTGCTGTGTCCTCTCTCACCTCTTTCCACCTGCCCTATACACCAGTACCAATCCCTGTACACCAGAATGGCAGAGCATACTTTCTTCCAGGATGAGCATGTTCCAGTATTTGTTCACTGTGGGCCTCTTCTAGGCTAGATTTTAGAAGAGGAGGTGGATTGAAGCAGGAAAGCCCTTGCCAGTCTTGAAGATCGTTAGAGCATCAGTGTAAAGCAGTATAAAGAGATTGTTGAAGGACCACTTCCCCAGCTAGAAAATGTTCCCTGTCCAAACTTGGAGTTGAATGTGTGATCTCTTGTCAGTGTCTTCTTCTACTATCAGAAAACAGCTTTGAAATCCACTTGTAAAATATGTTTCATGTTTTCCTCTGCTGGCCTACCCAGTTTAAGGTTAAAAATTTGAATTCATATGCACTTAAGTCCAAACTGGAAGACAGCATGGTCTGGATTTTATATTTTTGTAGTGAAAGAAGAAAGTAATAACATTAGAAGAAATTTAACACTCTAAAATTAAGCCTTCCAGATCCATGTTGTGCAGTGATTCCTCCCATTGCTTTATTTCTTATGTTCTCTATATTTCCTCCAAGTTCTACAACAGCAGCTTTATTTACTGTGTAGCTTTGTTACATTTGCAAACTGTTGGTCCTCCACCTGGAATTTTGCAGAGGTTCTTTGGAAAGATAGGATGTACTCACATACCTGAAAACATCAGGACAGCATATGTACGGAGGGGCTGCGTTGCAACAACCTTAATGTTCTTAACTCCTAACTAAAGCTTTTAGATCACAGTGTTTGGTTTTCTTTGTTTAGTACACATTTGGGGAGGGAGAGAAGGTTGTAAGATCAACTGAGAAAAAGCAAAACAGATACAGGATAAATCTCACACTTTTTGAAGAGGAAGTAAGTCAGGAATCAGAGCTTTCTTGGATGGGCGAATCATGAGATTTAAACAGATTTCTGTTTTTAAATGTTTGTTCAATTTCTGTAAGTTTTTTTTTTTTTTTTTTTTTTTTTTTTCTTTTCTATTTTTTCTAAAGAACTACATACAGAAAGGTAAGGACCTAATTGTTTGTATGTATTTAAATTTAGAAAATGGCCAATGCAATAAAGTTTGCACTTATTTCAATTCTAGTGACAAGGGGACTGGTCCTGGAGGTCTGGGGCTTTATTTTTTGCAGAGTTAACTCCAGTGGCTCCATTGAATAAGCCAAGTACACTCCATTTTTATGTTCATTCAGGTCAAAATGTAACTTGGCATGGCTATGTCTCTGGCCTTGTGGGTCTCTGACATACACTGGTATGAAGTCCAAGTACTGCAGGTGTGGGGTGTTGCACAGAACAGTGCAGGGTTAAGCAGCGACAGCAGTTCTCTGTAGGCCACTGTTATGATTCTTGATGTTATGGTCACTTCTTGAATAGGTAAAATGTATCTATAACTGCACTCCCTATAACATTTTAACAAAGACATAAAGAAAGGGAAATATTTTCTGTCCTTTAAAACATTCTCACTTTCCCATTCCTAAATGCTAGCCAGAATCTAGAATATCTTTGGAAACATTGAATCCATTCAGCAGTTAAGCTTTGCTATTAGTTAATGGCTAAATTTACTTGCCTACCAGTATTCTTTTTAACACTACTAGTCTGCATTAGTCTGAAGTTCCACAATGTGAAACTCATGCTTTAGTGTCCCCCTTCTAGAGAAAGAGGCCCCATGGCTCTTCCTTCTTCTGTTTCTTTTTTGTCTCTCTGAGGTTCCTCTGAGGAAGTATTAACACTGCATGTTAGCCAGGTGACATTTGTTTGAAAACACAGTCCTTTTGGAAGCATTCCCTTCTTGCACAGGATGAGACAGATAGCAGGGGAGTGGCTGCAGATCAGCTCACTTTGCTTTGTTGTTTATCACAAATTGCTAATTCTTTCTTGGATGACCTTGAGTAAGTATTAACATTTGTTTTGGAAACTCGGTGAGCTTCTGTGAGGAGAAAGGGCAATGCCAGTATGGTTTGCTTTGGCATTTGCAAGAGCATGTGACTAGTTATATGTCAGACAAGATTCAGCTATCTATTCATGTTTGTAGGTTCATATTGCATTTCTATGTTGTAGTCTGGACTTTCTCTACTCTGGATTTGTGTGGTTTTATCGTAAAGGCAGGCAGTGTCATTGCATGGCCTCATGCACTTAGGTCTCTTCTGGAACTGGGAAAGTAACTGTTGGAGATACACTGTGAAAACTGAGGAAACACTGATATAATGTGATTCGGATCATGGCTTCTTGAAGCCAAAGGCCTTTTATTTTCGCGTAGCTAGAAATGGCTTGATAATATACTGGAAGGAATTGAGACAGGATCTCTTTTCTTAAGAATGCATGCAGTTGTCTCCAGAAGGTGATAGGCTTTCTGAGAAAGTGCAACATTTTAGGATTGTGTTTGTCTTGGCCAGCTGGGGCAAGGAAACAGCTTGATGCCTAAAAGGGGAAAAGGAAGGAGCATTCAACAGGAGCTCAACTGAAGGATGTGGTATTGCAAGAGGATAAAGGAGGTCACGTAGCGGAGATGCAATCAAGAACAGAGCTTTCTGTGTGACAAATTAATACACTCTTACACTCACTGGGATTCCACCTTTTCCTTTCCAGTTGCCAGGATTGTGTGTGGGCTCTTTCAATGCTGTCAGTTGCCATAGTTCATTAATGACCCTGAAGGGGCTAACATTAACACCTGTTTGTGCTTATTTCCTGTCACTGTTTACTCTCCCAGATGGTACAAATACAATATGCCCAGTGTGTTAGGCATTTGTCAGTAATATATTCTTTGCCAGCTAAATGCCATTCATGTTAAATTTGGCAGCCATTTCATAGCCTGAAGAATTGTTCTTTAAGTCAAAAGCAAAAACTGCAAACAAATCTTAGGTTTTCAAAACAAATAGGAAAGAAATGGCTCAATTGTTTGTCTTTTATAGTTTATTTTCTTGTACCAAGAGGGTAGAACTGAAAAGAAGAAGCAACTTAAAGTCTAAATGAGCGTCTAAGACTGAGATGGGTGGCTCCTGTGCAATTGTATAGGATGTGCTCATGTGATCCTGAACATATTATTTCCTGACCAGAAGAAGATGTGTGACTGTTCTGGTGACTGAAAGCCACAGATACTGGAAGACTTGCTGCAGAGAAGAATGTTGCCTACACGTCTTGCAGTAAGTCCTGCTGTTGCCTTGGGAAGATATTTAAAGAAGCAGCCAGAAGGTTGATACAAACTGTTTCTGGAGTGCTCTGATAAGTCAGCTAGTACTGGCCAATTTATTTTATTTTATTTTATTTTATTTTATTTTATTTTATTTTATTTTATTTTATTTTATTTTATTTTATTTTATTTTATTTTATTTTATTTTATTTTATTTTATTTATTTTTTTGTGTGTGTGGGAGTAGTGTACATGACTTTGATTTCCAGCTCTCACAGAGAACGGAACGTGTTCTTTCTAGGACTGAAACATACTGTGTCCTGTTCCAGTTCTCAGGAAATGATTTATATTGACAGTAGTAAGAAAAACACTATATTAATGCCAAATGTCTTGGCTTTGTCAGAGATTAAAAAAAAAAAAAAAAAAAAAAAAAAAAAGTTACTGACATACACATTTGGGAATTTCTATCCCAACAGGCAAAGGTTTAAAAGATGAGTAAGTGAATACCTCTGCTAACCCATAGACCAGTTGTTCACTAAAATCATTACTGTATAAATTACTACATTCTGCGCAGTAAAGGTCAACTGGGGTGCTCATGCCAACAGTGGGCCTATAGACACATTCTTCCTGGTTAGTGGCTGAATCCCTGACAGCTGTGCCTTGATGATAGAGATGATGGTAAAGCATTTATCTTCTGATTCCACACAGGCAAATATCCAAAAGTGATTATTTTACTAGACCAAGCAAAGCAAAAATCACATGGAGTTTTGAATGCAGTCAGATACTGCTGGGGTAGTCAACAATGCACACATACCTCTGCTGCATGTATGTGTGTGTGTATGAATGTTAAAGTTCATTAAGAATATGAAACAGTCTTTAGCTGTACAATCAGGACCACTTAAGATGCAGATTTTGACTGCTGTTTCTTCACTCATAGGATTTTATGTATTGGAGTGAATATGATTTTATTCACTTATCAGCTCCTCCAAGGATGATGAATAATTTGCCAATAATCCTATCAAATCTGGACAGTGGGTTCTTGTTAGAAAAAAAAAAAAAAAAAGAATTAAAAAAAAGAGGCAGGTAAAAAGCAAGGCAAAAGCTTCATCTGAAGAAAAGTCATTGAGTAGTCGGCAACTTGAGGATCAATAGGAGACCATCTTCCCCCATGCTATGAGAGCAGAGAAGATTTTTAGTACAAGGGTTCCATATCACAAGTAGGTGAAATGTCTGTTGTATATTCAGAGCACTGCACCAGCATCATCCCCAATGTTCAGGGGAGGGTTGTTTACAGATTAGGGAGCCGATGGAGCAACCTTTGCTTTTCTGGTCATTTAGGAGTGTCATCTCTTTGAAGTAAAATTTAGGCTTTTGTGGATGTGGCATATGGCTAAATTATGCCATGGAAAAACTGTACTTTTGATTAAAAGTTTTCTGTAGGTCTTACTAATCTTAATATCTAAATATCTTGATATCTAAAACTAAAATATCAGTCTGTGAAAAAAGCAATCCCCTTCTTTCGTTTTTTGGTTATTTGTGGGGCCAAACTCGCTTGTTGCAACATTCTAGTGGTCATGTGCAAACCGGCCTCACAGAAACCAGGCAATTAAAGAACTGCTTAAGAAGATGAAAGGAGAGAGAAAGACACAGAGAGACAGAAAGACTCAGGGTGTAGTTCCAAGAGTCTCTGGCTTCAGTGGTAATGATTATGTTCTAAGACTTCTTTTGTCCCCTGCAGTTTGATGTCCCCTCATTGAGGTTGGCATGATAAAGAGATTATTTCTAAATTCAGATAATTCTTGCGATCCGTTTTACAATGTGCTGCTGCACTGACCACTGAATACCATTGCCCAACAGAATGGGCAGCAAAGAGCTGGGAGGAGATAGAAACACACATAGGATGTGCCCCGGATTTTGGAAATGCCAAGCAGCTGACTCAAAAGTTGACTTTCTTGAATCCAGACAGCCAGTAAAGACTGGTTTATTTCAGAAATGGCATTCCGTTTCACTCCAGCTCCCTACTGATTACTGAGGTTTA
The DNA here is from genome assembly GCF_047663525.1 of Anas platyrhynchos. Taxonomy (NCBI): domain Eukaryota; kingdom Metazoa; phylum Chordata; class Aves; order Anseriformes; family Anatidae; genus Anas; species Anas platyrhynchos. Next base: position 44,619,626 of record NC_092621.1, on the reverse strand, counting down.
ATTTCCAGTATCAGAAGAGGTTTGTGTTTCTGGTTTTATGGTGAAGAGTGAGACTGTGGGTTTTGAGGCCCAGGCTCAGATTCAAAGGGGTCAGAGTGTCTCCCTCTGTACGTGAAGCTAAGCTTTCCAGCATTGCCTGAGGAGGCTGTGTAGTCTAGGGCAAGCCTTCTTCAGCACAAATGATTGACAACAACTGTGAGAACATCTTTAAACCTCTGGAAGCATTGTTCAGTGTGGGACTTGAAAACTGGAGTCCTCCAGCCATGACTTGGCCACAGATTTGCTCATCAGCTCAAGAATAATTCTCCCTGTACTGGCACCTCTGCAAAATCAAGCAGAGTGCTGGAGACCCTGTTGTGCTTTTTTATAATCTTCTTCATCACTATCAGTCATAATAATTAAGAAATTAGGAATTAAATGGCAGTTTAAGTGCTGATAAATATTGGGACAGAATGGAATGTGTCTGGTTCCTTTCACAGCTCTGATGAGATAGCTGTGATGACAGGATTTAGCTTGTGTGTGCATATGGGTGTGTGTATGTGTATTCATAAAACATCAGGGCTAAGATGCTACTTACAAAGTTCAGGCAAATGTAGATGCACTTGTGAGCGTTATTTTTTTCTGCTTGGATTAACATTTAGAACTGCTGTACAAATCACCTTTACAGGTCTGCTCGATCCATCTGTTCTCTAGCTCAAAACAAATCACCTCATTTTGAAAAAAAAAGTAAAACAAATCTCATAAAGGCACAAAGCCTGAGCAGCAAAAGACAGGGGCAGGTCTGTTGTTCATTCTCTTGAGAAATATTCATAGGGAGCTATGGAAACAGTGTGGGATTCCAAATCTTCCCCTAAAAGATGACTAAGGAGACATGCTTGTGTCATTAGTGGGGAGCTCTCTCTCTCTGTCTCCCAGACATGCCATTACCATTGTCAGCTCAGTGCAGTCTGCATGACAGTCATTAGGCAGTGCTCTCAGCTCTCCTCCTAATACTATAATCTTGGGCAGATGGAGCATCCTAAAAGATGCTTTACTTCCAGTCCAGGCACTATTTAGAATTGTTCATGAGCTCAGTGCAATGAACCTTTGTCAGTATGGAACTCGGATTTTCCAGATGTCAAACCCCATTTGCACAAGTTTGAATTCTTTTTATTTTTAATCTCTCTACTCTCTGCTTTTTCACTCCATATAACACATATTTCTCATCAGCAGTAAATGGGATCAACTTGGAATATGCTGTTATTTCTACTTTTAATGATGTCTTTGTACTTTGATTGATGTGGATAATATGTTCAGCATGATCCTGTGCCACAGATTATCATCAAAACAGATTTCCCTCTGGAGAGTCTTTGGCTTGGCCATAACAGCAGACATTTTTTCTCAAAAGTACTGAGAAGATTCATTAAGGACAAGGCTAGAAAGGAGAGAGAAGTTCCCATTTTTTTCGGTGCAGGGAGACAAAGTTTTTGGAGAAGGTTGCTGCTACTTCTGATGAAGTTAGACAAGAACTGCCATTCTGACTGGCTCTGGAAGACCTGTATTACTGTTCCACAGCAAGAGGCTATCTTTACATCCTGTATGCACTTCTTTGTCCTTGTACACCTGCTGTTATCAGATTGCACTGCCCCAGGAGCAGCCTAGCCAGGCTCAATAGCTGTGTCTATGTTATGAAATTCAGGCATGCCTGGGAACACTCCTGACTACTGAAAGCTTACCTGAAGTTGTAAAGTGTTAAGAGTCTTCCTTGCCATAGATGTGGCCCATTTGTACAAGCCTTCTTCCCAGTCTGTTTCCAGGCAAAGTTTGGCAGCTTGAAAGGCCCAGCAACTATTTCCAACAGACCATTCATATGCACTTGACTATCACACATGTGGGCTGTTCCACTCCTATTCAGTGTCTGGGAATGCCACAGGGCATAATGTAGCCAAGAGTTATGTAGCCCCAGCCATGCTCAATGCAAACAGCACCGCACTGCTATACTGACGTGGTGCTGGCTGTGGTGTCTGAAATATGAGGATCTATTCTGCATTTCACCTTCCATTCATGTGTGAAGGGGAAGGTTTCCAGGGAAGACAAAAGTTGATTTTGCCTGAGCTGGCAGCATTGCCCTCCTGGCCTGACTGTTCACAGAGCATTCAGGTACAGGTTCCAGACTGTACTTGGTTTGAGCTGGCACTGAGAAGCAAGAGAAGACACCAGCATCATTACACAGAAAAACAACTATAGCTGGCAGTATCTCCTATGCAAATGCCTACCAGTGGACTCTCAGCTCTTTTGAAAATCAACTATATATCCAGTTCTTCCTTTAAGCACCTATTTCTGAAAATATTGTCTTTGCTAGGTGTGGTTTGTTTAAAATAAAAATTCTTCCTTAAGATGCTTCCCAGAACTCTGGGGCAACCATCCTTATTCTGTTCTCTTGTTGGAATTTATTTGGGATTACAGCCTAGAGAAAGTCTGCAATAGGGTGGCTCACGCCAGTGATTAATAGAAGGCTGATGGATGCCTTTCAAAGACTATTTACATGTAGTAGGGTGCTTATCTTCATAGGCCTGATGGTATGCTGAGAGTCTTTAAGGTAGAGACAACTACCTAATTTATCTGTCCTTTTCAAGACTTTATACTTCTGTCCTTCATGTCTTGTTAGTGAGAAAGACAAATTTCATGTTCTTCCTGCCCGTGTTGGTAAAATCTTCCCAGGCATTATTGAACTTATGATGAAGCTGGTCAAGGAGAAATATAAATATGCAGATATGCTGCCTGCCCCCCTGTTTTAGCTCACCCTGAGGTGTTTTAGCTCACCTCTCCGTGCATAGAGGTAACCCAAGTGTCCCCCTCGCAATGCCTTCTCTCCCAAACATTTTCACCTGCACAGGATTCTCCACTGGCAATAGGAATGAATCTGAGGTATTTCAGAGATGGCTGAGACTGGAAAAAACATCAATAAAGCCTTATAATTGAAATCACCAACTTAACTGCAGAAAAAAAAAAATGTCTCTTTATACATATACAGTTTTATCTTCAGTCTGTGAAGCTTTCAAACAAAAAAGAAACAGAGCCATTTCTCAGAGACATCTGAGATCCAAAAACCATGTTAAACAATGACACCCTTTCAAGTAACTATGTGCCCCACAGAGAAAGTACAATCAGCTAAAATAATTTTTTTCACCTGCATGTAGCAATCAAGGTAGTAAAGTCTGTTTTGTTTTGCAGGAATGTTGTGTTGGTGGCATATAGCACCGGTGCACCCTTAACTGTCCTTGTGGGTAGTTTTTGTGTTGTTTTGAAAATAAAGTTTTGCATCTGGCTTTTTTTTTTTTTCTTTCCTCCCCTGAAAAATAATCTAAGAGATATGGAAACGGTGGTATGAATTATTCTTCAGTTTTGCCCAACTGAGTTGAATAATTTTTTATGCTGGTCTTAGTCTTTGTTCTGCCTTCTTTTCTATTAAAAGTCAATGTTAAACAGCTGTTTGACTTGCATGAGTGGTGCTCCTACTTTACTTCAAGCCTCTTAACCTGTGTTTTCCTGTTCCCAAGCAAAAGAAGGCATTCTTTCCTGAAATCTATAGGAACAGACCTGTAATATTTTCAATGTAAGATGATTTGTACCAGTTGTGGATATGCTCCTTTGAGTGTATTAGGAAGGGTTTTGTTACTATGGTGTCTGCTCCCATGGCTTGGTTTTTTTTTTTTTTTTTTTTTTTTTTTTTTTTTCAGGATGTTGTGCTCATTATTTTTTTATTGTGGAGCTGGTACTTTTTTGTGATGTTTCTTCATACAGTGCTTTGGATATTTTGTTTTCTTTGAAATTAAATTTCTCATTCCACTGTGATTTCCTCCATACACTGATTTTTTGGCTGTGGTAGAATTGGAACTTTTTTTTTTCTTTCTAGCTTTTCTTTCTTTTCTTTTTTCTTTCTAGCTTTCTCTTTCTTCAAAATTCCAGCTTTGCATTTGGTATGTTTTAATATTTCTGTTATAATCCCTCTGTGTGCTGCTTTCATTTTTTTTGTTGAATTTGGTTGCATATGAAAACTTTAGAAAATGTTTAAACTCTTAGCTTTGTTTTGCAGATAATCAGTAACAACTCCAAAAGTTATTTTGGAGTAATTCATACTCTGTACAATCAGGCATTATAATCTTGCTCTTTTCCCTTTTGATGGAGTATCTTTCACCTTTATGCAGAACATTTTCTACTTATATTCATAAGTTCACTTTATATTTGCATTCACAAACTCAATATTTTGTTTGAAGTTCAGTGGTTCATCCTGCAAGTTATGCTAGAAGCATTTAATCTCTTAGCATACAAGCTATGTATAATTATTTCATATTTTTTATTGAAAATGTCTTTTGTGTGTGTGTGTTAGTAGTAGGAAGTAGGCTAAATGACAGACAAATGACAGAAGGTTCACAGGACAAAGTCTTCTTTTGTGTTACTTCTGGACTGATAATCCATCATGGCTAATACTTAGTTTCCTATCTGCAAAGTGGCTCTGCTGTCTAAAATGCAGACTTAGGAGTACTAAGTTTCTGATGAAAGAGATTTTGGTCCCAGTTTGACCTGTTTGGACCATTTAATGGTGATGGGAGTGTGTTAATTGTAAAAATACATACTGTATATTCTGTGAATAGTCTTTTTTTTTTTTTTTTCTTTTTTTATCTTTTTCCGCATGACCTACTCATCTATAAATAAGAAGATTAAATAAATTATAGGGAAGTGAATCTCCGAGATCTGTAGGATTAGAAGGAGATTGTCCATTGACTTCAAAGAGAACTGAGTGCTTTTGAAAATCTTGCCTTTGACATTTTTTTTGGTAAATGTTTACATAGCTGGACAATGGTCAATATGCTGCAAATCTCTGACAGTAGAGACTGACCCAGGTTCTGCCTTTGTAAGGAAGGTTTGTAGATTTGAATTTGTTTTATCAGCAGAGAGAGTAGGTTCTGTTCTATGAACTTAGGGCATCAAGATTTGGAGAAGTTCGTGAAATGTATGTCATTTTCCAGAAGATGCTTTAGAAAGCTAAATGGGAAGTCAAGACAAACTATTAAGAAAAATTAAGAGGTTTCCATTTGTTATGTCTTAATCCAGAACGATTTGAGACACCACAGCTCCAGTGAGTAGGTTTTTTGCAAACTTTTGTAGTGTTTAGTGGCTGATGGCTCCGCTTGGCTTGTGTTTTGCTTCATTTTTAACCTCTGTACATCACTGGAAAAGGGAATGGTTATTCTGCATTCATCATTCCCTGACAGTAAGAAAGCATTTGAAAATGACACAGTGAATTCTTGACCCTTAAAGAAAAACTACCAGGGACTTTGCATGGCCCATGACTGTGAAGATGAGTCAGCTCCCATGCTGCAGAGCTGTGTCTTGATGTGGACGCCATACCTACTACATGCAAGATGATCGTCCTTGAGCTGTGGCTGTCTCAGCTCTGTCTGCTCTGTGGTTGCTATCTGAGCCCTGGCTCCAGAAAGAAAGCCCTTTCTCCTTCCTGCTCTGGCCCATTTTACCCAGTACAGGCTGTACAACTTTAGACCTTTTCTAGGAGCACACTGTTCAGCAGCAGCAGTCTTCCCACTGACCTTAGCAGTGTAGAAGACAGCCATACCCCTGCACAAAGGCCGTGCTGTCAGTGCGGCCTACAGGAAGGATATGGAGGGACTTGTTATCACCAAGAAGAATGATAGGACAAGCGGTAACAGCCTTAAACTAAGAGAGAGTAGGTTTAGATTAGATGTAAGGAAGAAATTGTTCATGATGAAGGTGGTGAGGCCCTGGAACAGGTTGCCCAGAGAAGCTGTGGATGCCCCATCCCTGGAGGTGCTCAAGGCCAGGCTGGATGGGGCTTTGGGCAGCCTGGTCTGGTGGGAGGTGTCCCTGCCCACGGACACTATGCCCATCCTCTAGATGTGCTTTAAGGTTCCTTCCAATCCATTCTATGATTCTATATAGGAGAACCTTTTTTAGCAAGGTCCCAAGATGCAGAGCTCTGGAGGTTATGGACAGGGCTGGGGAGAAGCTGGGGAAGGTTCCTGTGGTTTGGCAAGATCTCCAGGATGATCTAGTTTACACTCAGTCCCCTTCAGCCCACAGCCCACAGGCTGTAGTTTGGAAGCAGTAAGGTAGCTTAACGCTGTCTTTGTCCAAGATCTCTGTACTGCAGATCTCTGTGCAGATCTTTGTCCAAGATCTCTGTACAGCTTTGGTTCAGAGAAGCTCACCCTGCCAGCAGCAGCAGGTGTGAGTGGTCTGCCTGCTTTCCTGGAGACAGCTGACAGGGAGAAGTTTTTGTCTATTTTCTCTGTCCCAAAGAAACTGCCCATGTGACCGTGAAACACTGCGTTCCGGAGCACAGGGGGAGCTCCTAATGAGTAGAAAAATCTTTCTGCATGTGTGAGGCTTGAGGAGCACCTAGCACTGGGATCATGCTCCAGAAAGAGGGATTAGCATTCAGTCAACTTGCTGCACTCTGGTCAGTCTTTTGTTGGTGAGAACTTGGGTGTTCAGCATCTCCACTTCTTACTCCATGACCTCATGAGTGCAAGAGCCTAGCAGCCTCTTCTCTTTTCAGCAAAGCCATTGAGGAGCCCTGGGGAGTGAGAGCTTTACTGAACAAATAGGCAGCTCCTGGTGTAGGAGGAAGCTCTCCACAGCAGATGCGATATTTCATCTGCTTGGCTCTGTTCTCTGAGGTATCATGCCTGCCACTTCTCTCTCCCTTACCTTATTTGCAGGTTACACCATTATTTTCCAGAGGGCTAGAGTCAGCAGACTTGATTATCATGTGAAGTTTACATACTGCTCTTATCACCTTGCATATTATTTCACTTACTTATCTTGGATGTGCTTGGTACATGAAGGTATCAGACCTCCCTTCTTCTTCCCTCCTCCTGCCTTCTTTTGTTGGTAGCTGCAGCTGTAATTTCTGCATTTTCTTTCCATAAGGAACTCTTTTTATTTCATTTCTTCTTTTTCAGTCCTATTATAGTCAGAACAGGTTTCATTTTCCTGTAAAATTGTTCCTAGGATCTCACTTGTCTCTACACATAGTGTGGGTCCTGGCTTATATATCTATCCCCACTATACAAATGATTCTCATTTACATCTGACCTAACTATTCTTAGGATCTTATGACAGAAACTGGGGACGAGGGAAGGGTTGTAGTTCTCTGTCTATTCTTCTGACAACTTCTGTTTCTTACCATGTGTTCCTACTTGTCCAGTTTTAAATGTCTCTTTCATGTGGTCAGTATGTAATCCAATCTAATGACTTTCACTATTTGGAAAGCTTTTTTTTTTTTTTCTTTTTCTTTTCTTCCCTGATAAGGAGCTGAGACCTTCCTTTCTCACTTCATCTTTACCTATTTAGCATTCTGCAAAATAAGGCTTCTAATGTTGCACTTAACACTTCAAAGATTTTTGTAGGTGGCTTTATGTCCTTTTGTCTTTGTTATCTCTTAGCCAAGACAATCAAGTTTAGTATTTTTACTCCTTTTGTCAACCCTTTTATCCCAGGTCACTGCTGTGGACTTTTATGGCTTCCTTGTAACTTGTAAATTATTTCTAGTATATGGAAAGACTGCTGTACTGGAGGTAGGGACTAGCACTAGTGTAAGTAGCATCATTAGACAGAAAGTTCAGTGTCACTGTAAATGCTCTGCATATAGGGTCAAATGTTTGCAAACATTTCTGAATATTAAATGAATCTGAAAATTAAATGCCTGAGTCTGTAATTGTTATACATATATGTCAAAATTTCCCTGACTTCGTTAGCATTCTTATGTCAATAAAGAAGGCTTAGTTTGCCTTCAGTGTCACATGTTAGATAGGTTAGATAGGCAAGAAGACACTGTTCTGATCCTTCTCAAAATCCCCTCATTATTAAACCCCAAAGATTGCAGTTGTTGACCGCAGTGTTGAAGTGGAAAGCCACATTCACTTATTAGCCATCATGAGCTAAAATCTTTTTCAACTGCTGCATCCAGAGTACATTCTCCCACCTGTCATTGTGGTCACTGCCTTATTTTCTTCCTAGATGGGTAAGCATACAGCTGGCTATCTTGAATTACCATTGTCTTTTGCATATTCCTTCCCAAGTGATACAAATTCAACAGCAACCTGATCTTATCTTTAATTTGTGCTGGTCCTGGTTTTGTTTCAGTGCCATATTTTACTGGTATAATTCTTTGTATTTTTTCCCTCTTTGCACAAAATATTAGCATAGTTTGCAAAAACCTCATATGAGGAGAATTCCTCACTTTCAATTACCCTGACACTTTATTGAATGTTTCATAGTTGGGCCGTTCCTTGATAAGTGCTAACATAAATTTGGCACCAGCTTTGGTGTCAGCAATGGAGTGCGTTCCATGGTGCTGTCAGGCACCAGTGTCTCCCTTTTCTTCATAGCTGGATACCAGTAATCACCCACCCAGTGCAATATAGTCACTGCCTCCCACCACTGCTCCACCTGCTCTCCTAGCACCAACTGATGTTTATCTGACTGCCAAGGCAACCAGTTGTTGATGCTCTCTTGCAGTATTTTTTTCTCTTTTTGTCCAGTCCTGTGGAATTTCTGTTGCACTCTAAAAGATCTCAATCACGGGCATGAACACTTCATCCAAACTCTCTGTGCAGTTTTAAGATGCTTAAGATGTTTTAAATCATTTTTAAGTTTTCCATACCTGTTTTCTGTTTAACTCTCTGTCCCCCACCTTCTTTTGTGAAGTGGAAAGTATTTCCTTATAGCATGCCACACATTTGTCTCTGTTTTTTTCTCGACTATAAGATGAAGTTATATGCATATTTTGGATTTTGTATGTTATTAACAAAAATTGAATTTTTCTCTGAGTCTGAAATGCCTCTGTTACTGTGATTTCTGTCACTTAGAGCACATTTGAATAACTCTTTACTGGTTTTTGAACTCTCAATGCCACTGATTTATTTTATGTCCTTTTGTCATGCTGAGGAAATGTCTATAAACCTGGCTTTGAATTTTTGAATTTACCTTCCTTCCTATCAACTTCCCTCTTATTTATAGTAGAATTGATGCACTTTATTGTGAACATAAGAAAGAAGATTTCTTCTAGGTAAAACTTTTTTTTTTTTTTTTTTTTTTTTTTTTTTTTTTTAACCTTCTTACCAAAGGTCACCTTCTCTGTTCACTTCTACCCACTAACAACAACTTTGACAAGATTTATTTAGGTGGAGTGAATTTACTATATTAGTCTCTGGCATCACATCTTCATACTCCCCTCCTTCCTCCTTTTCTTCTCTCCCTTCTTGCTTCCCTGCCCTCTAGTTTTCTCCTATTTCTGGTACATTTGGACCTCAGATAACAAACAGAACCCTAAGTAGTATCACTCCTGTTTTTATGCCTTTTTCCCCCTCCTTATTTGAGGTTCATTATTTCCTCTAACATGTTTTCAGCATAAGTATCAGTAAGGAGATAGATGCAGCAGGAGGCAGGAATTGTGCTGTAGGGATTATGCTCCGGGGGATATTACATGCTGATTTTTTATATGATTAATCAAGTGAAATGCACAGAGCTTTGTAGTCTGAAGAAATACATTTTGAAAGGGAGTTTGTTTGGTTACAACTGGATTAGGAAAGTGAGGGTTTCCTTCCTCACTGACAGGCAGAGATTTCAACAGTTAAATGTCAAGGGGGAAATAGTTTTAATTTAAAAGTATGAAAGTGAGAGAGGAGGATAGACTGTACAGTCAGGCTTTGATTTTAGTACCACGGATTTTGTGATTTGAGTGCAACCACACTCTTGTAACCTGGGACAAATGCAAGCTGCTAATGGCTGTACACAGAGTGCTGGAGTCAGAGGTTTTTGGAGGGCAGAAGCATTGCCCCTAAGCCCTGCTGTATCCAGAAGCCTGCTGGCACCATGGTGAGTCATGACCAGGGCATGTGGGAGGAGGATGGCATTAGGCCCACTCACCATGAGAAGACGCCACTGTAACTGTTAGGTTCCTTGGTTGGTTTGTTTTCAAAGGTAAAGAGAATGAAAAGAATACCGTGGTGTTGTGATGGCATAAGGCCCACAAAACCCACACCATGATGGCAATGGCAGCAGATATACACCCTCACCTCTCTCTCAGATATGGATTACGATTTTGGTTACAGGGTCTTCAAATTGTTAGGCAATGTGCTCTTGTGGCAATTTTCAGGGCTAAACTAATTACAGCTGCTATAGTGAAGGTGATCTCAAAGCATTTTACAAGGAGCCATCATAACATCAGGAAGCTCTGTCAGGAAATATGACCTGAAGAGGCTTTATAGGAGATTCAAGTGTGCCTGGTAGTGGTTGTTTATCTGGTCTGCATATCTTTCAGTGTCTACACATAATGAGAGAGCCTTGCTTGGGTCAGGATATACTGTTATTTACCTGGGAAGTGGCCCTGCTTTTTTAAATCCTAGTGCCACTAAAGAATAGTGTAGGCTGTCCTGGGAGCCACCCATTGAAAAGCTTTGTTATTAAGCACAGTTTAATTGTTCTCTATTTGGAGCACTCCAGTGTGGCACTACCAAGAGTCAGAAACAGCTCCACAGGATGAATTAATAGTGTCCTATGATTACTTGTTTTGACATATGACAAAACAAAATAATAAATAAATAAACAATTCTTGGACAGGGCTCAGTTTAAATTTATGTCAGAGAAAGCTCTGTATTTCTCTAACCTGTCTATTTTAATCGTATTATGAAAATATATTTACACATTCAGACACATTATGACCACACCAACTTCACTGTAAAATATGACATCCATTATTTTTTTTTTCTAAAGTGGGAAACATGGAAATGAGCAGCTCTGCTTTCTTTAGCTCTCTAAATTACAAAAACTTATTTCCTTTTAATTTGAAAAATAATTTTTTCTCTTGCATGGGACCCTCTCTGCCAAACTAGACACCTCAGGACTCTTAAAGACATAAACCTTTCCAAATCCTTTTTGCTGTCTTGGAATGATGTCTGGGAGCTATGTCTTTTATTATAAAGTACTGCAGGGGGGACACTGATGAGAAAGGAGACATCTTCTGTTTCTAGATGAAATTTATTATGTATATACTAACTGGATTAGATGGGGCCAATGAGAAAATACAAATGATTAATAGTTTTTAATAAATATTTAAAACATATTTTAGAAGCACCGTACAAATATATACCAGTTTCTTTGCCACCTGCAAAGATATTGTCAGGTGCTGTTCTTAGTACCTATGGCTAGGTAGCTTGAATTTTTTTTTTACTGCTTATGTGAATCCTAATACATAGGAAACCATAACTGTGCAAAATAAATAAATAAATATCAGGCAGACTGAGGCAGTTCTCATATGATTATTACTAACATGCTTAAAATGTTTTGCATCTCCATTCCTAAAGATCTCTCGACTTCATGATATCTGTTTTTTGTTTTGTTTGTTTGCTTCTTTGCCTTTTTATTTATTTATTTATTTATTTTTAATAGGGGACTGAGAGGTGTATTGGATGTAGAATATCAATTTATACACCTCTTCAGCATATAGGTTTTTCCCTTTGTTTGACAAAAAAGTTCATGTTTTTTGAGAGCATGATTTTTGAAATATTTTAATCAGTTCAGTGATTAAAGTGAAGTGATTTGTCTTTGTCTTCTCTTGTCTTTGTCTTCCAAGTTCTCTTAAGTAGGGAAGAGACAATAAACTGTAGCATCTACTGATTGCAAAGAGAAGTTCTTTCTCATATTCATACACCTACTCCCAGACTTTATGTGAAGAGGGCTTGGTTCTCAATGAAACCTGCAAAAAATATCCTAAAGTGAAACATGTATTAATACACTAGAAAGTTAGAAGTCTGTTTGGGAGCAGGCAATGGTACAGCAATACATAGACTGCAGAACTGCTGAACCTGCTCCTTCCACAGCAAACTGCTGAGTAACACATTAGTCAGTGCATTTTTCATTGATCATGTAACACTGCTGAAGATCAAAACCCAGATTTTGTGTGTGTGTGTGTGTGTGTGTGTGTGTGTGTGAGGTCCAATGGATGTGTACAGGTATGGGCATGAAACTGTGCCTGAAAAATCAGTGTAGACATCCAAACTGTGAGTTTCTGGGGCTCAGATCTGATCTCCAACATTGATTAGTGCCAGCTAAGGGTGTGTGAACAAGGAACACAACAGTGCCTACAAGATTGATTGCATGGTTGTTTCAAGTGTACATCACAGGTGGCTCTGAAAAAAGCAGGAAAATGATGGCAAAGCAAACAATATCTCCAGATCCACAAATATCAGAATAGATCTATGTGCTTCCAAGTCTGATTAGCTGTATTTGTTACTTATTTGACATTGATATAAAAGATAATATACAGTCAGACCAGGGAATAATACAGACTTGTGCAATTTCCTTGGGCAAATCATTTCATTTTGAGAAGTCAGTCATTGAGTCTCCTGAAAGCTTCATATTTTATGTATGAATCAATGCGTAACAGTCTCCACCTCTTGCAGATAACATTTGAGACAGAGTAAACGTGCATATTTTGTGCAGGAAATAGAAAATATGTTGTGGGTGGATTCAGTTTTGCAGAAATATCATGGCTGGCTTACATTTTGCGTTTCATTTTAGTTCATAAGGCAAATACTGATCTACTGGAGATCAAAGCTATTCCTCGGTACTCAATAGAAGGATCGTAGGTCTTACAAGTTTATGATGCCAACTTAAACACTTGCTGAGGAGACAGTTTGACCCATCTCTGTTTGAAATAACATGGGTTAATATATTTTCCAAAATGGCCTTTATTTGCACAAGCAAGAGGTGGTTGTTTTGAGTCCTTCTTACCAATTATAGGCCAGAAGTATAAAAAAAATTAGGTCACTGGTTCTGATTTTGACCTCACCATTTATAAGAGAAAGACTGAGCTCTCTGAGGGTATACTAACATATGGAGACCAATTATTTGCTCTAGTTTTAGCTCTACAGGCTATCAAAAATTAAAATAACACTTCTGCTTCAAGGCATATAAAATAAAACATGTGCCTAGTGTGTATACACAGAGTGAAGAAAATGTTTAAGGAGAAAGGCAGCACTTTAGCATTTGACATTGGTAAATAAACATTGTGGTAACTTTGACCAGGAAAGACTGTGAGTTTTTCATTCACATGTGATGATTATTCTTTTATGCCACTGTTTCACTAACACCACACCAAGTATGATGCTCCAGGATAATGTGCCAATGAGGCATATTTTGAGTGGGATGAAAGAAAGCGTGGCAGTGTAAATGCCTAGATTTTAAGTAAACTGCATGCTTTACAGCTAATGTCTGTTTCTGGGGTCCAAAGTGAGAACTATTTGCTGTGAGCAGAGGAACACTGGAGGACTTGAATGCAAAACAGTCTCTCTTACCATTGCTACCTTTTGGACAGGCTGAGAGGAAGTCTGGGGAAGGTGGATCTCCAAAAGGAGACTTTCCCTTTGTTCTTGGAAACTTCTCTGCTTCCCCTCCATAGCCTATATTCTGGGCAGAGGGTGAGATCAGGGTGAGATCCCAGTCTTCAGAGGGATTTACCAAGGACTAAGCAGGTCTGCATCTGGGATGCAGATCTATAACCTGCATGAGCGCCCAGAAGCTGGCACTCAGGGACTGGAAGTAGGATGGCTAATCAGAAATTGCAGCCACCAAGAAGGTGCAGAAGCACATGACTTTGTTGCCACATCACTATTAGGCATAAACCTGTGTTTGGAGTACTTAGACAAGCTGCTTTCATCCCTATAGCTCTTTTTGGGGTGCCAAGAATTAACTGCCTGGAGTTCAGCTTTTTCAAGCAGCCTGGTTATGAAGATCAGCTCTTTTCTGGGCTTTCCCAGACTACCTGCTCACTCATGTGAAGTGTGGCAAGGAGGCAATGCAGCCACTGGCAGCTCCAGTGGCTGGGGAGGAAGGACTCGGGGCATCACGTTTGAATGCAGAGCACTGCTGTTCAGATGGGTCTTGTTCTCTTCCCTGCTTGAAGCCAACCAGCTCGCTCTTTGCAGAGAAAATTTTTACAGTATTTTTTAATGAAAGAATCTTTGCTGACCAAACAGGTTTCCCTATGTTCTGCTAGCTCTGGTAACACTACAGTGTGGAAAGCAATCAGCCCTGGATTTTTAATAATAATGTGGAGCTGCAGCTTTGCTTTGCAAGAGAACAGGATTGTAATAGTGTCTCCTGAAATCATTCCTGCCAAAACAAACATCAGAAGAGATTTCTTTTCCGTGTACCAAAGTCTCACTTCAGCATTTGCCAGGGAATGTATTTTACTGTTCCTGTCTTCTCGTCTGCCTGCACCAGACAAATAAAGAGGACACAGCAGACAGGTAACTGTCAATCAGCAGCTTGGTATGGGAACATTATCTGACAAGCTCTGGGCTGCAATCATTTATGCAGTTTTCTCAATATGTAGAAAACTCTCTCATTTCAGCACTTTTATAAGAGCTCAGGGCTGGGGCCTGCATTTTTCTGCGGTAAGCTCACAACATTGGATTCCCTTTGGACTTGCAAACCTTGGCCACATTCATATTTTACATGAGCTGCTCTGCGCAGCTGATTCTTCTGGTGTTTATTTTTCTTGATTTGAAATAATTCTTATTTCCCTCTGAGGAAACCTTGCCTGTTAATGACTGCTAGCTGTAACATGCAGGCAACTATCCTCAGCTCTTCTCCCATGGCTCTGTCTCACCTCATCCATCACCCCCAGACATGAGGTCAGAGGTTGCCATCAAGTGGGAAAAAAAGAAAAATCATTCTTTTGAGGAGCTGAATTGTTTTGCTTAAAAACTTTGTCCTGAGGTTAGCTATTCAGGCCTCTGTGGCCCAAGTGGTCTTCTGTAGCAACTGAGACCCAAAATTTTGCAGTGGTGAAGTCATAGCATTGGGCATACTGATACCAAAGGCATAAGTTACTACACTGACAACGATTAGGCGATGCTCAGTGCAGTTCTGCCACTGTGTTTATTCTTATGTCTTTGGCGTGTGTGTATGTGTAGTTAGAATTGTCTTTGCAGATGAGATGAGAAACCTGTATGCAGATATGTCCCTCACAGCTGCACATATTGTCCCTCCAAAGCTGCACCCAAGGGCTGGATCCAAGCCCAGGAAAAATCTGAGAAGAGTCAGCTCTTCCCCCAGCTCCCCAAGACTGGAGACTGGCTGGGACCAGCAGCAAGCTATTGGCAAGTTTCAGGATTACAGATTCACAAGAAAGGTTTTTCCCATAAGTTGAAGGAAACTCAGGCAGTTTTGTAGATTCACACACAGAAGAAATGGCAGCCAGCAATATCTAGGGTACCATGAGAAACCCAAACTTGTGAAATCTGCATTTCAGTGTAGCAGAGCAAAGCTTTTCAATTACTTTTGACTAAAGCTGACTTATTTTGCTGGTTTGGCTAGCCTCAACTTCTGATTTATCATCAGCCACAGGAAGTGTAAAATACCACAAACATACATCATACTTAGCTATTTCATTTATCACTAAGTGGGGTCATTCATGTAGACGGGTAAGTACAGCATAGATATAGGCCCTGTACTGTAAATTTCTCTGTATACTTCACCTTATCAAAAATAGGAAATTCCCTAAGTTACTTTTCAATTATAAATAATGTAAAGCTTCAAAATGCTTTACTGAATTAAAAATCTCAAATATCATTCTCATTTGACTGTAGAATTTGAAGCTGAATCTTATCTTTGAGTCCACTAGCCCCCTGCTTGAAGAAAATCATCTTCAGAAATAGAAATCTTCAGAAATCTTTCTCAGAGATGAAGTTCAAATAAAGAATTTTATATCCAAGCAAAACACCAGATTCTTCTGGACACCAACCAGTAACCTCTGTCTAAGGAACCATTGCATTTACGGTAATGAACTGCCTCTTCTCCTAGACTGGACTCACCGATAATGACCTTGGTGACTATCCCCTATTTATTATTTGAGAATATACACATGAGCCTTCTTAAAACATAAGGAACTCGTGTGTTTTCTGAAGTCTTGTTAAGAATTCAGGTTTGCCAGGCACTACCTTAATGGAAAAATACATTTCTGCTGCCTGATGAGGTGAGACAAATTCCATCACGATACGGTATTATTTAATCTGACTGTGAAGGTGAGTCCTTCTCATCCCCACTTCTCCATTCCCTCTCAATTTTCTTCATATGATTTGCTAAATATTATTCATTCCTAAATTTTCTTATCATGCTGTTAGATGAGTATTTCTTGACCACTGCTAACCTTCTGGTCTCCAGCATAGGTTCTTATTTATGTTTAATATTATCTGTTTTCATCTGAATGTTGGCAGACAACCTGAATCAAACTGAACATTGAAATGTGAGCTTTCTACCTCCTATAGTCTTCTCACATCAAGAGATACTTTCTTTTGAGTCATGCTGCTCTCTCTGATAGCTCAGTGCTTGATTTATGAAAATCCACACGGTTCAAAAGTGTTACAAAGGAAACACCACATCATTAGCTAGGAACAATGCAAAGAACACTTGGAAGTTAAAACATGTAGTAAGAGATGAAGTATATGGGTGTTGAACGCTCAGCAGATGGTGACCAATTTCTGATTCCACTGAAGTTTCTGTTATGTTCACTAAAATCAGATTTTGATACAAGTAACCTTTTCAGTTTTTAAAGGATGCTCTCGTAAGCTGAAATAAAGGGAACAGAGAACAGGGAATTAGGAAGGACTAGTAGTATTTATACAAGCTGTCAAGTTGAAGGAATTTTTGAGCCTTTTTTTTTTTTTTTTTTTTTTTTTTTTTTTTTAATGAGCAGGACAACTTTTGTCTTCTTTCTAACTGATGGAATGTCCTGGAGAAGGTGAAGATTATCTGATGTATTTCCCATACATGACCAATTGAAGAAAAATCTATAAGAGAAAGAAAATTCCTTTAAGATGTGAGCTGGAAATGACAATGCATTATTTTTGTTGATCCAAATTACTTCTTCAAATACTTCTTTAATGTGGCTTCTTCTTAAAAGAGAAGCTTGAAGAAGCTCTGCAGTTGGAAATCTCTTGACTATATGAGGACAGTATTGGAATATTGTCATGGTCCTTTGACACATTATCATACTATGTAAAGATCCAAGTGTTGAAATTCATTGTGGAGTGATGGCTTTAGCAAAACTGTGCCATGTGTTTCAGCTCTTCTGGCAAACGCAGAATTATCTGATGGTATGTCACTTGTAGAGGAATAGAAGGAGATGAGAAAAAAGTATGTGGGCTTTGTACAAGCTATGGTATTTGAACTGAATCTGCAATTGAGTAAAAGCTTGTCTGTAAGTTTACAAACATAGAATTAAGACTCCTACTGTTATCTAAATCCATTTCTTGCCTTATAATTTTATGGCAAAAAGCTTTACTGTTGTTTTTGGCCTTCCATAATAACTGTAGTAGCCACAGAGAGAACCAAATGTTGTTTGTTTATTTATTTGTGAAACAAATTATGCCCCTCTGCAAACTTCACTGTGTAATTTGCATTGGGTTTGCAGTTTACAAGAATGCACACATTGGTTTAAGCACTCCCTTCTTTCTGGAGTTAGAAGATGAAGTAGCAGAATTGCCATGCAAACGTCTATGATTTTAGTGCAGCAGTTGCAGCTCATTATATCTCCCAAAGTCAGAAATAATTTGTCAGAACTGAGCCCTACATTTGAATCTGCCCTCTGTTCCTCTAATGAGTAAAATGTGGCTGTCAGAATTAAAAGGGATAGAGCTACGGTAACACACTCAGAGTACTGTTGAGTGCGATTCAATAAAATTATAGATTTCTCCCCATTTCTCACTAGTGGTTCATTTTGTGTAGCAAATACAGTAGTCTAGTTTTGGTTACACTGGTTGCTTACCCAGAGTAGAAGGCCTTTGAAATGTACCCGTTGACATTTTCATCTGCTTTGTGTGTTTGCATTCTGGTTTTATATGTACATGTATTTTCCTGGTCACACAGTATAGATACTACTCAGCAGCACAGCCACAGTTGCCACTGGACATCTTCATCATTTCTACTTACATTTACATTTTCCTCAGCCTCACCCAGCTGAAAAATCTCCCCTTTGCCTCCAAGTGATGGTGCTTGGAAATCTGGACAGGACTCTGCACAAGGCCAGGCAAAACCTGAAGCTGACCCTGAAAACTTTCTGAGTTAACAATCCACACCTGACAAAAACAACCCAGCTTTGCCCCAATTAATTTCTACATGTGCTGTTGGTGAGATTTAAGAAGATACATGTATTGCTTTGAGTTGATCATTAAAACATCTTGTTTGAGCATGAAGGTGGAGGTCTCATCTGCTGGACCTCCAGTACCTGTTCATGAATTCCTTTGCCCCAAAAAAGCCTGTGCAGGGAGCTAAAGCCTCTGCTAAAAGACTTCTTCCCTGGGGATTTGGCTTGCTATGAAGGGCTATGTAGGATGGATGCCATGTTTTTTATAAAAGAGTATTAGATGAGTGAACAGTAAAGGAATGAACATATATTTGCATGCATGTAGGAAGGAGAGAAAGCATGGGTGTTGGCATCCCCATCTGAAGTATTGCCATGTCCTAAGGCTCAGCTGATGCTCACTGGCGCTTTCTCACTGACCTCAAGCATTAATGTCAACTGAGGGTGCATGTTGGATCCTTTTGCACAGCTTTTTGACAGCTCCACCTCTAGTGCACAAAACAGCTTTTCTATAAACACAGTGACATGGTCACATCTTGTACTGAGTGCATGGGCAGTCCCATTTTAAGAGAGGCAAGATATTTCTCGGACTCCAAATAGGACTTTCTGGTGTTTTGCCTTCTTCCTTTGCTTAGATTACACTTGCTGTCAATGAAAGTGCTGACATTACTCTGGGAGGGCTTGTTTCCAGTTGTGCCTGCACTGATGGAAGAGATTGAAGCACATCGGTTCAGCTTTATCCTGTCCTTCAACAGTGTCTGCAATGAGGCAGGGAGGAATGCACAGGGAATTCATGGAGTAGAGGTTTTTGCCTTTGCTCTTTGATGCTTGGTTGGCAATACTTCAGGAAAATAAAAATCTATATAAACAGAAGACACTTTTAAGGTGGTTATTTCACACCTTAATGCTACTTCTATCTGTGTACGCTATGGGTTGGCAGGAGGCACTTATGGCATTAATCAGGAAACTCACAGGAGCAAACATGGAGGGGAGCATTTATAACATGCTTCATTTTGTGTGAAAGTAAATGGTAAGCAGGCAAAACTATTGCTGACTGGATTAAAGACACGCTGGTAGCAGTGTCAGAGTTGTTTTGAAATGCCTGGGGCATCAGGCATATAAAATGAAACATGTGTCTTCCCAGGTTGTCTTCTCTTTAGGGCTGCTTCTGTCTTTCAGACATGCTGTGCTAGAAACAGTCAACCAGTCCTGCCATGGTTTTTTAGACTGTCTACTTTCTCTTTTTCTTTTAGGTGCTACTAATGCCTGCTGTGTTTACATTCCCTCTCCTCGCCCTCTTTTTTTTTTTTTTTTTTTTTTTTTTTTTTTTTTCCTGAGGAATCTGTACACTTCTATAGAGGAATGGGCTAGCTCTGAAAACAGAAGTGTGTGGTATTTGTTCTTTGGGGCTGCAGACATCATTTTCTACTTCATGGATATGGGTGGCATCACTATTTGCAGGAGTTCTACGTAACTTTTTTGTGTATGTAATTATCTATCCTTCCTTCATGAATTTACAGGGAAAAAAATAATCTCAGTTTTGTGGTTTGTGGTAAAAAAAAAAAGAAAAATAATGTAAACATCTCACAGTTCTCACAGCTCATAGACTAGATATGTTTTGGTATGGATCCTGTTAAGGATCCTATTTTACGCCTTTGGCTTTCGTGTAGCAAAGTAGTGTGTACCTGGTTTCATGTACCGGGTGGTGTGAATAAAACTGAAATAAATTTTGTAGAAAACCATCTTTTCTGTGGCTATTTTTCCTTCCCACTCTCTTAATGTGACTATGGATAAAAGTGCTTGTTGCTTGGATTTAAACAAAAATGCCACAGAATTCAAGGGGACAGGGGAAGGCAAAACGATTTTTAAGGGTCTTTTCACTATAAGTCTGTGCATGTGTATGGAAAATTAGGTGTAATGTAAGCAGTGTGTATTAAAATATTCAGTAATCAGTAGCTGGAGGGCAGAATGTAGCCCAAATGCTCTTAAAATGCAAGCTAGAAACTGGCATGCTCCACAATTACATTTAGGAAAACGCATTGCCATGTGTGCCTGAGTGTTCTTAAAATAGGGAATGCACTACTTCCTACCATTTCCTCTCACACAGTTGGGACTAGCACCTGGCTACGGGTAATAGTGCAGAAAGGAAGGTAACACAGATGGAAAAAGGAGAACACTGACAAGCCAGACGTGATGACTTTATTTACTTTATTTATTTTTTTTATAGCGTTATTTACTTTCTTTCCCCAATTTCTGTTTTTGGACCAAAGCTGCCTCCTGCAATCTTCTGTTAAGGCAATCGGGCAGCAACACCAGGATATCCTCCAGGCTTCCCTCCAGCTGTGACTGACTGAGGACGGTGCCTCGTCTTACCCCAGAGGCTGGTGCTGCACACCAGCTCTGCACCCGGAGATAGCTGTATGAATTGTGTCCTGAAGCAGACACTGCCACATGGAGAAAGCTGAGGAGAACACATTTCACTGAAATCATTTGCCAAGTAAATGTCATCACGGTTTGTTGCTTGTTACGTTGGCTCCCTGTGAGATATGAAGTCATATTCAATGTCTCAGTGTTAATCCCTAGCATCCTCAAAGGAGCTGGCACAGCTGACCAAGGCAGTGCCTCTCTCGTGGGAGAGACATCCCAAAACAGCTGCTTTCCCCAGAAGACATGAAGACACCACTTTTGAGGCAGATGGTGGAAATTAGAGGGAGAGGGGGCCATTTTGGCTTTTGGGATGTCCTGGCTCTGGGGTGAGAAGGTCAGAAAGGCTGAGACCTCACAGTGCTCAGTGCAGAGCATAGACCCCTGACTTATGGACGTGGTTTGCTGCAGGAAGGGGGAGGAGAAGGGGCCTATTGGACTTGGAGGCAGAATGAAGACTGGGGAAGAGAATTCAACAAAAAGGAAGGGAATGTGGAAGATGAGTATCCTATCTAGCCAGTCTGGAAGATGAGTATCTATGTTTTAAGTTACTTTCCTCGATTTTGGCATTAAAAAAAAAAAAAAAAAAAAAAAAAAGCTTATTTTCAAAGGTGGTAAAAGCCCAGGATCTGTACAGTGAACCTCAAACATTTGAAATCTAACATCAGGCCCACCTTTGGAAAAGCTCAATCTTACTCTCATACTGTAGGTCAGCTGGTGTCAGAAAAGGTTTTTGGGAGCATTTGTCTCCGTGGAGGCACTCAGCTACTCTGTTTTTCATTGTTTTTTTTTCCTCAGTAGGTAGATTCAGGGAAGAAATTCTCATGTTGGTGGAGTCTGGGCTAAGCTGTTTTCATTGTCCTTGTATCCAGTGTACTTCCACTGACAGAAAATATTTGCTTGTTGCTATGTGAAGACACAGATATTTGAGCTTTGTCCTATTGGAATGGAAAGCTGGTGCATTGCAGAGACAGTATCAAGAAGCCAAGTGTGCTACTGAAGAGTTAAACCTTTGTTTTGTGTGCTTCAGCTGAAAAAAAAAAAAAAAAAAAAAAAAGAACGGAGTGGCTTTTATTAATAATGTGGATTTAATTATGGATCTGAGAGTCGGAAAAATGTAATAAAGGAAAAAATTTTGGATAAAAACCAAACACACCTAAAAAGTTTTACATTGTTAAGATCCTGAGGGAAAACAGAGACATAAGATATTGTCATAGGGAGAGACACTTGTGGCAAGTCAAGAACAAATTTAGACACGCAGTACATAATATCTCTCTCAGAGACTCCAAGAAAATGCGTCTCCATGGTGAGTGAGTATTTGAACTCTTCAGGACAGGCACTGTCTCTTATTTTTTCAGCCAAAATGATGGGGACCTGACTTCTGATTTCCAGGTGGGGTCTTGAAGATAGTCATTGTGTAAAGAACAAATGATATTAATAACTCCTGAACATGAATGTGCAGCCCTTGATCATAGCAGCAGCCTGATTTCTGAGAAGGTTCACTGGCCATCTGTGGACAATCTACACATCTGGTTGTGCTCCAAGAAGATCAAGTAGAAAGCCAGGTCCCCTGTTTTGCATTTAACTACTGCTAAGAAGTTATAACAAGCCTGTTGTGATGTGATATTTGCAAGTGTCACAGTTGACCTGGCTATTTCAGTACATGCAGTATGAGGCTATTATCTGGAAAATTCCAACTCACACGTTGGCAGCTTTGTTTTGATTTTGGTTGCAAGACACATTTCTCAAGGAGCTCATGAAGTAAATACTTTGCTGCTTATTCTACAAGTTACTGGGAAGAGTTTTCCCCTTAAACAACCTGTAACAAATCTCTTCACCAGATGCCCCTGCTGTCAGTGCTGGAGTGCTGTGGAAGAGGTGGGAGGGAATTGGAGACTCATCTGGTGGTGCCAAAGAGGTTAGGTCAGGAGGACTTTTCCATGAGGGCAATGGCCAACTTTGGCCTTTGTTCCCAGATCTGGATTTAGAAAACTATTGCTGAAATTAAAGTGTGTTCAAAGGCCTGTTGATTTCTTAGCTTCTTGAGAGTTAGCAAAGGAAGATTTCACAATGGAGCATGCACAATAAACCTGGTGGATGTTTGAGTATTACTCTATCTGGGAAAGGTCAGCATGGCCTTTGTAAAAGGAGGCTTGATCATACAAATCTTATAGCATTCTCTAAAGATTTTAGGGTCACATGGATAAGTCTTCCCATTGGCCTATAGATTTCCAGAGGATTTTGACAGACTTTTTCACCAAAAACTTTTAAGGAACATAACTTAAGATGGAAGATTCTTACCTGTATAAATAGTTGTAAAAAGGTAAAAAAAAAAAAAAAAAAGTATGGAAAGTATGAATAAATCATCAATTCTTGTAGCAGAATGAAATCAACAAAGGGATTAAATGGCAATCTGTGGAGGGTGCTTATCTGTTCAGTGAACAGAGAGAGAAAAATATTTGCTGTTGATGCTGAATTACTGAAACCAGCAAAGAGACAGAAGACAGCTGTGAATAATTGTAGAAGGATCTGCTGGATGGCATTCAAGGTAGATAAAAATAAGGTGTTGCTCATGGGGGAAAGTATGGTCTCAAATTCACTTGTTAAATGGGGATTTCTGAGCTGACCACTGCAACTCAAGACAGATCCTGGAGACACAACAGACCAATGGAAACATCAGCTCCATACTCAGGAGAGGTCAAGGAGCACATAAAATACTAGCAGTCATTGAGGAATAAAAAAGAACAGAGACCGTTATTTTGCCAGTCACTGAAATCCATGAATCTGTCAATCCATGAATCTGTTTTTTTTTTTTTTTTTTTTTTTTTAATCTAGCAAAGGGTGCAATAATGCTGAAAAAGGTCCAGAGAAGGGGAGCAGGGGTACAGAGCTCCTTCCTAAAAGGATGTCTCTAGTGGTGCAAAGGCCACCCCACAGTCAGCTGAGCTGGTCTGCCCCGGTGGCAGCACATGGGGCTGTCCCAGGCTTGGCATTGGCTATGTCCAGGGCTGGCTCCTGGCTATTTGTTTTAGACTTGTACCATAGTGCTGCTGTGAAGGGCACTGGTTTTTAGTGGATGTGAGGACAAGGCTGTTTAAATAAACAGAAGGAAATTTGTTGAAAGTATTCACTCCACCGCGCCGTGGCAGAATCATGCCTCCTGTAAACAGATCCAGTTTCTTTTTTTCAACATCTTCTTAAAAGCTAGTTTTCCACCTCACTTCTCAACCACAATCTCACTACAGTAAATGAATAGTATGTAAAGCCTAAAATGAGTGTGTGAACCAGATTTTACACCAGACTGCTTCTCTTCCTTACTAACTAGCATGCTGCAGTTGCAGAAGCAAGGTTTATGTCTCCTTTTGTAGAAGAAAAAGAGAAAAGCTCAGTGCAATCAGCCATGTCTAGTGGGCAGGAGAGACAGAGAAGGCAAAGAATTTTCAAGGTAAAATGCCATCAGTTATACTGCCAAGACCTAAGAACCCAGATGGGGAGGGAATGCATTTCCCACTCCTCCTTTTTTTCAGCTTGCAGCCTCTCTCTTTTGTTTTTTAAATTAATTTTTGGCAGTAACATAACCCCTGGAATCCTGCCATTTACTGCTTTAAAATTTTTTCTTTAAAAGAGGGAGGGAGGCAGGGAGAAAGCGAGGGGTAGAGGGAGTATGAAAACCTGATGGAGCAGATTGCAGGGGTACATACCAAACACTTGTTCTGCAAAAATAATCTGTAATTTATTTTTGTGATGAGTCTGCTTTTATGTCAGGTCCTGTGGGAGAGGGAAGAAGACCGTTCAATAGGGATTATTGGCTATTTCAAAGTAGCATCAGGACAGCTAGGCAGAACTAAACATATTGGTATTTTGCGGGGTTTCCTTAAAAGAAGGCTGTCAGTGTAACACGATCATTCCTTAAATCTTTAAAGCATGAAATGTTTATAGTTAAAAAGATGCAACCATGGCAACACAGATATATAAAAGTAAAGGAAAGACTCTTCTTGTTTTGGGCTGAATGGTTTCACGGATGCCGAGGAAAGGCCATGGCATCCTTGTTCTGCCTAGCAAGATACACCTTCTGGTCCAAAATTGACCCTGGCATTGATGTGGGCCATGTCTCAGCCCCATTTTCATTACTGTTCCCTGGATCAACTGGGATGGGGGCAGGATTCTCTGCTTGCCTCCCTGGCACACCACAGAGCCAATCATTCCCCTAAAACAGTTTTGCCAGCTGTTGCCTGTGCCCCGGTGTTGTTTTTTCTCCAGCTCCTGAGTTTCCTCTCCTAAAAACAGCCCCCCTTACAATTAATATTGATAGATGTGAGCTTCTCCTTTATTATTTCCTGTTGTAATGGGTTCTTTTGGCTTTTCCCCAGTTGGTTTCAGCCCTGAGCCCCAGGTTGGCCTGGCCTGCTTCCAAGTGCTTGAGGAGGAAATGCGGAGTTTACCTTCATGTAGCACCACCATGCAATGAGATCTGTGCCCTGTGGTCCATATTTTGGGAGGGAAGAGGAAGAGGGAGAAAAATGATTCTTGCGCAAAGGATATGGACGTTTTTTGTCTAAATATACTGCACCGTGCACATCCTGATATTCTCAAGCAGGATATCTCTAAATGGATGCTGACAGCTGATTTATGCTTGGTATAGAGTTGTTTTTGAGGAAACATGTAAAAGAAAATGTGAAAGACACTATGGTAAAATATAAAAGGAACTGGTGTTTTCATTAATTTCTTTAAGTGACCACATGGTTTTAAAATTTAAACATTCCCCTGCAGTGTTGAAAACTGTAGCAACAACATCATGTGTTGCACAAGACCTACTAAAATGACACCAAGGAGCAACAATAGTAAAACTCTCCTGCAGAAAGGGGAAGGAGACCACAAGTTGTTACACCATGCAGCCTCCTGCTCCGAACAGGCTCTACCACATTGGTCCAGTTCAATCACACTGTCTGTCTTCAAGAGCCAATGGGAACTTTCTTGAGCTGATTTGTAAAATGTACTTCTGAACTGCAGTGTGCTGCAGGTTGTGAAGCAGCAGCCTCCATTGTAGATCTATCAACGGGCAGATATGGAAGGACCACTCTCAAAGTGCAGAAATGCATCGTGGCTTGTCCTTTTTGCATCTCTGTTGCTGATTCTACAGAAAATGTGGCGATCAGTGCTGGTAGTGGTAGGGTGTAGAGGAGCATATAGGTGACCTGGGTCACACCTGCTGGTCTAGCTTCACCCCAAAATAAGTGCCAGGCCAGTGGGACTGTTCTTGACATGGTAATCATGGGGTGGGAAGAGACAACTGCTCTCCTGGCCTACCTAAAACACTAAGACACTATGAGACAGCCACATTAACTGAAGAGGAAGCAAGCAAGCAGTCCCGCAAGCAGAGAGGTCCCTGCATTGCCCCCATCCCTGTGCCACGCTGTCCCTGCGAGGCCCCAGCTGCCGTGAGCTGCAAAGCCCATCCCTGCAGCGCTGCAGAGAGATGTCTCACCCCCAGTGAAAAATGACATTCACTTCTCAGCTGCCTGTTTTCATACGTGCACAGCCTCCACCTTATCTCTGAGGCATTTTTTGAATTCCCAGCATTGTAGCGTGCTCTCTTGCTCTCCCAGGCATCTCACATAACTGCCTGCCTCCCTGCCATGCTGTGTTAAGCAACTCTTTACTGTATGTCTGAGGAAAAGTCTGGAACAACCTTAATTTTCTATTTAAAAAGCAGCTGCTGGTTTCAGCAATTGTCCTAAGGAATGCTTTATAGTTGATCTGCGTTCTGATGTGTAATGTTACTGAGGACAGGATAAGCCAGATCTGGAGGTCTTTGAATAATACCGTATTGTGAGACACTTCCACCTTTTCTTTTGTGGCAGACAGAAAATATGTGTCACTGGAGAAGGCAAGGTTTTCAATTAAGTTCACCAAGTGTGTATTTAAATTTTAGGATCATACCATATGTGCCTCAGAAAATTGAATATTTAGTTGTTTTTTTTTACATGGTTCTATTAAAGGATTAGGAAATATTGGCATCATTAAAACAGGCAAGGAAACATTTATTAGACTGTCAAAAAGTATTACAGCCTCAGATAAATCCACCGTTGCTCTGCCTCAGATCCCGCTTTGCTGTAATTCAGGGCAATGGCAAGGACTCTGAAGCAATGGAAGAGTTACTGAGACAGCTAACATGCTAGGTTGAAATAACAGGCTGACGCTTCACCTTCAAAAAGAAGTTGGACGTGCGCATGTTGGGAATGTCACCCTTACCAAACAGGTGGGACGTATTACCAGACACCTTTGGAGTTTCCTTGTTATTCTTTGCTGCTGTGATTGCTCTAGCAACACAAACGTGTTGAATTGCATCAGCTGAAAATTTGGACCTGGAGTTCAAAAATGGATATCTAGAAGTCATTCAGAAATGTTTGGTATTAAAACAAAAACAAAACTGATGAAAGAACTTCTGTTTCAAGCAGAGATTCCCAGAGCAAGATCTCTATAAAATAAATTCATTTTTTCTACTCTTTTAAATGTAGTACTGGTGAACAAAAATTGATTAATTACCTCTTGGTTTTAACAACTGCTCTTCATAAAAAGAACCTTGTTATGAAGAATATATTTTAAAGAAGAAAAATGCATAATAATTGACTTAACTGATAGTATTACATCTTTCTCCTTTATAACATTATACTTCTGAGAATCTGCTTTGTGTTGGATCTGTTGTGAGACAGGGCTGCGCACAAGGTTTTCAAGGACTATTTTAGGTTCTACATGGAGGAGAAAGAGCCCTGGTAGCCTTTAAAGAGTGAAACTGGAATGTGGAGACTGTTATACTGGATTATGTCCATCATCCATCTCGTTTAGCATCCCACATCTGAGAGCTGTCAGTGCCAGATGCTTCAGATGAAAGTGTAAGAAACTTGCAGACAAGAGATCATCTTGATTACTGATAACTATGGTTCCCCTTAAGCTCTGGAGAGTATGTTTTAATACCTCTTCCCAAATGCTTGTGCTTGATGTTTTCAAAGTTTACATAAGCATCCATCCCTTTCTGAAAGTTCTAACATTTTGTATTTTAGGGTCTGCCTATGGGAACGGATCCCATGGTTTAATCCTGTCTTGTGTGAACATTTTTTTTCAGTACTGTTCTGATCATTCAATTTCATGTAAACCTTCTTGTGAGGGAAGATAAAGAACAGAAGCTCTTTACATAATTTCTTCCTATAAGTCAGTGTTCCATGTACATTTTACAATGCCCTGCTTTTTGTCACTGTTCTAAGCTGAAAACCTTGAACCTTATAACTAGAAGAGCAAAACAGTAGATTGAAGGGAAATATTGCTCACATTTTTACTGGGCTGGATTATTTGAAGCACACAGACAAATATTTAAGTATTCTTCTGGAATGGAGCTTAAGTCAGTAACAGAGAGTTGAAAAAAAAAAAAAAGAAAAAAGCATTTTGGCTCAATAGCAGTCAATATATAAATTTGTCTCAGATTTTTTTTTTTTTGTTGTTCCATCTGGGAAACTGACAATACAGTAACATTCTTGTTGATTGAAACATGATAGCAACAACAAAGTTTTGTTTTTACTTTGCTTCATATGACAAAAACTCAGAAGAATTTGGTTTTGGAGGGGAGAAGAATTACTGAAGACCAGAAAGTTTAATGTTTTATTGAAAGGAATGTTAGAATTGGATCTTTCGCATTTTTCAGAATGAATCAACAACAAGAAACACCAAGAAAATCACCCTAAGTAAGGGAGCCAAAATCAGTGCATACACTTTTCATATACTCTGAGATTGCTTATCCTGCTTTACACAAATAATGCACAACAGAATGGGAAAGAGCAAAGAGACAATGAGATGTGTGTGAAAGATTCAGTGTAGCAGATGTAACTTTGATATGGTGGCAGATTATTTCTAGAGAATAGAGATGACTAAAGCACAGATATTTGATGAGTTGCCACTGCCAATTTAAATTTGTCATTGTAAAAATTATAATTCCTACTGCTTCTGTGGCTTGATTTTTTTTTTTTTTTTTTTTTTTTTTTTTTTTTTTTGTGTGTGTCTGGGGAGGAAGGGGGTTGGGGATTTTATTTTTGGCAGAATGCCTTTACAGTGAATAGAAGTACATAGTAATTAGGGAAAGCAAAAGCAGTCAATGAGACAAAACTCTATAACTAAAACCTTTGATGCCTCTATTTTTTACCTGCCATGTTTCTTGAAATTATGCAAACTATTGTCAATTACTTTTTCATGAGTTATGCAAATAGGTCAGTAAAAACCCCAAAGATCATTTGTACTGGGTGTGCAGATATTCTGGAAATCAAACCACCCCCCCAAATTCAGTTAATGCTCTGGTTAATGTTAAGTTTCATGTGAATGATATATCACTGCACTTGGGGTCTCCTGGCTTCACACAGAAGCCATGCAGGCAGAAGCCAACACTGATTTTCTGATGGTGGAAGTAGGAAAGCTATCTCTCTGAAGGTGCTGTGTGTTTAATATGTCCAAACAAGGCCATGTGAAATCTGGGAAATTGATTATGCCTCTAGCAGCTTGTTACTGGTTTTCTCTGTGCCATTGCTACCGGTGTGAACTAAAATTCAGCATATTTTTGTAGTTTCTATTCCAGCTTAGGCTACAGCTGGTCAAAGGTAGCTTAGCTTTCATCCAAAGATGGGCACTTTTGAAGAATAAAACCATATTTATTGTTCAGATTTTACTGACCCATGCAATATTCAGAAATGTTCTTGGAATTGTATAACAAACACAGAACAAGAAAGTCTTCTGACTTGAGTGTTTAAAACCCACCTCTGTCCCACTATGAAAGCAGGTAAAAAAGTGTTTACTTCATACCTCTTCCCTCAAGTTATTGTTATATTAAACAAGCTTTGACTGCTGGGAGCATTCATATTAAAAAAGGGAAAGGTTTACAATATGGTAAGTAATAGCTTCAGTGGGGTATGAGAATATTTTAAACTAAGCAAATAGTTAACTTCATTTTTGCACACTCTGGAAAGGATATTTAAACTGTTTTGACATGTCCAGACGCTCGTTTTAGAATCATAATCTTTCCAGACATTACTCAATCCACCTGACATTGGAGAAGTAGGATTTGTCACCGGTTCCTGATCTAATGTGTTTTCATGCTGAATTCAGAAACTCTTAACTCTATTAATGCTAACTTGTTCATACTAAAAATATACTTTTTCCAGAGCCCAGCCTGTGCCAGTAGACTTTACTTGAGGGAGAATGTGCAACATGATACAAATGGGAGAAGTTGCGAGTAGAGCTATTAGGGGATCCCTCCATCAATGTTAACTTAATGTAGTCACTTCTAACTATCTTGTCATGAGTAAAACCGTATTGTTTTAGATATCTGCAGTTTTGTCTTTGGTAAGAAGCAATTTTCCATGCTGGTTTAGGGGAACTCATTAGGAGTTATTAGTGAGTAAAGGTTGCATTCTTGTTATCCTACAAAACTGCACAGCTGTGCTGTTTTAACAAATTATATTTAAAGTGATTTACACCAGATCTTTTCATGGCAACTTTTGATTTCCAGGAAATTAGATCTGGTCTTACTATGGAAAAGGTTTTCTTAGATGTGCTATGGAAACAGAGAGCTACAGCATGGCCAAAGCCAGGAGCACCTTTGGAGACTGTCTTCTCAAACCCTCTCTGCTTGAGCAGGGTCAACCAGAGCCGGCTGTCTGGGGTCATGTCCAGGTGGGTTTTCAATATTTCCAAGATGGAAATGTCACAGTCTCTCTGGGCAACCTATGCTAGTGTTTGGATACCTTCATTGTATAGAAGTTTTTTCTTAATTTTTTTAGTTAAATTTCCTTTGTTTCAGTCTGTGCCCATCACCTCTTGTCCTGTCACTGTGTACCGCTGAGTTTCAACAGTTTGATTTCTTCCCTCAGATGTTTATACGCATTGATAAATCACCATGGACCATCGTTTATTCAGACTTCTCATGCTGCTCCCTCCTCTCAGGACCCTGTCCTTCATCTGGGTCGTCTCATAGCTGCTCAAAGTTGTGTTGCCCCTGAACTTCACATTCCCAACCAGATCTCCTTTGTAGGTATGAGACTCAACAGGACATCTCCATCTGTCAGCTCTTTGATCACCTGTGTAAAAGAAGTTGTCATCAATGCACTCCTGGACTTCACTCACGGCACTTCAAAGTGCCCCACCAGGCTGATTCCCCTAGAAAAGTGCAATTGCTTGCCCCACTGTGCAGCTCTCTCAATGTGCAGGATGGACCCTCTCCTGTCCCAAGGCTCCTCCTGCCCCCTTTGTCCCATGCCCATTGCTTGCAGCCCAGGCCACCCCTTCCTCTCGTGATCATGTTTGCTCCCTGCTGAAAGCTCTCTGTTTCAGGTTGGCTGCCTGTAATTACATAGCTTGTAGGTAACATGAAGTTGCAGCTTACTGGGGAAAGCATAGTCTTAACATGTGTTATCAGGTTAAGGTAAGCCCTAGATTTCCTTTTAGCTTCCAACCTGAAACTGCAGACTGCTTTATATTTGTCTGCACTCCTGTGAGCCTATTACAGTAATTTATAAACAAAGGTGAATGTAAAAAACCATTACTTTATCAACAAAAAATGTGTCGGTCCCACTGAGATGGTTCTCTGGGATTGTTATTTTGAACAGCCCTTTTGCCATAAAATCCTAATGCTTGGTTAGATTTTGCCTCGGTTCTGCTACTTGAAGAAAACACTCTGTGAATGTATGGACATATGTTGGGAGAGGTATAGGATTTCCCTCAAACAACTATATCAACGCAAAAATGATTTATGCGCTACTTCCATTCAACATGTGGTTTTTGGCTTCTTTAGACTTAGGACTTAACAAAGGCTGTTTCCCCCCATCACACAGACTTATTTATTTCTTCTTTGCATACCCCGAATGAAGAGACTTCAGAATCCCAAACAGTGAAATAAACTTATCTAAGAGCTGACTTCCTTACGCTCTGCTCTCTCTGGAACAAAATGGTTCAGGGCCACTCTTGACTATTTCACCTTTTTGTGGCTTGAAAAAGTCCCCTCCAGTTTAATCTCCTTAATCCTCATTTACTTTTGCAACCACTTCCTGCTAAATCAGAGAAAAGATCTCTTCCGTCTCCAACAAAGAAAATATTTTTTTTTCTTCTATTATTTTTCTCTCTAGGAAATCAACTGTGCTGCCCTAGCCTGAGCTGTTGTGATGGGCCCATGGCTGTGGCTGTGATAAGCCATCTGCCAAGCTGCTGGTGGAGTGAAACGTGTGCTGCACTCCAGGGCAGGGGTGAGTGTATGGCCTGCAGTGACAGCAGAATCCCCAAACCTCAGAGAACATGGCTTCTGTTGGTAGCCATTAGGGGCAGGCCCTGCTCCATGGAGGCTTGGGGTACCGTCATCTGGCTTGTTATGGGATGTCTGCGTGGTGAGTTGACGGCCAGCCCCTGCCTTCTTCAATCTAGTTTGGGTTCAGTGGGCCCTGCTCGTGAGGTGTTGGACACCAGCACAGGGATTTGGTGGGACCTCGTCAAGGACATGGTGGGAACAGAGGGCCAGACGAATCAGAGCCTTGTGCAAGTAGTGAAAAGATCACGAGTGTGTGTTTGGAGCATTGGCGTCATTGTTTTAATTTGGCTTTTGTTGCTTACTGCAATGTGTGTGCATTCACTGTGCTTTTCCACAGTCAGCACTGTGGCTGCCAGCCACTGCTCCTGTGACATGCTTCTGATTACGCCTGGCGTCAGCACGAACACTGCCTACAGTGCTGTGTAGTGCTTCCAAGAGAGTTAGCATGGACGGGGAGGGGGGTGGGTGGGTGGGAATAAGGGATCAGAAATGCAGAAGTGGCCTGAATGTCTGAAACGACTGAAAACAAACGGCTGTTGCAACCTGCCATTTCGTTCAGCTCAGCAAAAGCTGCTCACAGGAAGACACTGAGCCCTTTCCCTCCACAGGGCACGTTAGTCCTTTGCTCTGAAGTATGTATTTATGAGAGGATCACACTCGTGCCTGGCTCCCACAGTCGTGATTGTAGGGAGGTCTTCAGGTGGTATTCCACAAAGTACTGAGGTGTGCCATCTGCTGAGCAGGGGGCAAGGAGGGTCTGCTAAGGGTGATGCTGGCCATGAGAGGGGTCACGTCAGACAGCCACCACAGAGCTCTAGTAGTCACCTGCCTTTGGCTCCTGTTGTGTTTTTTGAGCGTCCAGCTGGTCCTGGTCAAGCTGTGCCAGCACACACCTGGCAGCAGGGAGGATGGGTGCTGGCCCCTGCCCCCAGGGATATCAGACTGATGATCTGGGGGAAACAAAGCTGGCTCTTTGTTCACCAGGTGTGTGCTGCCCAGCAAGGAGCAGCTCTGGGGTCAAGGGCAGTAGAGTTTCTCTGACACAGCCAACTCAGCAGTGTTGTTAACAGACTCTGGGAGAAGATGTGTCACTTTTCCTGAAGAAAATAAAGCAGCTTTTCTTAGGGGAGCTGAGGGGGAAGGCAAAAATTAAAATTTGTATGGGGAAAATCCACATCCTTCCCAAAATGAAAGAAGCAGGCCTTGCCAACAGGAAGCTCCTCAGCTGCAAACTGCTGGAGAGATGTGGAGTATTGTATGTGCTTGTCCTGTCCTTCCAGGACTTTCCTGGCACCTGCTCTTGGCCAGGGCTGGAGGCAGGATGTTGCGAAAGCTCAGCACCCACCCAGGAGATCTGTCCTTGTGTTTGTGATCTCTGAGTTCGAGTGATTTGACTCTCACAGAGGAGACATAATGTGGCTGCTGTCAGCGTAAGCATGTTACTGATCACTGTGTTTTGTCTCCAACTCTCATCCTGGCGCACCTATCATCCCGGTTTTTAGTGCAGTATCCTCTTGCTAAGTCATTTGCCATGAAATAACTGTTTCTTCCCATCAGAGAAAAACAGGATGTGAAGCAAATCACAGAAGCCTGCATCCCATTACCATCAAGAGCAGGGCTTTTCAGGCATGCAAATCCAGTCTGCCCATGACCATTAATTTAACATACTGTGATTCTACACTCCTCTCTCATATCTCACATCTATTCATATTTATTCCTCCTGGATGACATGTTACCAGGCCTCCCAGTTGTGCAGCAAGCTGGGGACAGCTAAAATTAACAAACATCCTCTCACCCATGAGCACACTCACACCTCTTCTGGTCCTCGGATGGTTTCAGAAATGAGCCCCTGGCTTCCTACCTCCTCTTTGCCTCCTATGAGTAACTCCCATGGATTCAAAGGGACAAACTCTGACGATCACCAGCATAGAGCAGCATAGGAAAGGTAAGCTTCACAGAAAGACTGTAAATATTTATATTGATGGAAAATGAGAGACTTAATCTACCTTCCTTTTATTTGCCCCCTATCTAGTAATGGACACACACTGCAGTATGTTTCACTATTATTTTCATCAGACAATCCTCAGGTACTTGTGTAATTTTGTTCTGATCAGTGCCGATTTTACCATCACACAATGTGTCAACATACTCTAGAAAGGGGCCCTGCCTAAAGGAGCTTAAACCACAAATGTGGCAGAAGGTGGTAGGAGGCAATTTTCTTATCCTTCAGTTATAAACATGAAACTGAGGTGGAGACATATTGTCCTGAGAAAGGGCTTTTAGCCAGTTATTCTCAGGCCCTGTGCCAGAAGCTCCAACAAAGGACCACCCTCCTGCCTCACGTACCAGCTTTTGCCTTGTCTTCCCTGGGCCAGGGTTACCTCCAGGCCCCCAGGCCATGAGTATCTGATGGCCTCGGTGCCTGTGGCATGAACTTTTGGGGGGCTGCATGGAATTATGGTGCCTCAGGGAAGGACAAAAGCCCCAGGAGCATGAAGAAATGTTATCCCCATGGCTCCATATCCACCTACACCTGCATGTTCACGGTCTTTGAGACTCATGGCCTGTAAATGTGTGTACATTAAATATCCTCTGCTAGTCATCCCACTTTTCCCCTGCCTGCAGTATATGCTCCCACCCAACCAAAATTAATTTCCCCAGTAGCAGGAACCTGAATGATTATCACTGAGAGAGCAGTTAAGACACTCAGTTGCCTTTGGTAGAGTAAACCCTTCAGAGACATGAGTAAGTAGAAGACAGCTACATGGCAGATGTTTATATATATGCACACATGCACATATACACACACTCTCCCTCTCTAATTTCTTGACACATGGAGAGCAGCAACACATGCAGCACACTTCGTATTGTACGTCAACTTCAAACATAGCCCAAATCAGTCGTGGAAATGGCAGCAATTATGGTAAGCTGAAACCAAACAAACTGCAGCAACCTAATAGTTTCAATGGCAGAAAAAAAATCCCACATCGCCCAGCTGCAGGAGCTGATAGGAAGACAAGCCTCAAGGCAGCTTATGGTTTCCTGGCTGTCATCAGCTAGCAGCTTGGATACTTGATATAATGAATAATCAGTGTTTGAACTGATGGAAGTGACCTTAAAACATGCTGGGGAGAGGGAAATTTTCACAGTGTGCATTGGGCAGTGGAAATTGTGGTTTGAATACATTTGCATGGTAAATGTTTTTACTACAGGGTGAAATAAAAGTAGAGTGAAAATAAAGGCTGTAGTCACTACATGGCTAAAATATTAATTTATATATGAAACCAGAGAAGGAGCCCTCTAGATGACAACAGCAGTTAAACTAGATGTACACTGCAAGTCATCCCTCTCCTGAGGCTGTGAAAAGAAGGTCTGTATTTATAAAAAAGACAGCAAAATCAATTAGGTGAGAAGCAGGAGGGAAAGTCTTCATCTGGCAACTGAATAAAGGCATAAAATTTATCTTAGCAGTACATTACCAGCACAGAGAGAAAGACTTTTCATTCCTTCCTCCTCTCCCCAAAGGGATGTCACATACCTGTCTAATGTGGCAGCAAAGGGCAGGAGCTGACCACCTCCAACTCCACCTCAACTCTATTTTAACTTCCACCTCCACTTCCACCTTTACTTCCATCTCCACCTCACTTTCACCTCCACCTCCACTTCCACCTCACCTCCACCTCCACCTGTTTTCTCGTTCCTGTGGCTCAGTGTTGTGACAGGGACAGTGGGCAGCTTTCAGGCTGCTATTGAGCTGTAGTGTGGGCTTAGGACTGTGGATGAAAAGCCCAGGAGGAGCCCAGTGGTGCCTTTGTGCAGGGCTGAAAAGAGGGAGCTAGTCAGCTTTCCGGACACCCTTGTATCTGCTGCGGGCATCCAGCCTGTGAAGAACCTGGCAAGACTGCGCTCACCTTGTGCCAAGACTTCTGTGAAATCGTATTTCTGGGTTGCTTTGTCCCTTTTAGCTTGCCTGGTCACTATCCAAAAGCCAGACTTTGAAGGAAAAAACTAAACCCCTCTGTGCAGTTGTTACAACCAGGACAGTTAGCATCCAACAGAGACTTTTAGAGGCATAAAGAGGCAAAAGAAATGAGCTGTACTGGCTTGGAGAAAGGTTTTCTTCATGTACCTCTCCTCCTCTTCCCAGAACTGCTGCCTTTTAATTAAAAAATGACCTCTTGGGAAATTTGGAAAATGGACAGGTTTTTTTTGCTGAGAGACCACCACTCACTTTTCCCTCTTCTGCCTCCTTAATTTGGGTTAAATTTAAAGGAAATAACTTGAGGTTTGGAAACAAATATCTCTAGAGAGCAACTCAGTAGTATGGTGTGGCATGAAGCCAATAGCTGTAGAGATCATCTAATTTGAACCGATGCAGGTAAAGAAAAGCCAGGGAAACTGAACCAACCCCTTTCTATAGGCATTGCTACTGACCTGATTTTATACTGCTTTGCTCTACAAGGCAGTGTGCAGCCACTTTGCCACTTCGAAGGGGTCTAGAGGGGTCTAGACCAGTTTTTTTGTGTTTTTTTTTTTTTTTTTTTTTTTTTTTTAAGGTGCTCTGCACTTAGTCTGCAGGCTCACAGAGGCAGCTGCCCACAGTGTTGTATGCTGCTACCTGTTTGGGTATCTCTCTTTGCCCTCCAGTGATTTGGGGTATTTTAGCTTCCTAGACAAAAAGAAAAATGCCCTGCACTTTTACCAAACTAAACTATCAAGTGCATAAGCTGCTTTAGTTTACTAAACTATCAAGTGCATAAGCTGCTACACAAAGGTATCTTGAAGCAGCTGGTGTCATGTCAAGTTTGCACTCTGCTTGCCCCAAATCAGCTTATTCCTTTACCTGGCTGCACTGGCAAGAACATTAATGTACATGGACAGAAAGGTCTTTGTGGTTGGTGAGGAACAGTGAACGTAGCACAGGTCCGTACCCATCCTAGAAGAAATGGTGTTTTGCAGAAACATAGTTAAGCAGAATGGCAGGGTTTCTTTTTTCCTTTTCTGCTCTCACCGCAGATGCTCTGCATCACCATCAAAATGTTTCCCATACTTACCTAGTGGTAACATTAGAGCCTGTGATGTGGGAGAGTGAGGGTGAGAGACTGAAACTTCTTCAAACTTCCCAGGCCACAGCAGAAGTCACTGTACCAGCAGAGAGCTGTGCTGCTCCACCTCTTAACTTCCAGGCTTTGGCTGGGTTAAAAATACAGCCTGGACGTTGGTATCCTCAGACACAGCCCTCTTTTCAGCAGGAGTGTCTTTACCTTGCCAGAAGTAGGGGTGATAGATTTGATGAGGACCACAGACCCTTGGCAAACGGGCTGCTGCTGCACTTGCCAAGCTTACCGCTGAACTGGGCTGAAGTGAGGTTTCTGCACTGTGGTCACGAAGGACATGATCCACAGAGAGGCTCTAAACCGACCGATCACAGCGCCAGTCTGCCTGGTAATTTTAAAGGATAAATAAAACATTTTGAACAGGAAATGAAGAATATGCACAAGTGAAATTCCCCTGCGCTCCCCTGGCTTGACTTAATGTCTCTTTTATGCCTCTGAGTTGTTGCCCTTCACTCCCACTGTACAGGACCGTATCCTGTCAGAAAGAACAGACACGTTTACCCAGGCAATCGCGTGTGGGTAAAAGAACAGGAATCCATATTTTATTCACTTTGCTAAGCCCATCCACTCAAACATTCCATGTCTGGCAGGTAGGAAAAAACACAACTGTACTCCTGGGAAAAATCCTCTACCCACCCACAAAATCTCTGTGAAGTGTAAACAAAGCAGAAGGTTGCAAAATCCTCTGTGTGTTTATAGCAGACAAGTGTAAAAAGAGCAGCTCCTTGCTTCTTGTCCTAGCTTCCTAATCCAGAGGAACAAGGCTTCAAATGATTTTGCAGGAAGATATTGTGCCAGGAGGCAGTGAGTGACGCTGGGGAAGCTGAGCACTCGTTATCTTAATGATGCACCAAGCCTGGAACATTTAAAAAAGCAGATGCAGTCTTTGGAAAAACCACAAAACAGGCAAAAATGTATGTGCTCATCTTCCAATCTGGTCAAAGGAGACAAGTCATTTCAAGTCCTTCTTTAAGAGTACTCTTTTTCTCTGTAAAATAGAATGCTACAATTCTGGTGAAAAGCTCTCATGAAAACCAAGTGTTACCAGAATGCTATTTTTGTGAAGGAAAGACTGTTGCTTACTTTACTAAAATCTCGTGTTTCCACAAAAATTGTCAGGTTGGCAAGTCTTCCATGAATTAAGTATTTCCCTTTCCTACCACAGAGTATCAACACCAGCTACCTGGATGCTAGTTCATTTTTATTATCTTGGTCCATTTTAAGAAATAAAAAACAACCACAATTTAAAAGTTAAATCTGGTAATAAAAATGAATTAATTGACGTATATGTCCATCCAGCACACATGAAACACTGAGTCTTCAATTCTGAATTACTAGTAGGCTCGTAAGTCTGTCATTAAACCTCCAAGTGTATACACAAACAT
Organism: Anas platyrhynchos; assembly: GCF_047663525.1. Taxonomy (NCBI): domain Eukaryota; kingdom Metazoa; phylum Chordata; class Aves; order Anseriformes; family Anatidae; genus Anas; species Anas platyrhynchos. The sequence continues at coordinate 44,581,196 of NC_092621.1, read as the reverse complement.
CTAATTTTTTTTTTCTTTCAGTTACAAAACACAGGATAAGGCAATAATTTTAAGAGGCCAGATTTGTCAATGCAGTTTTTATTGGATTATGAGTCAGGTGAAGCAACAAACAGTAAAAGAAAGTGTCTGGCAAGCACTCCTGTGGATAAGCACATAGAAGCCATGATTTGTGGTGACAGGTGTTATATTAAACGTAAAGATACCAAGGCCATAAGTATGCTGTGATCATCTACAAGTATAATGAATTTTCATAGGGATAACTATCATCCTCAAATTCCTATCAGCAGCAAATCACCTGTGCTTTGCTGCTTATTGGTTTTGATGCATGTAATTCTCCAGTAAAAATGTTTATGCAGCCAGTGAAAACTCACACATGATAACATGGGATTTAGGTGACTGGCTACCCACCTGAATAACAAGCAGGGAGCAGATTAAATTAACATTTTCCAAATAGCTTGAAGCATGAACATAATTCTGCCAAAGCATTCAATGCATACTTGCAAGTAATACATTCAGGAAAAGGCAGGCCTGTTTTGTAAGTAATTTGCTAAGGAAAACAAAAGCCTAAGCAACGACTTTATAATGTAATTTAGGGGCTTAATGATGCAGATAAAGATCTAGTGGGAGATTTATGCCTGTATGCTTTCTTAAAAATCTCAAAGGATGTCCAATTTACAACCATAGGTTGCTAAACACTTTTAAGCTTTGGTCTTAGTTTCAAAATACGCATAAATTTGCAACAGAGTGTTTGACCTGGGTGATCCTGTAGCTCCATACTTCCTACCAGTCTGTACAGGTGTGAGAAACAGTGTGACACATATTCTGCAACATATTGGTTCATATCCCTGCAATGATAGGAACACCAGCATTCTAAGTGGTTTGGCAGGAAAACAACACAAAGCAAAACAACAATCCATCCAAAGCAGAACCATGAATATGAATTGAGGATGGAATCTGTAACCCTTTAGCAGAGCTATAAATTAGGGGAAAACCAAACAAACAGAAAACAAAACGGAAGAAATTTCTGTTCCTGCAGAAGAAACGTTAGGAAAGAAATAGATTCACTTTTATAGGTGTGCTTAAAAACTGAAGGGTTACAAGGGGATTGTCATTAGAAGAATAAGTAATTTCCTTCAGTAGGTGAACCCTGAATGTGCAACTGAACTAAAGCAGTCTTTCTTACAGAAAATTCATTCCAGTCTTTATTCTAGATGTTAGAGTTAAAAACAAAACAAAACAAAACAAAAACAAGCAAACAAACAAAAAAACATAAAGCAAAACACAATAATATAATTTCTATGAAAATCTTATATCATTTTTCACAGGAGTTGTATGAACACGTAAACAGTACAACAAAACTTGCTTGGTAGCATGAGCACCGAGTATTTCAGCATTACTTTGGCTAAAGCTCTGGCATGCAGCTGAGCTACCACAAACCATGCCATTTGAAATCAAAATGAAAGTCTATGCAGCCTTTTATATCTCTCAGTAGTTCTGTCTACTGGGCCATCATAAAGAAGCAAGCCAACATGGGAAGACCCAAACATTTACTTTAGCAGTTAACCCTTCAACAGTATTTTTTTTTTTTTTTTTTTTTTTTTTCAGAAGAGCACTGTTTTAAGACAAATTTCTTGTGAGGTCTTTAAGGTAAATCAGATATATTTTTCTAGCCTTCTGTTCTGTTTTTGTTTGGTTTTGTTTTGTTTGTGTCATTTTTAAAATTATTTTTAATTATTATAAGAAAACTTTCTTCTGAAGCAGAAATAGAGTTTTTCCATGGCTATTTTCCCTGGAGAGCTTGTTCTTGCCCTGATGAAGCCTACCAACAGCCCCTGCTTCCCCCGCTCAGTGCCAGCATTGTCCAGTATGATCGATAAGGGGTCGGTCTGTGGGCTGCAGGCGCATTCACAACGTGCCAACATCTGGAATTCATTCCCAGCCGGAGTGGACTGTGAATGCACTAGGCAGACAGGATCCTATAACATCTCTCCTGTCCCAGCCCTAGCTGCCTCAGATGGCCAGATAATGAGAGCACAACTGTGAGTGAAAGTGTTTATGTGTTTATGTGACCACAGGTATGTGCTTTTTTTGCCGCTGCTTACTCTGCAGATGGCAAGCGGGGATGTCGTGGGGCAGTGGCAGAGAGGAAGCAGCGTGCTGGGGTGGGCACAGGTTGTGGTAACCACCTGTGCTTCCTGCTTGGGAAACCACTTTGACCTAGAATATATTTACAAGAACAGGAGCATCAGCTAACAGCCACCAGCTAAGTGGAGTTATTTTCTACGTGTTTTTCTTTTCCAACTAATTTTTGAATAAGAGCAATATCACTTGAATTGTCCCACCGAATGGTGTGAAACCATTTCACTAATTCAAAAACCACACATCATCAGAAATCCTTGCCAAGGTTCATGTGAAAGTGTGACTCCCTGTCTGTGCTGTCCCACTGGACCAGAGCAGTGGACATGGGAAGTACCTTCCCTGCAGCAGCTGGAGTCCCACTGTGTATGCAGTAGAGCTGCCTGACGAGCCAACAGTAATCCTCAAAAACAACAGTAAAACATGCCTCTTGCAGTTCCTCCAGGAGAGGGAGGGCTTGGGATATGTCTTCTGGATGTCATCACTCAACAGCAACAGTCTGGACAGTAGCAGTGAAAAAAATATTTCTCAGAAGCTTTTGTAGGCTGCAATTCAGTGGCACACACAAAAAATCATACAGAATGGTTTGGGTTGCAAGGGACCCTAAAAATCAACCGGATCCAACTCCCTGATATGGGCAGGGACACCTCCCACCAGGCCAGGCTGCCCAAAGCCCCATCCAGCCTGGCCTTGAGCATAGCCACAGCTTCTCTGGGCAGCCTGTGCCAGGGCCTCACCACCCTCTGAGTGAAGAATTTCTTCTGAGTATCTAATTTAAGTCTACTCTTTCTTTAGTTTAAAACTATTATTCATTCTCCTATCACTCCATTCCCTGATAAAGAGTCCCTCCTGCTTTCTTTTAGGCCCCCTTTCAGTACAGGAAGGCTGCAGTGAGGTCTCCCCAGAGCCTTCTCTTCTCCAGGCTGAACAACCCCAACTCCCTCAGCCTGTCTTTATAGAAGAGGTGCTGCAGGCCTTTGATCATCCTCGTGGCACTCCTCTGGACACATTCTAAAACATTGATGTCCTTATGCTGGGGGTCCCAGAGCTGAACACAGTGCTCCAGGTAGGGGCTCAGGATGGCAGAGTACAGGGGAAAGAACCACCTCTCTCCGCCTCCCAGCTATGTATCTTAGGTATGTTCATGACCTTTGTGACTGTAGCTGCCGAACACATAATGGACTTCAACATCCTTGTACCCTCAAATACACTGCAGGAACACTTGCCAGTAATCCTTGTCCCACGCAGTGACACCACAGCTGTGCCTTTGATTGTGTGTAAGTGCAGCCCTGGGGCCAGGAGTCAGGACCCATCACATCATCTGCCCATATGAAACACATTGCGGATATCTTTGTCTTGAGCACTCCTGGGGACCTGAGCATGTACAATGTCATCCCTGCAGTGCAAGATCACGTAACCCAGCTGTAATGTGGAGCACCAGAGAAACACAGCCCCTAAGGCACATGGTCACTGTGGATAAGAAAGACGGCAAACCTCAGTCTCCCAGTTGCTAGACTAATGCCAGACTCTTGCTCTCCTTTTACCTTTTATATCTGCCAGGAAGCTGCAAGTCTGTGGCATCTCCAAAACGTGTGCTGATTCATCTATGCCACAAAGCACTGGAGATAGGAGTGAGAGGAACTAGTTGGGATGTGCTTAGAAACTGGCTTTGCTTATTTTAATACACTTTAAAATATTCAGTTATTATATATATATACATATATACATATATATCCTAATTTCCTTGAAAAGGAACGTGCTCGTATTCTTTTGCCTTTTTAAATTATTGCAGATTATTTTACATGCAACAATTTGCTGATTTCTTTTGGTTAACCACTTAACTATGTACTGATATTTCCAAGAGATAAGAGATACAGCTGGGTTGTAACAATGGGATAAGGTTCAATGAGATAGAGCTAAAAACTTGAATTGCAGAAGTTGTGATGTATATTAATATACTTACTATCAGGCATAATACAATAAATTTAAATATCTTACATTTCTGAGCTAAATATCTGCCTTTGAGCATTAGCTTATTTCATTTTTCTTTCCTACTCAGAATAAAAATGGAAAGGTAATCTTACACTGAAATTGCTCCAGAACCTGTTTTGTCAGCCATTAAACAGATCATTATTCCAGATTCATTATTTTCTGTTCCTTCTCAACTTTCATTATATATAAATAATAGAAAAATAACTTTCTCCCTCCAAAAACCACTCTGGCATGAAACTCTCATAAACTTCCTAGAGTGTGTAAGAGCAATAACAGATAACAGTTACTAAAAGAAATATTTTAAACGTCATATAAATTTTGTTAAACAATTTAATTGGCAATAGAAATGGGAAAATGCTTCTTAACGTTCTACTTTATCTAGTAATGCAGAAATCAAAGGTATAAATCACAATAATATATGTCATTATGGTGTGTTGACATACAGTTATTTTAGATATCTACTTCAGTCACTTTGCTTTTTAGAATAAAGCTTTCATGGCACGTATTGAACTAAACTTCCATAACCCTTAGTTTACTAGTGCTAAGAGCATCCTTAGTTTACTAGTGCTAAGAGCCTAGATAAACCTGCCTAGTTATGGTTTAAAGGTCAGACTATATACATACATACACACACACACACACACACACACACACACACACACATATATATATATTTTTTTTTTCCCTGCCAAAAGAAAGGTTTTTAAGTGTTATTCACTTCTGACACTTCCTCTTACAAGTATGTCAGATTGATGTCAACATACGTGTCTCATCTATGGATGTGGTTGCAATCCTGTTTTTAGATGCTGATCAATGAAGGTATTGGGTTTCCATCCTGAAACTATATGTGGAACTTGCTTTTTAAAATTAGCTTAGCAAAAAAACAAAACAAAACAAAAAAAAACTCATAACACATGATTTAGTGTTGTTGACCAGTTACTGGATTCTTAACTCTGCATTGTTACATCTGTTGTTGAAGTGGTTCTTCAAGCTTTTATTTAAGACTGCCAGCAGGCAACAAGTTTAATGTCACCATTTTGAGATTTCAGAAGATCAAGATATATTTTTAGTGTGAAGCATGTTTATTTAGAACCCATTGGGAATTAAGTAAATGCAAATATGCTGGAATAACCCACTGAATTCAACTGCTACATCTTGGATCCAGCATTGAAATTGTGGCTGGGTACTTTGAAGATACACTTGTAAGGTTCCTACTGTTTTGAAAAGCAATATTCTAACATTCAGACTATTCAGAATAAAAGAATAGTTGTGGAAGAGTAAGTGAGAAAGACAAATGAATTTCAGGATATTTCGTAGGATTTGGAATTTGCAAGAAAATCAGCATCAGAAAGGATTATACAGTGAGTAAGGAGCATCAGAAAGTTCAATGAATAGTTGTACTTGCATTATGGCGATAGGATTATGTGTTTGTTTTTTTGTTTTTTTGTTTTTTTTTGTGGACTTTCTTGGATTCTCAGTGTTTCACAAACTGGCAAAGCACTTGAACTAGGGGTGAAAAATTACTTGTGCTCATTTGACAGTGTAGTGAATGATCCTCTTGAAAAATTGTATGTGACTATAACATAGAGTTTACCACAACATGATAGGTACATGAAGGATGCATTAAGGGGACGGGTCCTAAGGCATCTCCCTCCTTCCCTTGCAGGTAGACATTGGAAGGTCTCATTCACCTGGTGTGCTCTGAGCAAGTGGTGGCTTCTGCAGTGACGTCACTGGATGGCACCACCTGAAGGCTCAACAAGATCTCCTGCTGGAAAATACTTACAAGTGCTCATCGTTTCCTTTTGACTCTAAGCCACAGTCTTTGTTACTTGCCAAGGGAGGCTCAGGAAGGTGAGGAAATGATGCCGAGCACCAGAATGCCTGAAGCAACTGGATTCATTACATTAAACCACTGCACATAAACTGGCAAAATGGAGCTTAGGATGGTGGAGGGAGAGAAATCAAGTGCCTGCGAAACCAAGTGTGGTATGGTCATGAGTAAAGAAATAAGCAAGACAGAAATCTGGGTAGGTTGGGCTGCAGTTCCAGTCCAGCCAAAGGGGCAGGATGGGGACAAAGCAAGGAGGGTACAGTAGCATTTCGGTATAGCTGATAACACGCAGACAGCTTCAGGGCCTGCCCATGTACCATACACGCACTGCAATGGTTGCACTGCATTTGAAGCCACCTGGTTCTCTGCTGCACCTTCTTGCCTGGTACAGACAAGCCCTAAAAATCCAGCAGCTGTCTCAACATATTTCAAAAAAAAAAACAAAAACATGCTTCCTGACTGTTTCCCATCCTCACGAGCTTTGTCTAATGTGCACAGCAGCAGCTGACAACAGAACAGTCAAGGACTGAAATACAGGCATCGTTTGTAGCACGAAGCCAAGCAATTATTAAAGCTACTGTGGATCATGGTGCTGAGATCCCTGTGTTTAAAAGTGAGTTAAGGGAGTGTTAATGCTGAACCTCTAGGCAAAAAGAGGTTGTTTGACAAAGATATTACCTCTAATACATTGAATAAGCCAAGATTTAATGTCAGAATACTATTGACTGAGATCTTTGGTTTATGGAATGACATATTTTCACTTCCATAATCCTTCCTTCAAGTTTAACAGCAACCACAGAATCGTATTATGGAATTAAAGTTAATTTGTATTTTTCAGATTTAGTATAAAGCCAACAAATTTCTCTGATATCCCTTTGAGCGGGTACAGATTATATTGTATAGAAGGTGTGTCAGGCTTAAGAAAGTGTTGTGAATTCTGATACTTCTTCATCCTCATGCTGAAAATTTCTCTTTGTGTCTGAGTTACCTGAATCCTTCTTAAACTTATTGCACAGTGAAGGAAAAGCCTTCATCAGACAAAGGTTTAAATTCTTCAAAAGGATTTAACCTCTTCAAAGAAACAGTGTGTGCACAGATATTAACAACTGAGGTGAGGGAGGGTGGATGTGGCAGGTGCCACAGCCTGCATTATTACACTGCCTTGCACTGTCAGTAATGTACTGAGGTGTCTGTTGTAGACTAAGCACAACAGGTCACTGCGCTATCAAGACCTTTAAACTGTTGTCTGGTCCCAAGGATGGGCATTCATTTCAGCCACCTGTGTGATGTGACTAACCCAGCATTCTGGGTAAGCTGAATATGGACTGTACGGGGTCTTAAACCTCCATCAAGTTAATGGCCCAGTTAAGAGTAAAAAAAATAAAAACATTCTCAGTACAGAAGTGAGTTTGAAGGTGATTAGATGTTTTCTGGAGAAGCAGGAAGAAGAAGGCTTTTTCTACCTGTGTAAGTTTGGGAAGCTGTTATATTTGTCATCATGGTAATGGCAAAGGTGATGATAAGTATCTGAGCTGCAGAAAAAGGATCAAAAACCAGACTGTGTTGTAAAATGCAGTTAAGTTAACTTGAGGGCTGTTGTCTGGGACAGTTTTAAAACAACTGAAACTTCTCATGAGCAAATGTATGTATATAAATGGTAATGAAATTCTATGCAATCATGAGGTAAGTTATAAGGTAAACAAAAAAGACATGTCTGATTTTTTAAGGCCTATTTTGAAGGCCTGGCTATCTGCTGTCACTGATATTAGTTGCAAACTCTCCCTGATCTCATAGCAGAGGAAGAGGAAGAAGCTCTGCTCGTCAGAATAGCTACCCAAATCTTCCACATTCGTGCACATCCTACCCCTTGCCAAACACCGCAGTTGCCATTCAGAAGAGTTTATGCAGATGGGTCTTTCCTCCCCTGAAATTAATCACAGTTTCTGTGATTAGTGCTGCTATGAGCCTTCCTCCAGCCTGGCAGCTGGCTGTCCTGGACACGATCCGTGCCAGCCTGCCTGCTGCAGCAGGTTCAGTTTTGCCAGCGCTTCCCTGGGGGCAGCCGAGGTTCTGCCTGCAGATGGTCAGACTTTGCTAATGGTGCTGGAGCCTGCCCTGTGTTTGCACTGATCGGAAATTTCCAGGCTGTAGATAGACCTCTATAGGCCTCAAACAGCTGCAGCTCATAACTGTAGCTCCAGTTGTTGCTGGTCTGGCTTGTAGCTGGCAAGGATGAGGATATTAAAATCCCATAAAGATACTATCAAATTAGAAAATACTGTACAGTGTGCTTTTGTTTCTTTTAAGGATGAAGAAACCAGATGAGAGAGGACTTAAGCTCCCTCTGCGCATATATGCGGAGCGGAAAGAAATTACATTTAACTGACCCCTTGATGATAGGACTTGATATTTGGCTATATTTAATCATGTATGGAAAAGACAGTTGCACTTTTCAACAGCTGCTCTTACTCTGAGCTTCAAGGGGCTAAGGAAAAGATTAGGTCTGGGCAGGGATTTACTCCCTCCCCCACAAAACCTGCATTTTTCATGGCTTTTGGAGTTCCAGAGGGAAAACAAAACAAAACACGTTCTTTACTGCGTTCAAAACTTTACTGCGGTTTCAATAATGTGGTTACACCATAGGTGGAAGCAGATGGCTGAGAAAGAAAGCAGGCCTTGCAGGTGTGAGAACAAACCCCACCGGCCCATGTTTCCAGCATTGGCGGGGCTCTTCTTCACCCAGCCATTCAGGGAGCATCCTACTGCCTTGTGGTCTCCCACTCCAGGCTTGGGTAGAGGTTCTTTTTTCTGTTTCAGAGGGTTTCAGACAGCTTCCAGGGAGCCAGCTGACTGTAGCATTGTCACTGTTGATAACTGGGAAAGCTTTTAGCAGTCTCAGTGCACAGAGGCCAGGGATGGAGTGGTTAATGGACTGACCCCATAAAAGAGGGTCCTTCTGAGTCACGTCAGGAGCACAGTGTCAGAGTGTTGTGATCTGCCCAAATGTGCCAAAAACAAGGGGGAATGTTCTGGATATGATAAGTGAAGGGACTCGCTGACTGACCTAAACATCTTGGGAAATAATACCTGATCAGCTTGAGTTTCATTATAGTCCTGATAGCCCACTTCAGAATGTGCTTGACAGATTTAGAAATATAAAATGAAATTTGGTCTATAAATTTTATCAGGATGCATTTGATGTTGCTATCAGTACTTTAATATAAAACAGCAAAACAAAACAAAAAAACCTCTAGATGAAAACTTATCTTGGTCCAGGTTTGGTCCTCTTTCACCAGAGTGAGTGAGCTTCAGTATACACTAACTACAGCTGAATTTAACACTGATTAAGATTTAGAACTAGTCTTATGGAGGGGAAAGAGGTAGACTATTGTAATATCTGCTTCTACATTTTGCACATATGTGAAGACATTAATTTTAAATGTCAAGTTTAGGTGTTGTATGACATGAACCAATATTAATTAATGTAACATTTTTGGAAAGAAATTGTTGAAAAAGTTAGACATTTAAGCATCCAGCTTCATAAAGAAAGACAATTCACACAACAGCTGAATTGCCAATGCAGGGAATGGGGTCAGTTTCCACTTCTTAGGTGCTTGGGTCATACACGTTAATATTAACCGTAATTGTGCGTGGAGAGTATCTCTTTTAATTTTAACCTTCAAAAAGAGCAAAAAGAAGATAGGAGCTCAAATTGTTTTCCCTCAGTAACACTAAGAAGATCTGGTGTTTACAGGAACAGAGTAACCAGCATGCCAGCTGTATTCTTTCTAGGTAAAGGTATAGCATATTTAGGGCCCTGTCCTCACAAATCTGGTGTTTTGCAGGCATTAAATCTTCATGCCATTAGTTACGTTATTTGAATGTTATTATTTCATGATCAGTAGAAGCACTTGTCTATGCAAGTGGGTTATTCAGAAACATACAATATCCCTTCTCTGATAACAACTAAGAGTGCTCACTGTGTAAGGGCACAGGCACAAGCCATTCTGCTCCTTTGAACAATAAACTCTCTGATTTAACTAGTGATATTAGTAATGGATATAAAACAAATGCAGTCACTTACTTCACATCCATGTGGGTATTCATAAGCAGTGAAATGACTTTATAGGAAAGTGTGATCAAGAACTTTCCAAGTGATATTCACATAAAAATATTTTTGTGCACATCTACATGTACTTGTATACACTCTGGCATTTTTGTCCCAGACTGGACAATTATTTCTGTGATTAGTTTTTTATGTAAACCATGACTCAGTCTTCATCCTTTCACAAATGCACTTTCATTTATACTTTCATAACTATAAGACCTTCATAGTTGTAAATAATGTTCAGGGAGATTAAGAATAAAAGAACATAGAAATATCTTTTGACAGCAACACGTAATTCAGTTCTGGTACTGATTATCACAGGAAGTTGAGGCCAAAAGCATGCCGAGACCATTTAGAAAGACTGGATATTAACACAGATAAAAACTACCCCAAATGTTCATAGTTGGTTGTTGTCAAAATGTCGGAAGAGTGTATGACTTCACATTTCCCAGCATAAAATAATCTCTTTTAAGGGTGGGAGGTGAGGCGTATGTCAAGAAAATACAGTTTAAAGCCAGCCATGTTTGGTTGCTTCCACATCGTCTCCTAGGAAAAAAAGTGTCTGTTCTTATTGGAACAGCTTCCTCTCACTGCCTCTGAAATACGTATCTTTTCCTGTTACTTTTCTTTCAAACACAGAACTTCCTTTCCTGAAGGAGAGACCTTCCCAAAGCAGTAAGGGTTATTGTTATCAGTTTCATCAAATGCACCACCACAGCACATTTTGAAGCATAAATTTGTTTAGGTAACACATTGGAGACTTATTAAGTTTCTATTTACGCAAGACCTACATAAATCAATTACAAAAGTAAATGTTTAGAGCTGAGAAAAAAGGCGTTTTACTTTCATTATGGAGAATATTTCTTAAAATCTCCAGAGTTGTGAATGAACTGGAATAGATATAAACACACTATATCCAGATCCAAATATTCATTGCAATCCAGGTAAACTTTGAGGGGGTGGGGATGTCACAAGGGACGGGGCACACATTCATAATACTTCAGTTTAGATCCCAAATTTAGATATCTGATTAGATACCTGAACTTGCACTCCTCCCAGGTCTGTTGGGCACAAATGGAAGCAGGACTGTGCAGACAGATGTGAGGCCTGGCTAGATGCCTGGCAAGATTTTGGGGTGCCGAGGCCTAGTGGGAGAGCTCTTGCCTGCTCTTCTCTGCCTGCACAGCACACCAGTTTAATTAAATATATTTAAATATCTCCCTGCTTGATTCACACAATAAATAATAGGCTGCCCTTGCTTCTAGTTCCTGGGGTCTTCCAGCCGTAAGCTCAGATGACTTCAGTGGAGTGCATGCACTTGCTTCCTATTTGCAAAGGTTGATTTTTTTAAGGAAGATTCTCAACAGCTTTGAAGATCCATTCACTCAAAATTCATCCAAGTTATGTATAAGACATGGAATTATGCAAGTATTTCAGCAAATCACCTTACAGCATCATTTTGCCATGTTGATGAAAGTACCATGAAAAACAGAGACAAAGACAGATACAACTATTTGGCAAATTGTTTTCTTCTGTGGTCAAAAGCTTCATTATTTCAGTGAAAAATATGCAACTAGACTTAAAAATTTTAATGGCTGATCTCTTCTGCTATACAAATCTTATTTTACATATTTTTCCTTCCCTCAGTGTCATGCAAAATTATCCTTGCAAGTCAAAGAATGATGGATGTACTTTTCTGGGAACACACAAAAGGCAAAACCAAAAAATATTACTCACAACTCAAGAAGGATGCAAACTACTAATAAAAAACTTTCTAAAATTCCAAGAATTCTGTTAAGCCTTAATCACCTTTTCTAAAACTTCATCTTTGTCACCTACTCTTTCATTTTGCTGCCAGCCGTTTAGATCCAGGAGGTCAGCCTCCAGTGAATAGCAATTCCCTGTATTTGCAGCACTGCCTTTATTGGAATTCTTACATTTATATATTCACGGATGAGCCTTATTCTTGGTTTTAAAACAGACCCTCTCACTTCTCTATATGGAGCTGAAACAGAATGTGGAGAAAAAAAGTCATGCATAGATTTCCAGCAGTATTTTATGGTTTCTGCTCCTGGTTCTGTTCCTGGAAGGCTGTAGTTCTAGCTTCATGCTGCTCACATGATAACCTAAAGCACAACCAAAGCATGTATGAAAGCATGGGCAAGTTAAGCATGTCCAGGACTGTGTTATCACAGCACTTGAAAAATGTAGAAGTACCGCTGTCTGAGATGGCCTCTCCCTGGCATTTTTTGTTTTCTAGAAGCAATCACTTGGTGATCAGCTATTGTGTGAGGAAGCAGCACTTCAGAACAGATCATCCTCCAGCCAAGTGCCTTGGGTGTTCACAGAAAGCCTTCAAACCTACCAGCACTGAGGTGACTTCCATTTGTGAGGCAGCATTCTTGTATCAGAACACTTCCCCAGTGGAGGATGGCCAGTGCCACCTGGATCCAACCAAGCTGAGGGTAGCTAGTTGTTTTGCTGATAAACAAGACTTTTGGTTCTTTTCATGGCTGCTGCTGCCCACCTCAGATATCAACATATGGCCTGGAAATCTTGCTGCCGTGAGAAAGGTTGCAAAGCTGCAAGGTCACATCGGTGCCGTGTGTTAGGCTCACTAGAAAAAAAAAAAAAAACAACACACCATGATGTCATTATAAAACAAGACATGACACTAAAATATGAGGCTGTGAAAGCCTGTCATTTGCAAGGCTGTAATATGCACTAATGTGTTGAAAGAGAGAGTAACTTAGATGTTACGGTGATAATGTGCACTTACTGTATTCCTCTGAGCTGGAAAGAGACCACAACTCTTTATTTTGACAAGGGATAATATACATCTTTGAGAGTGACTATGAAAGAAAATTTAGCTTGAAATGTCAAGTAGTCCAGCATGCAATAGAAAGCTGCCAACATCTGCTGAGGTGTTATGTTTTCTGGTGTGAAAAATACAGCTCTGATGTAGCAGCAATCTTTGCAAGGGTCGCATCACTCCAGCAGAAAAACACCACCTAAGGTAGAACATTGTCTGTTTATTTAAAACGAAATTAGGAACCAACAATGTATTATTCATGGTCTTTAGTGTATCCAGAGCGTCTTGTGTGTTTCTTTAACTGCTATAAATACAGAATCAGCTTGCCACACACAGAGCGCTTCATCTGAATCTCGTCAAATGAGTACATTATTTACATTTCATCCCATCTTAAAATGTGGCTCTCTCTTTTGCTCTTCTAAGTGCTGCAGCAATGCCACACTAATGCAAGGGTGGGTTCCCAGCATTGTGGTCCAGATCTTCTCCTGATTACTGTGGTGTCAGATGGGAATATCTTCCTTCTTATCACAAGTGGCATTGAGACTTTCTGTCTTCAAAATGAAAATCAGGGTCGATCTTTATGTATAAAATCAGGATGTCAACCTGATTCAATTAACCAAGCTTCCTTGTTTGTCTTCTGCTCCCCTACCCCCCTCCCCTTTTCTGCATGGGCAGTGACTAAAAGTCATGCATGTAATTATCTGCCAGCTATTTCAATTACGCATAAATAAATTAAGTAATCCTTCTCCCTTTTTATGACTGGAATCTTGTGCTGAGTCTGGCCTCTTCTAGGAGTGTGGAGCATAGATATTATGACCATTTTTAGCTGTGCTCAATAGCTTTTATTCCTTCTCACAGATACACAAAATGCAAAAGACTGTTTGTTTCCATCTCTCTTTATTTTTTTTTTTCAAAGTGTAAACTAAACAACTCCTTTTACATCTCTTGCTGGTTAGCAGCCAATGTAAATGCTTATGCTAGGAGAACAAGCCCATTTCCTGCCGTTAAGGCTTTTTTGTTTATCCTAGGGCTACTCACTGCCACTGCCTGCCCCTGACAGACTATTAACCCCTGTTTCTAGCAGGCATACCAGATGTGGGTTTCTTAAGCAAATTATTGGTTATTTCACCACATGTCGTTTTTGCAGTTAAGTGTTTCCAGCCTCTCAGAACATTCCACAGAAATAACATCACATTTTCCTCCAACCTGTTAATTAGCATAATTATTTATCAGCCTGAAAACCACAGCTTGAGTTCGTTAAGCAGCAGACAGATATGCACTGGACAGTGGCCCAAGAGACTTGAAAAAGTGACGAGAGGACAGAGGCTGTGGAAGCTGACTGAGAGGCTGTGGGAAGGCATGCTGCTTACATTTTCCTCCACCACCTTCTCTGAAGACCCCTCCAGCCGATAAAACACATCCCTTTTTCACGCTGCAGGGAGAGTGGGTTTCAGGGTTACTTCTCTGCCAAGATCTACCAAGCTGTAACACAGAGATCCAGCTCCAGATGCTCACGCCAAACAAGAGCTGATATGAGAAATATGCACCCTTTGCCATCCTTGGCATATAGTCCAGTACTCCCTTTGCATTGGTTTGCTCTTTGTGCACACATCTCATCTTGCTGACCAAAAGGAAGGCTAGGATTGCAACATCTATAAAGCCTGTAGGATGTGATTTCTTCAGCCAGCACCTGAGCTAAATGAGCGTCTTTGTCTAGCATTGTGTATGCAAAAACTCTCAGGTCGAAAACAACAGTGCCCTGCAGAACACATTGCAGAGGTTGGTCCAAATTACTCATCAGACACCAGTGGTGATACATTTAAAATGCTCAGGTGACCACATTTTCAACCTATAGGTGCAGATGAAAAGGGTCTCTTTTACCCCTGAGCAGTTTAAGCATTTATTGCCCCGAGCTCCATTCTATGCTAGTGCTAGAAGTGTCTGCACAGGTCCTTGTATAGGGTGTATTGCACTCTACTTTCGAATGATCAGTCATGGTAATTTTCTACCTGAATGTGTCTGTGCAGTGCTTGTAGCTGCAACAAGTCCTAAACTTCTGCCAGCAGCTGTACTGTGGTTTATGTATACCTCTGAATTAAGAAGATTTCATGTAAAAAATAATAGTAGCAATGTGGAACAGGGGTGGATATGTTTCCGTTTGCACTTATAGGTGCAATGCAACTTCACTTGCAAGCCTATAGACACGGTGATAAGTACGTAAGAATTATAAAGCCATATGAGGCAGTGATCTCTTACATAGCCTGTTTGCTTCAGAAATGCTAAGAGCTCTGCAACGGTTTCATGGATCTCAGGTATTCCAAAAACTACTGTAAAGTAAATGTCACAGCGCATTGTTGCCCAGTTGTCCACACAACACATATTTGTCATTAGTTACTTATTAGACTTCAAAACATAATGTATTACCATTCCCTACTTAATCAACAAACAGACAATAATTCATTTGCTTTAGGGACTGTGGTGCATTAATGGTAGCTGTTAATCATCACATTCAAAAATCTGTTTTGTTACTTTACCTCAGATGACGGATACTAATCTGGGAAAACTATTGGAGGCTTCAAGTCTTCATGAAATGCGAGGAGCTGTGCTTGCTAGTATTGTATCCACAGTTGGTTTTGCTTTAGCGTGTTACTTCCTGCTATACACTGCAGGCCAGATGGCAACAGACTGACACAAGTCTGAAAAAGCAGGCAAAGAAACACATGGTCCTATGAACTATGAGCACAAGACCTGCTTCTCCAGATGCTCCATGAGATGCTTGATACAGCAAAACATAATGGCAGGCTGACATTTTAAGTGAGCAGCATGGGATGTTCTCTATGTCTTGTGTAAATTGTACCATTAATGAAATGATAGACAACCTTGAAGAAACACATACACGTCTTCATACAAGACCTCTGAAAGCTGAGCCCAGACTCATGGAGCAAATGTAGCTATGTACACCTCCAAATGTCAAGGGAGAGACCATGTAAAGTGAAAAAACATACTAATCCTAGGTTCTATTGGGCTTTAACAACTGCATTTCTCAGGTATTCACCTGATCCTGCTTTATTTATTTATTTATTTATTTATTTATTTATTATGAATTAGAGAGTTTTAGAACTGGTTATAACTGTTTACTGACTTCAGCAAGAAGGAGCTATCTGTCAACAGCTAGGAAAGATCATAAATAAGATGTTCACAGAAGCCAGGTTCAAATTATCCAGGTAGTAAAGTCTTCTGTCACTGAGATTAATTTATTCCTCTGTCTTTTAATCTGAAACCTTTTTTACCCTTAACATGACAAAAAGCATGACTTTCCTTAAACACCTTGTTTGCTACCATTTGTTGTTCACTTACATTTTGTTAACTGTTATGGAAAGGTTAGGGTCTCGGTAAGAATATTTTTATTTAGGGACAGATTGACAACCACTCTTTTTTTTTTTTTTTTTTTTTTTTTTTTGTAATTTCTAGAATGACACACATGGGCCACATTTTCTCACAGGAAGGAAGAATTATTGATTTAAGCTGAGTGCACATATACCTGCAGAAATGTAAATTTCTTTGTATCAACAGCTAAAGACAATAAACTTTTAAGAAAAATCACACAAATTTCAAATGAAACTACTTGTGTTTGAAAAAGAATTTTCACTAAATCATGAAAGCTTTGGGGTCTGCTAGATTCCCTTGCCAAAATTCCCCAAACCAAGCAATGCATGCGTACTATGTTCTGCAATTGCATCTGCAGTGACTCACATGTACCAATGGATATCTGGAGCACAGATGTTATGCAAAAGGGTGAAAATACCACACTGGATTGGGGTCTATTCTTTCACATTACTCCCTTGATGATTCCCATTTCCCCTCCTTTCCTGAAACGTAATTTAAAGAGAAAAGAGCTGGTAAGTTTTCCACATTTCTCCTTAAAATGTGCGGCATTCACTCATGGCTGCACTAAGCAGGACCTTTAATGCTCAGAAGAGTTTTGAATGCAGTCTGGAACACAGTCTCTTCACCATTTTCTCCCAGTTCCAGTTAGGCCACTCCTCCTGCAGAAGTAATTTTTTTTTTTCCTGGTTAATTTTAACTGGATGATTCACCTGCATTAACATTATAGAGGCAAGATCAAGATGGATGTTTTGCTACACCAAAGAGGTAAATTCTCTTTAGTGACACATTCTCTTTAGTGACGTTGTTGATAATGGCTTGTCCAAATCAGGATTTCCCCTCCACTTCTTTTTTCTCATTCTATTCCCTCTCTTACTCAAGAGTAGGTAAAGGAGGATGATGTAGCCAATACTGATATGCTTTCCTATGAGTCTGCATCCAGAAGCTGCTTGCATCAGGATGGAACATGTTGGATGACATTTTCAGGCTTCAGTTTCATTCACAAAGTCAACAGCTTCCAAAATCAGAAATGAGTCTGAGCACTCTTAGCAGCATGCTCAGTGGTGTTATACCCACTTTGGATTCCCGTTGATGGTTTTCCAAATGCAAATATCTTTTCATACTCCCTATTTGCTAGCAAGGTAGCAACAACATCATCTTACACCACTGCATTATACACTGTCTGCCTGATCAGTCATTACAAGACAGTATAACGATATCCTGGTGTGATAAACCCACACTGTCAAGATGCTAGATGACAGAGAGCAAAACACACTTCTAAAATCTGTACTTTTGAGGAGATGAAGAAGCGTGCTCTGTTGATGTCTTGCTGCCCCCCCCCACATGGATTCCCAGTGTCCCCATGGATACGCACACCCCGCTCCCCTGAGTCTGTCTTATTACTTGGGCTGTGCTGCAAACCAGCAGCAGCCAGGCTAGTAGAGGCCACCTACCCCCCACGTAGACCAGTGGCCCCAACTGCCCAAGCACCCCATGAGGTTCGGCCATCACCTGCCCCCTGCAAGGTCCTGTGTGGGAGTGGGCTGCTCTGGTGGACCAAAGCCCACACGGGATCTGCCTATAAACCACCTCACAGGGAGGTGACGTTTACCACTTGCTCTCATTTTGGTCATCACCAAGTGACCTGTAAACTCAATTCATCAGGGCTGACAGCAGAACCTGGGGACGTTTTGGCAAGTCTTTTTTTCCGTAATCACGTTTTCATAGCTGTGTCATTGTATCTTGTATTTTATCTTCACATGAAAAAGAGTTGAGTTTTTTTCCCAGTGAAAAACCTACAGCCCTGGTATTATTCCTCATCATGGGTACAAAGCTCTCTAGCCTTATGCTCTTTAATATATGTAAATAAAACATTAATCACATTTGTTATTTAAGATTAGTTAAATGAACAGTGGCCGCTGGCATTCAGTGTTATGTTTCAGCCAGAGGGGGCCATTAACTTTAATTTTCTTTCCTTTTTTTCCCTCCACAATAATGAAACATTTTGGAAAAATAAATAAATAAAAAAATCCTGAAATCTCTTCTCTAAAATCCTTTAAAACTGGCAGAAAAAAAAAAATAGGTACTATGATTCTCAATCCTCTCACACAAACGTCTGCTTGGGATTTTTTTCTTTTTTGGGGGTAGACTTTAGGAAGCCAAAGAAAGTTTAGAATAGTAACTCAGTAGGCTCACAGCCACGTTTTCTCCTGCAGAGTAAGCAGGGAGCGAGGCACACTGGCCCTAACTTGTGTGCCCTGGCTTTTGTCATTTTTGCACTGACCCTCCGAGTTATTTAAATTTTTCCTTGTGTGTGTGTGCGTTTAATTTAATATAGGCCCGCATCTCCGCTGGAATGCTGGGGCCAAGCCTCACCGCAGCAGGCTGTAATGAAAACCACCCGCGGCCTGCTGCCGTCGGGGGCTGCTGCCACTGTCCCTGCCCCGATGGGGATCCAACCCACAGCCCTCGCCTGTCCTTGCTGGGCTCACCACGGGCTGTGCACCACCAGCTGCTTACCACGGGGGTTTGTAGCTGGGGGAAAGGCTTCAGAAGCCTGGCCTGCTGCTCATCAGTGGTTTTCAAGGTTGTGTTTGCCTGTGAGGTCTGAAGTCAGGCCTCACTCCTAATGTTCTTTCCGATTTCTTCCTGCAGCACCTTTCCAGGGGAAGGGAGTGAGCTGGCAAGGCTGGCTGTGCTCACACGCCATGGATATCAGCATGTGGGAATGCTAATGGTGAGGGAAATCATCTGTTCTTGAGCCCATGGTAGGGACAGTTTTAATGTCACCTTCCAGGTGACATTAATAATATTAATATTATTAATATTAAGGTGTCATTAATAATGACACCTTCCAGGGCATCCAGGAGAGCAGCAATTAAATTGTATGAAATTGTATAAACGTATCTACCCCTGTTTTAAAATTCAGATCAACAGGGCCTTACAGAAATAAAGAAAACAGTTACAGTCATGAATTTGATAGTACATTTACTGCTTTTGTGATCATTCAACATTTGCAAATTCCGTACTCTTCAGCAACCATCAGGGTTTATATAAGAGCATGAAAACTTTCCTTTTGTGATATGCATTTTAAACTCATCATTTCAGGTATGTGCCAGAATAACTGTGTCAGTCAGGGTAGGGGTAGGTGTGATGTCTGAGAGCAGGCCCTGACTGGCAACATTTTGCTGGTCAAAGCCCTTAAGGATAGATACACTTATGTCAGCAAATTGATGTTTCTGGCAGAGCTACTTCTTTACTCAAAATATGCTTTTGCTTCTTCTTTACAAGCACAGTAATGGTATCTTCATTGGACATGTTGTAGTATACTTCCACCCACACTAGTATTAATCCCTATCGTCATTTTCCATAAAACTATTTCCAGTGTTTTCTGTAAACTTGTGAATACAGCTGCAGTAGTGATAACTCAGAATGGCAGCTAAGAGTTAGGCATTCTCTTCTGTAAAGTCATTTGCATTTACCTTATTGTGTTGTGTTATATTATACTGTATTTTCTTTTCTGATCAGAAACAGGAATCATAGCTCAGCCAATATGGGAATAAAACTACACAGTTTGAGAAGAATGGCTCTCATGTCTCTGTACTTAGAGGTCTAGGCAAAACTGGAGATGTGCACGGTATGTTGCCAAAAAGCATTAGAGTAAAAGTTACCCAAGTAAGCAAAATCTCTGGACCAAAGTCCAGTTGCAATATTTCAATTCAAAGTTAAGGAAAGAGTAAAGTAAAGAGAGCTCCTTAGGACAAATATCAGGGTGATTCTGTGATTCTGTGATTATTTTGTTATTCTTCAGAAGCATTGCAAAAATGGCTTCAGTTTGTATCCCTCTTCGGAAGGACTGTGTGACTCAAAAATGCTGTGTTGACATTTCACCTTATCTTGCCCTTGTGACATTTATCTATTACTGGTAAAGATTTCAAAATCATGTTTTTATGACTCATGTGAAAAAAAACCACAAACACTGAGGACCAATACTAAAGATGAGTCACCTTTAAAAGTGGGGAATTTTCCCATCTTTGGTCTAACTTACTTTAGTCAGCAATATTCATGAAAAGTTCATATGCTTATCCTGGAATTCAAAGGAAATCTCATCTGTATTTAACTAGACCTCTTATCCTTCTTCACAACATTTTAGAACCTCTGTTGTTAGCAATATACAAACAATACTGAAAAAAATTGAAATAGAAGACAAGTGAACTGTAGCCTCACTGGCATCACTTTGATTTTGGGGTTGGATCAGGGCTAGTTCTTACTTTCTTTCAAATCATCTCACTTCTACCAAGGGCTAACAGTAAATATGACTCTATTCCATTCAAAGATACAGTACCAAGATCAGTTTCCCATACAGAGAGGAATTTAGTGGTATTTCCATCCAGAACCATAAGGAAAATATAAGCTTGTTGTCCAAAGACTAGAGACATGAGAAACTTCTGCCAGAAAATAAATAAATAAATAAATTACAAGTCTAAACACATCTGAAGTTCAGAAATCCTTTAAAAAATTAGTAGTGTATCTGGGCAAGCCAGAAAAAAAATAAAATAAAAATCAGAACAGATTTTAGGACATGGTAAAAAGTCTGTGTTGATTTTAAGGAGTGGTATAACTCTTAGCTATCTTTCTTGCAGTACAGTAACGTTTTTTAGGATAAGCACATCTGTCATGTTTAATTACATCTTGTTACAAACATAAAACTGGCCAAATTCTGCATCTGGTTTTGCTGGGGTAAATTCAGGGCGAAGCCTGTAAACTCAGTAGAATAGCCTATAAAATCAGCCAGATTGATTAAGATTTGCCTACTGGTAATTCACAGCAGAGGCTGAACACAGTTGGCTCTAATCTATGTAAAGTGACAGTGTGGAAAAATGAGAAACCAAAGTCTCACCAAATTAATGGAATGACTCAGAAGATAATGCCACTGAATCAAAGTCCTCTAAGCAAGCTACTTACTGAAAAATGCTCTGCAGCCTTGCAACAAGACAGATCTAGCATTTTTTCCTTTAATTCTGGCAATAAGCTCAATGTTACGTCATGTTTCTGAGGTAGAAAACCAGGATATTTCTTGAGGTTACTACTTTTTTTTCCTGTAGGACTTGTACAGCCTCTGCTTTGTGTATATGCTCTCTCTCTCCCTCCCCCCCCCCCCACCCCCCCGTCTCTCTCTTTTTTTAATTTTACTTTTTAAAAAAACTTTCATGTATTTTCAGGAAGTGATATCATATGAACATGCTGGTAAAATTAGCCTGAGGCTTTTACTCCATTTATATACAACAAAAGAAATCTTTGTCACTAATTACTTACAAACTTATTATTGGTCCCTTGTAACTGCATAGCCAATGATTACAGCAGAAAAAACAATAATTTTATGTAGTTATGACCAAATACCAGCACAACCCTCGTATTATCAATAATCACTGTAATAAAGATGGCTTATTGTTTAGCATTAAAAGGTCCCAGTATATACTTGATGCTTATGTTAACTTGAGCTGTATTTCAGCTTAATATCATTTCTGGGAATAGTGAGATAATCAAAAATTACGGGCTTTCATATGATACACATATGCCAGAAGGGACTGTCTCTGGTTTTCAGGCTGTCTTATTAGTGTTTTTTAAGTTGTTTTAAGTTGGCCTCTTCAAAAAGGACTCACATTTTAATAAATCTAAAAGCACAGGCTTTTTTTTTTTTTTTTTTTTTTTTTTTTTTTTTTTTTTTTCCCTCTCTGGAGAAATTCAGAAAGATACCAGGCACATACAGCCTCTCGCATTTTATTTTTCTCCTAAGAGTATACAATGTTTTCTTGTTACAGAACAGTACAAGTCAGGTCACTTTGAAACATATTAATGTCATATATTAAACAAATAATGTTAGTTAAAAAAAAAGAAAAAAAAAAAGAAAAAAAAAGAAGTTTAGTCACTTATTGAATTTCAACCCTTACTGGAATGTTTGGATATTAAATTTTATGTTCATGTATGTCTTCTGCAATTTCAGGACATTTTCTGTAGCAGGTAAACACAATTTTGATAAAGTCTGCCTCACCTACATTGATGTTTTCTCCAAATCTCCTGGAAAAATCCAGATTTTCTTTTGGAAAAAGAAAGCAGGTGACTTATTTCACACCTCTCTTGCTTTGCAATGTTGGGACATGACAGGATGTCATCATGGAGCAGTCCCCAGGGTGCTTGGCTATGTGTTGAAGCCTCTCAAGTCTCTGGATGAGCACCACTGCGTGGCAGCCCCCTGGGCTCCCAAGCATGAAAGCTGCTGGGAGCTGGGCAGGTCCCAAATGCAGTGCCCACTGAATGCTCACAAGAGGGAGGACAGGCAGATCCTGGGGATGGAGACCAGCCTCTGCAGCTTTGGAGTCTCTCACACTGAATGCCTCACTGAATTTCCTCATTTGATTAATTTTAATTTTGGCCCTACCACAGTGCTGGTGAAGAGCCATCATTCTAACTCCATCCCTGCTGGTTCTTTCACTCACAAAGTAGGGGTAATAGTGCACATGTATCAGCTTGAGAAGGAGGCATACTAAGAAGAAGCCCATCATTTCCCAATGCCACTGAGGGAAGTATGAAAAAGAAGCAATATTTAATTCAGCCTGTGTTTTGGTACTTCATGCAAGCCATGAGTTCACTTTGTGTGCCTCCCCACATAACTCTCCATGGGGTAGCCTGCAGATAGAAAGACGGGGGGAAATGCTCCTTTTCTGAGGACAGCGCTGTTGCTGAGAAAGCTTTCAAAATGAGCAATACTGCCTCAGGAAGGCTTTTCCCCCGTGGCAGATCCACACCAAACAGGGACAGGAGAGATGCATGCCTGGAGGACCAGGGCAGAGGTTGGACCAGGCTGTAGCATTAAAACACTGCTATAACTTTAAGGAGAAGCAACTTCTTCACAGCTGCAGGAGAACTCCATAGCCTGGCTGAGATGGGAACAGTATACATCATTTGCTGAAACCATGCCAGTTCGTTCTTCTCGTCTCCCCATGCTGCCCAGTTTAATAGCATGAACCAATATGCATGCAAACAGATAGAGGTTTGCCGGACAAAGCTCATTCAAAGTGCAGTATTCAGGCAGGGATATCATGTCAATCAGAAACATTCAATGGCACTGTCGCGCTATTCTTGCATGCAGTTGGAGGGTTTCAGCACTTTCATTTAGATCCCCTCCAAAACATTCTCAACCCCTAAACGCCACTGCTGCCTTTTATATTAAATAACAGAACCAAGAGCAGGAATGAGGAAAGCATGTAAGCATGTGCTTGCAGTTAATGACACTACACACATGCTGAAAATTAAATGTATACTTTGTGCTTTCCTGGATCCCAGCCAGAGTATTCAGCTCACAGGACGGAGTCACTAATGAGTGTAGTATACAGTTCACAGCACACTGCAGGGATCTTTTCCTCCTCTGCTGTCTAGCAGTTTTAAAGGAAAAGATTGCAGTCTCCTTTCTGAACACTGGTGTTTTACACAGAAGGAAAGCGTGATCTTTAAAGCGAATTTATGTCATGGCTCTTGAGCTGAGTCACATGTGCACACTTCTGATAATGGCAGAGCATTAACCTACCCTGTTCTTATGAGCACACATAGGTAAAACTAAAAGCCAGTATTGAAAAGGAGCAAACCAGGGTCCAGCTCTGCTTGTCATCACTGTACTATTTTTCAGTGTATCTGTATTTCTTTTGTTTGGTTGTGCGTGTATAATTAAGTACAAATTGCCAGTCACAACAGATGGTGCCCTTTCCTGTGCTCCTCTCATCCCTCATGGGGTTGGGCAATAAAAGTGGAAAGAATTTGCCCACCCTTCCCAGAAACATTACAAGCAATTAATAACTAAGTGTGGGTATTTCTTGCTCAAAACAGAAACACAGTTCATTTGGAGGTTCCTTCTGGTGGATAAAGAAAATAAGAATTGTTTTGTTTCATTTCTCCTTCGCTCAGAAAAAAATAAAAATGTAGCATTCTTGCTTTTCATTTAATTGGCTTTCCATGGATTATTATTTCAATGGATTATGGATTACATGAAGGATGAAAGCCTGAAAATTTGAGAACTTGTGTTTATGAGAAGAGGCCAGCATCTCTTGTGCCCAGTGCTGCTTTGCGTTATTCCTTTGTGCACAGTCATTCACATTTGCTGCAGACTCTGGTCCCAAAGCATAATATATAACAACAGGCCTGGATATCTAATGCTTTTGTGTATGGGGAGAAAACAGCACAGAAGGAAAAGCTATGAGGTTTATTTTACTTTTGGGATCCCTCTATTGACTTCAGCTGCATTAACCAGTTCAGCCAAATTCTAACCAAGCAGTGAGAAGGACACACTGATCAGCTGCAGGATTGATGCTGACCTCAACTTAAGAGTTCAGGCAGCTGTGTGGTGCACAGTAAATACAATACACAAAAGCAAGATCAATGGGAAAACAGGAAGGGAAGGAAAGAATGCCTATGATACCTAATTTAAGCAAATACAACTGGACTGTGCCACATACAGTCAATGATCACATCCACTTCTGTCTACAGTGTCTGCATGTGGAAATCACCTCTGAAAACCCCAGTCCCAGAAGTGGAGGAGCAGCCATGATATAGAACAAAACCTTCAGACAGGAAAAAACACAGTGTTGCACTTGGGGCTTAGCAGGCACCACAGGATACCCTCCTCTGTCTTCATTCAACACTAACTCCTTCCAGGAAAAATAACTTCATCTCTTCGGCCCAACTTCCTTCTGCTGTAATGCTAAGAACTTAGAGAATTGATTGTCTCACCAAGTAAGTAAATAAAAATCACAGGTATTGAGACTACTGGCAAGTTTTTAAATGAAAAATGCTCTAAGGATATGTCTATGACCCTAAGAAGCTGTAGAACAGGTGATCTTCCTTTTTTTCTCTTAATCTGATCTAATGGAGTGAGAATCAATATAAATAAAAACAGATAAAACATATCATTCTGTAGCTGCACTGACAGGCCAATGCACTCTACTTCTGCATCAGAAACAGTGTGGCCTGCAGGATGAGGGATGTGATTGTCCCTTGTATGCAGCACTGGAGGGACTGCACCTTGAGTTCTGTGTTCAGAACTGAACTGTTTTGGGCCCCTCACTACAAGGACAGCAAGGTGCTGGAGTGTGTGCAAACAGCAAAAAAGCTGGTGAAAGGGCTAGAAAACAAGAGTTATGAGAACTGAGGGAATTGGGGTTGTTTAGTCTGGAGAAAAGGAGGCTGAGGGGGGATCTCATCACTCTTGACAACTACCTGAAAGGAGGATGCAGCAAGGATGGTATTGGTCTCTTCTCAGGTGACAAGTCATAGGACACAAATAAACTTAGATTGGACGTTAGAAAGAATTTCTTCATGGAAAGGTGGTCAAGCACTAGAATGGGCTGTCCAGGGAAGTGGTGGAGTCATCATTCCTAGAGGTATTTAAGGACTTAAGAGATGTGTGGATATTGCAGTAGGGGAGATGGTTTGGTGAAGGGACTATAATCTGAATACTTGACATATCTTGCTTCCCTTCTTTCTCTACCAAATTGCTTTTAAGTGTAGTGCTGGAGCTCATTCTAAGGAAAAAAAGGAAAAAAAAAAAAGCTATGTATGTTGTTTATCTTAAAACTCCATGCTCCAATCTCCAATTCACAGATTTCTTTGTCCTCTGCCTGTGGTATTCTATTATTCTATTTATAGATAATGACCAGTTTGGGAATCGTGACCATCTCCAGCGGCTGGGGACTCTGTCCAGAGCTGGAAATGATCTCACACTGAGTTTGAGGCTGCTGATGTAGGTGTTGTGCATTGAACACTGCACTGAAGTGTCATGCAATGAATGCAGCCTTAGTACTGTCCTCTGCCTGAGGTATGAAAGCATTCTGTCTTCAGAAGATCCACTCATCTTCCAAAAGAACAGAGTCACAGAATCACAGAATTGTCTAGGTTGGAAGAGACTTCAAGATCATCAAGTGCAAAAAGGAGGCTCAGCGGTGACCTTATCGCTCTTTATAAGTACATTAAAGGAGGCTGTAGGTCTATTCTCCCATGTGCCTGGTGACAGGACGAGGGGGAACAGGCTAAAGTTGTGCCAGGGGTGTTTTAGGTTGGATATTAGGAAGAACTTCTTTACTGAGAGGGTTGTTAGACATTGGAACGGGCTGCCCAGGGAAGTGATGGAGTCACCATCCCTGGAGGTCTTTAAAAGACCTTTAGATGTTGAACTTATCAATATGGTTTAGTGGAGGACTTGTTAGTATCTCAGAGAGTAAAAAAACATGTCACAATAAAAAACAAAAAAGCAAAGCAAAACAAAACAAACAAACAAAAAGAACAAGCAGGGAAAGGAAGATCTGTGGGTGTATGTATATAATGCAATAGCCAGATGGTGGATGTCATAGTAGAATTAAGTGCCAGCTTCTTAACTTATGGCAGTCTGTCTGTGGAACATCTACACTATGGTTGTAGTACAGCTCAGCTACAGTGTGGGTCCTGTTTTGCCCTCCTTCATCTTTATTAGTGGCTCTTGTCTTGTTGTCCACACCCAGTTTCATAAGGCAAGAAATGCTTCGTATTTTCTTACTTGTCCTTCAACCCTGCATGAGCCCCTGGCTGTTAAGTGATATCAGAAAGGAAACTTTTAATATGTATTTCAATTTTTCCATTAATCTTCTTGTTTTCTTGACTTTTGATGGCAGTCTAGTCCCAAAAGTTGACGTAATTGTGACGAGGTGGTGCTGTGGTGGTGAAGCAATTGTTGAGAGGGGTCAGACAGAAGTAGAATGTTTCATTCTCTAATCTTCCCCTTGTATATGGCTTTCACAGTGTTTGATTTTTTAATCTTATTTTTTTCTAGCTTTAAATATTTTAAAATCATAAACAAATAAAGATTAGAAAAGTCAAACAGTCTGAGCCTCCCTCTGTGTTAACATAGTGAATAGCTTCATAATAAAAAAAGTTTATTTCTAAATAAGGCAATGATGAGTTCTTCCCACACAAGCTGGAGTACAAGACGAAAAAGTCATCAATGTTGTTGTCCCTTGTATGTGCTAGTGAACTTTATTGCAGTCTATCAGGGCTTTGAGCAACGGACAGTTTCTGAGACACAAGAATAGCTCATCGAAATGATATCATTGTAAGCACTTGTGTAACTTGGCTTTGTGAAACTGAACCAATACTTTTCCCCATGTCAGGCAGAAGAAGTACATCCTTTCCTTTGAATGTGGGCATGGACAACTTGGTTGATTTGTAAAATGGAATAGTTGCTGTCCTCCAGAAATGTTGCTGCAAAACAGACATAAGCAATCTTCACAACAGACCAGCAATATATGCACTGTTTTTTTTGTCTTCTTTTTCTTGCTTGGTGGGAAAACCTGTGCTTTTGAGGGTTTCACTACTCATCTAGGCAAAGAGCTCAATACTGTCTACATTGCTAAACACTGTAGACACTAGTAAGATCAGATGTAAAGCACTGGAAGCGATCCTAAAATATAGGATGCAAATACAGGACCAGACCTACATGCAGTTATTAAACATTTTACCGTCACAGGATGATCTCATTCTTTACTCATTTGGAGTAATTTAGTCCTTTATTGTCTGATCCTTTTTCTCAGGAGCTTTTGCCATGTGTCTTTTGTCAAGGCTCTTGCTGCTTCCTGGGGTCCTTTTCAACACAATCATGTCCAACACAAGCTTACTGGATTAAAATATAATGTCCACTTGGACCAGTTAGAAATACAGATATTTCACAGTGGTTCTTCATGGCCCTTGAAAAGTCTGTAATCCACTTCCATCGCTCTGTATCTGATGCATCACTATCTCTGGACATCTCATTGTTAACCCTGACAAATGGGACCTTTTTGCAAGGTTCCTTCAAGGTATTCTGAAGGCCATGTTCGTCTTCCTCATAATAAATCACTTATTGTAATGAGTATCAGTTGCTAAATTCAAAAGAAAAATCTTGGCATTCTCCTTTCTGAAGAAACCCAACTGCACACACTGACTGTTAGTTCTGAACACCCTCACAGTACTTTCACAAGTGGAACAGGAACATTTTCCATTAACATTAATTTGCAAAGCATTGTTGCTTTGCTTGGATGACATGAGATTTTTTTTTTTTCCCCACAGATGGTGTATGAGGAAAGCAGAATTTTGATCCTTGCAAATGCACAAAGCCACGGGCCCACAGGGGAATGGAGCAGCAGTGTTTGTCACAGCTAAGGGAGACTTTCTGTGGAGATCTCTTGTTTAAATGTTGGCAACACATTATTGATTAGCACCTGCTTCCCATACTCAAATGGGACATTGTGAGTTTATAGATCATATAAAATGTTTCCTCAGGTGCAAGGACTGCAGTGGTGTGCTTGTGCAGTTATTGTTAAGCAGGGAGTGAAATTAATTCAAATTACTTGTGAATCCCAAGGGAAGCAGGAAAAGGGAAGTACCAATTTCCATGAGGTAGGACACGCTTAGCCAAATTGGGTTCGTGGTTGCACCTTGGACCTTTCATCGGGTCCAGGGTCCCGCAGAGATGGGAACAGAGCCAGGACCTGGCCTGGAGCTGCTGTGCCTCAGCCCGTGTCTCGGAGTAAAACCTCGGTGGGTTCTCTTGCTCTTCTCCCCCCGCAAGCTTTCTCCTCTTCTGTTTTAATTTCAGCTAACTTATTTTTGGCCAGCGTGTCGCGGGAACCTATCCAAACTTTTTCCACTGACTTTATTCTCCACACCGGCAATCACAGCTGTCATGACTTCATAACTATGAAACAGTACTGCAGGCGGGGGTAACAGGCCCCGGATTGTATTCGTCTGGCAGGAGATATAACATGGCAAATGCAACCTGTGTAATGACTGACCTCATGCTGTGTTATTGCAGAAAAACACTTTTATCATGAACACAAATCACTTTACCTCCTCCCCCTCCCCCCCCCTTTTTTTTTTCTTTTCTTTTCTTTACTCAGAAGGTCAGTATTTTCAACACACTCTAACCAAGCCAGAAAAAATGTGTTCACAAATAAAGTCCGTCAGTAAGAGTGGGTTACTCTGACCCCGGTTGAATACCTGTGGTAAAAAGCTGGTCCTCCAAAGGCCGTGGCAAAGCTCCCACTGACTTTCTTTGGGCCAAGAGTTCACTCTTTTATTTTCTTGGTACAGAATGTGACGCTGACACTACATTCTGATGAAGGACACATGCAGATCAACTCATATGGCAGTTTTATTGCATTTTTGTCTTTTCAATGGTAACTGTCTGAGAAATAATATGAAGAAATTATGGTCCAATGCATTGCTGTTTTTTTTTTTTTTCTCTCTTCACCCAGTTTTTTTGAGGTAACTGCTTCACACAGTTTCCAGCAATTTAGGTTTGCTTCTGAAATAAGGCAAAGGCTGGAATCCTCCAAAATTGTGAGTTTCCAAGGTGGGGTAACAAGGCTTGGGCTGTATTGTTCAGCAACAGTTGGCTTTTTTCTCTTCTGTCTGCAAACGATTTCCGCAACAGTGAAATAGTGAATAGTTGTGACATTTAGATTAATGACTAATTATCACAGTGAGGAGTCAGACAATTTACCTCTTTTTGAGGATTTCAGTCTCTGGATGCTTTAACAGACATCAAGGTATTGTTTTCTACTTTGTGTCTATTTAGAAGAAGTATCTGCTCAGTCACACAGGTTACCAGTTTCTAACACAGAGAGCTCATGCTCTGCAGCACATTTCAAGGCACTCAGGAATGTCTCTTCTTTCATCTGTTTCTTCCAGTTTGCCAGCCTTATTTAAGCAATCATTTATACCTAATTTCAGCTTTCCACTGCTAACCTGCCAATGAATGTGGCTGAACACACCTGCAACTCCCCCCCCCCAAAAAAAAAAACAAATAAACAAACAACAAAACATCACACCACTGAGTCTGGCTCTATAAAATAAGGCAGGTAACAGCACCAGCATTCACTGAGGCAGAACCTTTCAGTGGTCCATATCCCATCTTACGCTCTATGCTGCTGGCCATGCTGCAATATTATGTGTTCTCGTGAATATTTTAGGGATTTTGGTATATGTATATATATGTATACATTTATACATATAAGTTTTATACACATACATGACATGACATGACTTTTCTTCTCACCCCACATTGCACATACACAAAAAAAATATTATAAAAATTATATCCACATAGAATATCCACATAATAATACATTGTTACGGACATAGGATCAAAAAGCATGTTTGGTCCCCTGCCTTAACTACTTGCTGTTGCTTTGGCAGTCACATTTTGCTGGAAAGATTTCTCAATGTTTTTGCATCAAGGTGACAAGTCCAACGTCAGCTAGATTTTGCTCTGTTGCACATCTCCCTTGTCTGTTAGTAGATTGCATCTGTGCAACCAGGAGAGTTTTCTAGGGCTTGCAAATTTTTAATTAATATGCAAATAATGCAGCTGCAATGGAAAACTATATTCTGTATGTTCTATGTTCTCTATTCCTCCACAGGGGAAGCTAGCCAGAGCAAAGCCTGTTTTCCTCTATGCAAAACATGACCAAAATATGCTGCATTTCAGTAATTATTTTTGTTTTCAGTTCAGAGTAGAAAGGAGCATGAACCGA
Organism: Anas platyrhynchos; assembly: GCF_047663525.1. NCBI lineage: Eukaryota > Metazoa > Chordata > Aves > Anseriformes > Anatidae > Anas > Anas platyrhynchos. The sequence goes on along the minus strand of NC_092621.1, from coordinate 44,550,339 downwards.
GACTGAAACTAATTATTTGTAATCTACTTACAAACTCATGGATGTAATCTATGGTCAAAGTCATGCCAAGCACTAACTGCAAAAGGGTCAGCAGGATTCCACCCACAGTAATTAGCTGTAGCTTCTCAAGGGTCAAAGTTAAGGCTGAAATATGCCTCATTTGCTGATGGGCTACAGCTCTGAACTATACAAGGATGAAGAGTTTTCAAACAATTAAAATGAATGCATCTCCCAAAAGTCTGTGTTTTTGCTTTCTCATCTGTACAACTGTAGGTAGCCAACTAAAAACCTCCAGTGAAAACATTTTTACTACTGCAGTGACACAAGGGAACATCTGTGGACAAAAGTCTTAAATATTTCTTTTTTTTTTTTTTTTTTTTTTTTTTATATTTATTTTAGATTACAGCTCCCTTGACTGAGAAAAACATTTTGCAGCTATAGCATGTTGATTGTACAGTTGCTGAAGAACCCACATAACAGCAGGGGTGAGGTTTTACAGGCTCCACAATAATGTCCAAGCTATTAAACATCAAGCAGCAGCATTTTTTTGGCCTAACCTGAGAGCTCTCCAGGGAGAAGCCATAAAATATAGCCTTGTACAAGATGTCACCCACAGGGGCCACACTGAGTTTGTGGATTAAACTTTAAGTGATTAACACTGATGTTTAATATCTGCTAACAGTGTGAGTGCAGATGTAACCAGTGTAAGAAAATGTGGTCAGTGCCTTTGTTACAAACATGGAGTGAATCAGTCTGAAAGGAAAATACTTCTGAAGTCAGACCCAAGGTCATTTACCAATAGCAAAAATAAATAGTCCCAGGTTTGTGTGTTCAATAAGTGCTTATTTAACAAAAGCCAACAACACAGAGCGCCATGGAAAATCCCGTGCTAGACAGGAGCTAGACAAAGGTGAAGTGCAAAGAGCAACGGGAGACTTCAGAACTGACCACGGTGCTTTGGTTAAGCTCATAGCTGGGAAATCCAGTCACTAGTGCAGAAAACAAAAATAAACACAAACAAACAAACAAATGAAAAACAACAGAAGAGTGAAAGAATGGATGAATAGAGCCACTTTATCTTCGATTTAGAAATTGCTCAGCTGGGGCCTGCAAACAAGCTCTTTAGCCAAATAGCAGGCTATCCATGAATACAGTCTTGGGGAAAGAAAGAGTAAGTGCAGTTTGACATATGCACATGCAGGACAGGATACCCACATGTTTTGCATATGAAGAACAGTTTGAGACTCCTCCTTTCAATTGAGCTTTGATACTGTACAATATGTTCTGGATTCAAGGTCATGTATACTTTCTTTAAATACACACTGAATCTATGTGGAGGGTTTTATTTTTATTAAGTTAGGGAGCATTGGTTGCTGAAAGAGAGTTTTTTGATACCAGCCCTGTTCTCAGTTAACCATTCTAGAGAACAAAAATACTAGATTGACAGCCCTGCAAATAGCAAGCCTTGACTTAACCATTGCCTGTGCACTATTTCAAGTATGCAACATTTCAGGCTTCTGCATATCTTCCAACTAACTGACCTCCTTCCTTCCTGTAGACTGCTATGTGTTTAAAGAAATATTGTCTGACAACCATATCCACAGCACTGGTGCCTGTAGCTACTGGTTTTGGGCGTGGAAACATATAGAGCAAGCAGCCATATATCTCCACCTGTGCATGCACATAAGCAGCATAGACTGCAGGCATCTGCTACTGATGCTTTCACTCTGATACCAAACAGATAAAGCCTGGAGATCCATTATTTTAGGAGATGTAGGTTTTATCAGTGAATCTCCCTCAGTCCCACTCCAGAGATGGCAATGAATAATCTAGGAAGAAGATATAACCTTGTGTCACCTACTTCACACCTAGACTCTTGATGTCATTTCCTATTGGTAATACTACCAAGGCTGAGAGTCTTATCACAATTTACAGTGAGCTGCACTCCCAGGAAACCCCATTTGTTCAAGTATTTAAAGAAAGAAATATGAGGCAGAAAATATAGAGCAGAAAAAAAGTAGAATTGAAACAGTCTTCTTGTCTCATTATGTCTTCTATGAGCCTTCTGTACCAGTTTTAGTGTTTCTTGGGGTTTTGAGCATATATGTGTGTGCTGTGTCACTCTTTTTTTGTACGAAGCAGATATACAGTTATACATTGGGGTGGGGGTGTTGGGGAGGAAAGAGGAGAGTGATTTATTGTACAACCAGTTTTGTCAGGCATTTCCTTTCTATGCATTAACTCAAATAATAGTAAAACTGTTTGAATGTGAAAAAAATTACAAAATGATTACAGTCACCCTGTCTGAGAAAGTAAACAGGGGATAGAGCTAACACATAATTTTAAAGTTATGGAGTAGAATTAAGGAAAAATCATATATACAGTCCAGAAGTCCTGAAGAATTAATTTCCAGCTTCATCTACCAGACAACCCTCCCTAAATTTATTCCCATCTGGGTAGCCATGCTATTGCTAATACATGGCTGACTTTCATGTCATTCCATTCTATTCACTATGGCTCTATAATGCAGCATTTCTATAGGAAATTGTCCAGTGGGGCATTTCCATGCCATTTTCTTGGTCCATTATATGTAATGTTGGAACCTGGATCAGCAAAGATTGTGGACATGAGAGATAATGACCGCCTAGAATAACAGCCCAGTAGACACATTGCATTCACAGCAAAAGAAGAAGAAGTTTACTCTTTTAGCAAACAGCAGTAAGGACCCTGTTCTGACTTTGAATGGGGAAAAAGTCTTTCATATGTGTATTTTAAAATTATTTGTATATTAAGTACCAGTGTCCTTCGTCTCAGTTTGCATAGCAGAGGGTTGAAGAAATTAGATGTGCAAAAACATCTTCCTCACATTCCCAGCCTTCTAACTATTCCTAAAACTCATTCTCGTCTCCCTTGTCTGCAATCTAGGTTTCATTTCAGCCTTCTTCACTTAATATATATTCTTTATGAAGTCAAAAAACAGACATCACCAACCTCCAGTTTATTTCCTCCTCCTAATGTACCAGTTGATTACTAGTAGTTAAAATCTCCCATTACTGCCACTTGGCCTCTTTAACTTCTCTTTTCTTCATCATTATTATTTGTACAGTCATTTCACAGAAGATAAATCACAAATTAGTAATGCCACGGTACTGATAGCTCAGTGTACTTTCTTGGATCTTCAGTATGAGAAAACAGCTATGTGCCTGTAGGTCTGTCTCTGCAATCTTTTTGCTGCCTTTCAGTTAGCAGCCTTGTTAACTTGGGAGCTGAGCAGCAGCAGCAAGTTATTCAAAAACCTTCCTAGAATTATTACATATTTTTTATTTATTTTTTAATATTACTTTATACTTATAGGCGTGAACCTTTTCAGGTATGAAAGGTATGAAAGAACCATATTTTTAATATGCTTTCATGTATTTAGTTACATTTTATTACATTTAAAGGTTATGTAATGTGTGTGTAGTATAACTGTGAGCCCTGCAAGTACAAGCAGGGCTTGTGTTTTATGCGTTTACCACTACTTACAGTTGGAGGCCTATTTACAAAGAAAGTTATGCACCTTTGACTTCTCTGCTTTGTTATAAATATTACTGTTGTCCTCATACACCTGAAGGATGTGTTAGCATATCTATTCTACTAAGAACAGTCCCTAAGAATTGTACGTTTTATTTTGAATAAATATGAGATAATTGATGTGCCCCAGAAGATACTCCTGTGGTTCTACAAACTCAAAAAAAATGACAAAGTTAAAAAAAAAAATAATTAAAAAAATCCATCCTTTTTTCGTCTGAGAAGGAAAACAAAGACAGCTCTTTGTACATGTATTTTCCTGTGAAAATTCCCCAGTAGAATTTGTGGTAGCAGCTGCAAAGTTTGGTGCATAATATAGAGAAAATTAATTAAAGCAAAACAAAATGTCTGATTATTTTAAAGATGGTCGTGGATAAATGGAAAATAAATCAAGGTTTTTGTTTTCTACAAGGCATTTTAAAACAGAGTTTAAATCAGAAGGCCGTGTCTTCTGGTTCAGTCAGACCTACACGCACATTATGAGCATCCAGGGGTAAGTACAATGGTTCAACAGACAAAGCTAAGCTTATTCCTAGTAAGAGACCTTTAAAATGGATAAACCTTTGGATAAAACTTCCTTGAAGAAAGAGAGCTTTATAAAATGCCTACAACTATGGCACAGAACCTTAGACGATTTATCTTATTTTCAGTATGAATCAGCCAAATATCATATTTTGTAAACTAGCACAGAGCTATTTCAGGTCATCGTCTTCTTTAAGGAGTGCTCTGTGAATTAAGTTAAAGAAATTACAGCTATATTTCCCCCAAAAGGAAAGATCACTGTTTCCCCCAAAGGAAACAGTGAGCATTTCCATCCATGCAAAAGACTATTTGAGGGAAAGGTGCTTCATTTTCATCTTTAAATATGCACAGGAAAATGCTGAAAGGAAACAAGCTAAATGTATCCTTGAGAAAATATAGTGTTTAAGGGGCTTACAGCAGTGATGAAACTGATTGCTGAAGTAGTTAATTAGGGAATGCAACGGCCCCAAAGAAATGCATTTAAGTTGGAAAAAATACAGTAAAATAAACGCTTTTCCGACTCAAGTGTTTAGAACTGTGATTGTGATAAATGAGATGTCAGAGGACTAACAAACTACTCAAGCAACCATGTGGCAATGAAATAGACACACTGTCTACTATGGTAAAGTTTAAAGCAGTTTTAAAATCCTTGAGAGTGTTTTATGGATTTTATGGCTTGGATCTGTGATAGCTGATACTCTGACATTTGACGTGAATTGGATAGGGCACATATACAAAGAACTGCAAGTGTAAAAGGTGACAAAGAGTCTGAGGTCTGTTGCCTTTCAATGAGCTTCAGCCTCCTAAGTCATTGTGAACAGGGGACCCTTGAAAATGCTCCTCAGTGGCTCAGTTCCCACTTTGTCTGCCTTGTCAGAGTAGACCGTAAACCCCTTGGGACCAGGACTGTAACTTGTTATGTATAACATCACACACAACGAAGTTCTGGATTCCAGGTCCTCTAAGTGTGGCAGCAACATAAATAATTTGAAAAGCAATACTTCTATGATACCTGATACATAAATGAACAGGCATCACTAGAAAGAAGGAAATGCATCAAAATATCGATTGGAATTGCTGGAGGACCTCTGGATTACAATTTAATTATAATGAGAAACTCCATGCTTTCAGGAATTTCTCGGTGAAGGGCAAGGATTTACACCACAAATTAACCTGCATTTCATACCCAGAAGGCCTGATTTCTTCTCCCATATATCATAACAAATTGGGAATACTTCAGGAAAAGGAATTATACCAAAGTTAGGATAAGTAGGCCAAGGAGCAACTCCTGAGCCCTTAATTTCATACAGTATCACCAAGGATAATGTGTAAAAAAATCCATGAATAAACAGAACTGTGTGTTCTGCCAAGTAGCATTTTCTGGTGTTTGTAACGTATAGCTCTGCACTGTAATACAAGAGGACAGCTTCCCAGCAGCATTTTAAAGCTGTCAGCAAAGTAGCTAGTCTTCACATTTCTCTTCATTTTGTTTTGTTTTAAAATTCTCATTTGTTATGTCATTTGGCTTTTCCTTTCTGTCCCACCAGCTTTCAGGGGATCCAGACCTATATATTATCAAGGTGCTGCTCCCAGCAAGACACTGAGGTTCCCTGCATGTACACAGCTGCTTTCTGTGCTGCAAGAGTCGCTGAGCAAGTTCAAAGTCCAATGTTTTCACTTTGTGAGGGGTTTGGTAGGTATTATAGGATTATCGGTTTGACAACATTCGGCAGGGTTATGTACATGACTGGAGTACTCACCCAGAGGAGCCCAGACATATGTAAAGGCTTCCCTATGCATATGGGCTTGCTCTAACACAGCCATGACTCGTCTGGACTTAATTTCTTATATCACACCAACCTTACAGAGCAGAAAAAAACAATCAAACCACAGCATCTTTGCAGAGAAAGCAAACAGGCCTATTACCATCCTGTGGAAAGTACACAGTGTTCCTGGGATGGGCTAGTACAAAAATAATTTAGGGAAAATGTGATGGTTTTGAAAGGATCCTAATTATATTGTCTTCAGATATGCAATTCTTTCCTGACTTTCGATAGGTTATAATGCAAGGGCCTGGAAAGATGCAAAAGACAAGTCCAGGTTCCAAAAATGTCCGTGGTTTTAGCCCCACAGAGCCTCTGTGAATACTAAAAGTGGGTTGAGGACACTATGTGTGCTCACTCTCTTTTTACTCTATAAACTTTTATTTGGGGAGGCAGAAGATACTAACATGGCATCATAGAATAGTTGGGGTTGAAAGCAACCTTAAAAGTCATCTAATTGCTACCCCCCTGCCATGGACAAGGACAATTTCCACTAGACCAGGTTGCTCAAAACCCCATCCAACCTGGCCTTGAACACCTCCAGGGAAGGGGCATCCATAGCTTCTCTGGGCAGCCTGTTCCCATGCCTCACCATCCTCTGAGTAAAGAGTTTATTCCAAATATCTAATCTAAACCTACCCGCTTTTAGTTTAAAGCCATTACTCCTTGTCCTATCAATCAACATCCTGAAAAAGAGTCCCTCCCCAGCTTTCCTGTAGGTCCCCTTTAGGTAATGGAAGGGTGCAATGAGGTCTCCCCAGAGCCTTCTTTCTCCAGGCTGAACAACCCCAGCTTTCAGCCTGTTTTCATAGAAGAGGTGTTCCAAACCTTTGATCACCCTCATGGTGCTCCTCTGGGCCTTCACTAACAGTCCTCCACTAAGTCTTTCTTATGCTGAGGGTCCCAGAGCTGAATATCATATTCCAATTTAGAGAAATGGATTATCATGCAGGACAGTGTCAAATACCTTGAACAAGTCCAGATAGATAACACTAGTTTCTCTTCCCCTACCCCATTTTAATGGTTACTACTATTGCAGGGACATACAGTAATACAAAATAAATAAACAAATAACTTTAAAATATAACTTGCTGGATACTACACAAATGCCTCTAAATCAGAGAGACATGGATAGAACAGATGGACCTTTTGGTGTGTAAGGAATTGTCTGTAAGGTCTCACTTAAAGAGTTGCAGACAATACCTCAATGTCCAGGTGAATATCAGTAATGAGTTGTGTTCCTCAAGGGTCAGTATTGAGACCAGCACTATTTAACATCATTGTTAGTGATGTGGACAGTGAAATTCAGTGAAGCCTCCTAAAGTCTGCTGATGACACCAAGATATGTGGTGCAGTCAACACACTGAAGGGAAGGGATATCATCCCAAGGGACCTGGACAGGTTCAAGAGGTGGGCCTGTGAGAATCATGAAGTTAAACAAGGCCAAGTGCAAGGTCTTGCACCTTGGACAGGCTAATCCCAAGCACAAATACAGGCTGGGAGGAGAATGGATTGAGAGCAGCCCTGAGGAGAAGGACCTGGGGGTGTTGATTGATGAGAAGCTCAACATCAGCCACCAATGTGCACTTGCAGCCCAGAAGGCCAACCACATCCTGGGCTGCATCAAAAGAAGCATGGCCACCAGGTCGAGGGAGGTGATTCCCCACCCCTCCTGTGCCCTTGTGGAGCATGGTGTTCAGCTCTGGGGCCCCCAACACTAAAAGGACATGGACATATTAGAAAAAGTACAGTGGAGGGCCTGGAGCACTTCTCCTATGAAGAGAGGCTGAGGGAATTGAAGTTGTTGAGCCCTGGATAAGGGAAGGCTCCGAGGAGACCTCATTGCAGCCTTCCGGAACCTAAAGGGGGCCTGCAAGAAAACTGGAGAGGGACTCCTTGTCAGGGAGGGTGGAGATAGGACAAGGGGTAATGGCTTTAAATTAAAAAAAGGATAGATGTATATTAGATATTCAGAAGAAATTCTTTACTCAAAGGGTGGTGAGGCACTGGAACAGGTTGCCCAGAGAAGCTGTGGTTGCCCCATCCCTGCAGGTGTTCAAGGCCAGGCTGCACAGGGCTTTGAGCAACCTGGTCTAGTGGGAGGTGTCCCTGCCTGTGGCAGTGGGGTTGGAACTGGGTGATCCTTAGTGTCCCTTTCAATCCAAACCATTCTGTGAATCTATGAAATAAGCAGATTGATTTGCAACTCTCTCTTCATCCACTTATGCTGAACTGAGATCATGGGGAGGACAGGAGAAGGAAGTTGGCATTAGGAAAAGAAGAGCACCTGTAGTTAGGTCATCCATATGCGTCTTCACTCTTTTGTGTCCCAGCATATTGAGAATCATGTGAAATGAACATTTGGCAGCAAAGCCCATAGTTGCTGGGCTTTATATATGATACTTGCATTGCCAGCCTGATCTGTTACTATCTGTGGGACCTGTTGATGTACATAGAGTTAAGGAAGATCATATCCTGCTGAGCACCAGCACTGCTTTATCTGGGGCACTGTTGCAAACACAGGGTTGCCCTCCGTCCAGCCCAGTAACTAATCTCAAAGATAGACACAGACATAGAGAGAGCAGCCAAGCTTTGCAGAAGGAACTGTTCATCATTTTACCCCGGGCCGCACAAACTGAGCAGAAGCTGGCTTTACAGGATCGGTGATTGCTGGATACATGAAATTCCTACTGAACTAATTCACACCTTAATAAAAGGCAGTGTAATTCGTATGCTGTGGTCTATAGCATGAGAGCTATATCATATTGTACCCATGGATACAAAGCAACTGGTTCCTCTCCAAGGCTGGTGTCTTGGGTTGCTCTAAAACGGCCTGATCAGGAATGCTGGTGTGGTAATGCAGGGATATAATAGGTCCTCTGTGAGGCAGCCCTCAAATATTTCTCTTAAAAGCTCATCTCACCATGGTAATAATCACCTAATAATCTTAACACATGCTACTTTGAGAATGTAGAGTATGTTTTATGATATTTGCTTCAGCAGACACCTTCCTTAATGTAGCTATTTTGTGACCAGACATCCAAAAGAAAAAGAAACTCTTATCCACAACTATAGGGTACATAACTTCCTAATGTAACGTTTTTGTTTTCATTTAAAACTGCCCTAAGTAGGAGAAAGGTTACATGAATAAGTAGGAAAGAGGTGGCTCAGTGGGAAAGTTGGAATAGTTTTGATGTCTAAGTTATTTTCCATGTCTAGATTCTTTTCCACAATATCATTTTGATTTTTTTTTTTTCCAAGAGCATGTTAAAAGAACGACAATTTTGTGGTCAGAGTATAAAATCATGAACAAATTCTCAATGGGAATCTGTGGATAGACTGTAAGTTGGGAAAGAATCGTTTATATCCCTGTACAAACAGGTGTAATCCCCAAAGGCTCTTTGCACTTAGCCATACTGTTTAGTATTCAATTACACTTAATGCAGTATACAGCCTGCACAAATGTATTTATATAGTGAGTTCATACATGTAGAGAGCATACTATATAGTTCACTACTATATAGTACACAATGGATTGTGTAGTATCTGCCTACTTCAGAGACCTCTGTGGGTATTTATTTGAGTGTAGGCTAACTGAGCACAGACATGCCATGGGTATTTAGAGCTCATAGACTTGGTTTACCCTTAATGGCCTAAAAATAACAAGCCAAGTTCATGTGGGAATCAAAGGATGCCTACAGTGGGTGTAGCTCTACCTTTTGATTCCTAACATTATATAAATTATATAACATTTTAAACTCTGCGACATACCAGTCCTCACAAATTCACATCACTCGAAAATCCCACCTGCCTCCCCGAACTAACCCTCTTCACTTTTTAAAGAAACAAATTAATTACAGATAATAGTCTCATTAATAATAGGGAAGAATGACAACATACTGAGCAGCTCCCACATTTTCTTCCTAACCCGGAGCAGGCAGTGGATGACTGCCCCTGCCACGCTGTTGACACCAACAGCCACCTACTGCTCCCTTGAATAACAACCCCAAGTAAGCAGACCTGGATCCACATTGCACAGCTGCTCCTCTCATTTCCTTGTAGCACCTCCACCACCCCTGCTGCACTCTGGATCCTGCCCCTTGCATATACACCACTGCCCCGTTGCTGACGTGAGCATTTTCCTGTCTATGGTTAGCAACCTTCTCGTGGCTACTCTGCCTCCTCCTCCAGCTGCCGCTCACTCCTCAGCATGGATGTTCCACTCAATCCCATTGTTGGTCCTTGCTGGTATGCTTAGAGGTGCTTGGGGAAGCTGTAGCTGGTGCCAGTTTCCCTGTGCTTGAGCACAGATCTCAGCACGGGACAGTCTCTCTTCTCATTCAGTGAAAGGGGAACAAACTTCTGGTTTGGGAACCATCCACTGAAGAAATGCTGATAAATTTCCATGGTCCAATGCAAGACCACGTAGCCACCAGAAGAGCTCTGGTTTCTTGGTGTTTGGGGAAAGTAATGGAGTGAGTAATGCAGTGACCTTATCAGATCACCTAGCTTCTAGGAAATGTCACAGGTTATCTGGGTACTTCCAAATTTATGAATCAGGTGACAGAAAAGTAAAATGACAAACTACAGCATTACATACATATTTTCTGAAGGAATACTCTCTCTGAATTAGCCCATTAGCTCCATGGTTTCTTGCGTTTATGTGTACTTTCCAAACAAACAAACAAACAAACAAAAACAACAAACAAGCAAACAAAACTCTGTAGAGTTTTTTATTACTTTCTGCTGTTTATGTTTTTTGAATCACTACATTTGTCTTCCCTCTGAGACTATTCTGATGCAAATACAACATTGAGATCTGGATTGCCACTTGTTCCACCTGGGATTTCATTAGCTTATAGTTGTGAAGGATAGGCATATTATATCACTGCAGTTGTGTTCCAGTTGCAAATATTTTACAAGTGTCCTCTCCTGTATGTGGAAACTTGAAGGTAAAGATGAATGGTCTCTAGCAAGACAAAATGCCAGTAGGTTTCTCAGAGAAAATTACTGCCTGAGCCCTGCTGTGAAAAACCATTTGGTTGCTAGAAGTAGTCAGGATGTTGTCATTAAGATGGCTGTTGTTTGAGATGAAATGATTCGCCATTCTTTGGTAAATAAAAGGGCTCTGTATCCCTCTGATTCATTGTGAAAGTGTCCTCTACAGCCCAGGAATGTACATGTTTTGAGGTTGAAAATCCTCTTCTAAATCCTACTTATCCAATGACTGCACAAAAACTTCCTGTACACCACAAAAAATGAAAATAACAAATATATATACTGACTTTAGACTAAACTTGGCCGCCCTCTTATGTGTGGACAGCAGTCCAGTTCCTAAGGAATCCCACTCACTGGCATAAAGATGTTGCCAAAACAGATAGTACCCCTGGTTTTAGGCCTCTATAGCAGAGTTAATTCAAGGAACACTCACCTGGGATGGGCAGCATAGCAGCACCAACCTCTGGCTGCAAATCTTCATGTGGAAGCTCCCAGGGCTCATCTGAACTCTAAAGCAGATCAATTAAACAGCAACAATAACAACAAAATCATTATAAATCTACATATGCACTGAGATATGGAGGTTTATGGATATTTCATCAAAGCTTTAGGTCATAGTTCCCTCTGACTTTAGTCTTTTAGCTGCTTTTACTGTGCCCCTCGCTGTGGCTGGTGGCAGTGCTGCTCCTGTGGCTGCCTGCGCTGAGCGCTGTGGGTGGAGGTAGCAACACCTTGTGGTGTGTATGTTATGGATGTACGCATGCAAAAATCACACTTTTCTGCAGAGCTGAACCCAAGTGACTGCTGTGCACCACATGTAACATCATTCTTGGGAACAATTCCGCTAACTTGGTTTGAATAATACAAGAAACTGCAAACGACTTTGGAAACTGCTGATACCATTCTTCCCCCTCACCCCTCTCTCCAAGTTGTCATATGATGGCAGAAACTCTAAAAATCCCTTATGATCACAGTTACTGCATTTTATTGCTTTTCAGTTCCAGTTGTTTGGTGGAAATAAGAGAAATAGAAATTGATTCAAAAACCAGAACTAATTTGAGAACTTTTTTTTTTTTTTTTTTTTTCCTGAGGTTTTCATGTTTTGTGTAATTGCATGTGTTCTGGAATTTAATACTGAGTTGTTGTGATTGCACAGACAGCCCAGCACAGATGGGTTTGGGCTCTTTGCACATTATGCCTATGCATTTGTATCTGCAGGCCACTGTAATTTGCTTCTCAAAAAAAGTATGGAAACAAAATCTCACAATATTTAGAGCCAAATTTTTGTAAACTCTTTTGCAAGTGGTTTTGATCTGGCTTCCACAACTGCACTCCCCATTTTGTTTGTCCACAAGTTTATGTGCAAACAGTGAGTTTTTTGTTTTGTTTTGTTTTTCTCTCTGTGGTCTCAGATGTATGCGTGATAGCTGCATCAGCACGTACTCACATGATCAAATAGAGGTGATGTTTCCCCACTTAATTCCAGCACAAATGCAATCTGGAGGTAAAAATCAAAGACTTGTTTGAAAAATCATATGATGATGTTTTTCCCGCAAAATGCCATTGTTGTAAAAGTGACAGCATGTTTTAAGAGCACTTATGTTTAGCGTACACTGATTACAATGCCCTTTCTGAAAAACAGTTGACATGGACATACATGTTACCAGCTATAATATGCATAAATAATATCTGAAGCAGATTAGGATAACATCATTACATGCATCTTCAAGATTTTTCTCCACTCATTAAATCTACCCTAGTCCTTCACACCATGAAAGTCCATCTTAAGATCCTGAGAGAGGCTTCAGCAACATGTATGTTCTCTGCATGAGAGAACCGCTCTGTTAGGAAACAGTAATAACTGTGCTCAAAGAGTACACTGTTCTGAAATAATGTGATTAGTTAAAAAATTTCAATGGGATATCAAAAAGGTGAAGTGGAAAGAAAGAAGCTTTTGCTTAAACAGTATAAAAAGAGAATTTGAGACCAGATTTCTCAAGACTTGCAGTCTCTCAGGCTGCTCTAATTTGAGAGGGGAATGAGAAATGAAAATTAATATTTCACTTGAGAAAAGAGTGCAAAAGATGTCCTTAAATGAACCATTTAAAAGGCTTTCTTTCAATTACCCTTGGACTGAAAACTAATCTCAGAAACTGTTTTCCTTACATTCAGTAATTAAAGCCAAGTTCTTGTTCTTTTGCGAGAGCTACATCTCCAAGTGAAATGTCAGGCCTTTTCCAGAGACATCTGTGGGGGTGATCTTTGAAATATTATAAAATTTTTACTTTTCCTTCCTTAGCTTCTTGTGTGGTAAGCAGCACTGATGTCTCTGACTCCCATTATGGAGAAGATCCAAGAACATCCATGTATCAACTTGGCATATTTTCAAGATTTATTTTTTTTTCTTTTTTTGATCTACTGTGGGACCTAGGTTCCCTTGGACAAAAAAAAAAAAAAAAAAGAGCCATGCTATGCTGTGTTTGGAATCCAGTGTTTGGTAGTCTGATGCTGGAGAATTATATATTCTAGTTCAAAAAAATTTCTGATGGATGAGAACAGTAAAGGGAGAAAGGGAGTATCCATGAAAGCCACATGGACATGTGCATCCTTCCAAATATAATTCCTTTCCAAACTAAGCAAGGATTAACTAAAGATGTTTTGGAACCACAAAATGTTATTTTTAAAAGGTAGCTAGTGATTGAGATAGATTAAGACTAAACATGGCTGGGATCGGCCAAAACCACGAGGAGCTTAACTTGTTCACATATTTATGGCTGGAGCAGAATTTGAGGGCCTTCAGCAATCCAAGGCCTGAAATCCTCCAGCATATTTTGTGGTAGAGTGATAGGCTGTTGGTTTTGCTTTGCTTTGTCTTTTTTTTTTTTTTTTTTGACAGACTTGCCCCTTCCTCCCTCCCACACACATCAACAGATCAGTTCAAACAGTGTCCCTGCAGGTCACTGAGTCCCAAAGCATTGTCCAGTGCTTATTAAAAAGCAAGAACGACTCAGCTGAGAGATGCTCCTTAGCCTTGCGACCAAGGTCACATTCAGCCAGTAGCTCCTCTCCCACGCTATGTCCTGCTCCCAGGGGGACAGGGCACTAGGGCAATCTTCTCAAGGGCATTTATTAGCCTAATGGTGGAGGAAGGGAGGTGAGAATGAGAATTAGAGTACACATGTGTAGACATGTGTCCGTGATGAGTTTTACGGTAACATGCAATGATTACTTCTTCTTAACCAAAGGAAAGAGTCTCTCAGTTTATCCCACTGGGAGCCATTGTTTACATGTATCTGTTTGAGTTGCTTTCCAATCATACCTATTTTAAGTGTGATATTGAGACCTTTCACATGAACAGTAACAACATCAGACTACTTTGATGAACTCCAAGATCCAGACTCCAAAACCACTCATTCAATTTACCTCCACCACTTGCTGAATGAACATCATTCGTCGTTTCATCAACAGACTTGAGAAAATTAGTAATGTCTATAATCACGCTGAAATCATCAAAACTAAACTTTTCTTAAATATAAAACAACTGGCACCTATTTCAAGACAGACACAGACACTAACGTTGCTCTGGTTTCACTTCAGTGGAACGATGTTTATTCACCTGGGCTGATGTCTTTCCAAGACAGGATACTAAATGGTAGATAACACCACTTACTCGTTTCAAAAATGCACTCAATCAATTTTGACAATGGTTTTGTGTGGTTTTAAAAATCACTTAAAGGCCTGAAATAAACCATTTCTATGTATGTACATACAAGTACACACATATATACATTTACATATATATATGGGAGGGGAAGAGTGAAAGTGTGAGAGTGAGTCAAGCGTAATGCATTGTTGCACCCTTTGCTAGCTAAAACAGAACAATCCGACTGTCAGCAGTTACACAGAGACGGAGAACGAGAACTAGATCCAGCCTCACTGGCAAAAGCAGTAATAAAAATAACAACTTGTACATTTTATTTGGCCAGTGATTTTAAATGATAAGTGTTTTTGTAAATGCAAGGCCAATATATGATAGAAGAGATATTTATATACATTGTCTAACCACAATACTAAGATTGCTTTAAATGTGACTTTACTCTTTCTTCATTCGTGTGTGCTGACTGCATGTTATGATAACTGTGAGAAGGTTTCTCAAGGGACTGGAGTGCTTCCAGCACAGTGTGTTCTGCTGATGTGGTGAGTATCATTTTACCAATAACAAGGGGGAAAGTATATGCTGTAACTGCAGTTAATTTATTTGATTTCCAAGGACTCTGAAAGAAAAGTTTAATTACAGCAAATGAAATATTAAGGCAAATATCTGGAAAAAGAAGATTCTTTCCCATACGCTAGTGGAAGGAGAGGTTGTGACTAACTATGCATACATGTATAAAATATAGTGAGGCATACAAAGCTTCATTCCATCTTCCATGGAGAAAACTGCTGAAATCAAAGTTTGCATGTCCTGTAAGAGGTTAGATGCTTCCAACAAGGAAAGAAGAGAGGGAAAGAGGAAGGTATTGATTTTGTTCCTTAGTCTCACATCGTACCAGTGGCCAGAACAGACCTGGCAAAATGACAGGACATCCAATGCCTTCCTCAATAGGTTTCCTCAGCCTCTCCTTCTTAGGTTCATCAGACAAGCATCAGACCTTTGGTTCATGCCAATAGAGATGATGGCAATCAGAGTTCAAAAAAGATACCAAGTCTTGGAGGGGAAAAAAAAATAAAGAAATAAAAAAATATAATTAGAAAATGGCTAAGATCTGAAGAGGCACCACAGAGTTGTATCATTTGCATACCTGTTGGAAAACATAGACATTAAGAGGAATTTGTAATATAAATGTAAATATAATGTAAAATCCCCTGTAGCAGATATAATATGTGAAATAAATGTTGCATATCTTATGTACAAGACCCTTTGTCCTTCAAGAGAACATGGATTGACTGCTTGGCAGTTCCACCCATTTCTGAAAGTAACAGGTTGTCACACAAAAATTTGATATTGGGAAGGAGTCTAGCAGTGCTGGCCTCTCTTCCCTGGGGTCTACATCTTATCTCTTTGCTCGCTCTCAACCAGGCTCTGTCCCTGTACCCGCAAGCCCTCACTCTGTCATCAGAATGCTCTCCCAGAGCCTCAGGCCACCAGGGTGAACAATCTATATCTAACTTCTGGAATGAATATATCCATGCCTACTATCTCCACATGAATCCCTTTGTTGTAATTATCTTTTAAGGAGCTCTTCAAGTGCCATGTGCAGCTGATCCCCAGGGGTGTTGTATGGCCCTGGCTGCTACTCAACCTTTTTACTCCTTGTCACAAGTCAGACTTCTTTCGTGAGGCCACAGTCTCCCAGTTTTCTCACCTGGGACCAATTTGCCACCACCCAAACATTTTATGAGCTCTCTCTAGCCTCAGGTCCCATCTGAATTAACCACTGTTGATCTGTTGTGGACATAAGTGTAGCCAGCTCAACTAGATACCTAGCTTTGAGTGCTTCTTGCCTGCTAAAATCCAGACCCACAATTGACTTTCTTGTGTTTCTCATCTAATTATGTCTGGCAGGCAGTGAGGCTTTGTTTTTCCTCCAAGTACTTTTTCCATCGATCATTAAAGCAGCTTTGTTCCAGCCAGCATATCTATTGTGCATGTCAACCTTTCCTTAGGGCAGGCAAAGCCCACTTTCATGCTTTGCAACACACCAAATATATTTTGGAATGAAACAAAGACATTAATAACGATGTATAAATTCAAATGCACTAATTAGTTTGTGAGTAACGCATTCCATCACCAGTGCATGGGCTGAAGGAACGCAGCCAGAAAATCCAGATTACAGTCACAAGGAGGAGTCTCAATTATTCCAGTCTTAGCATGTGTAACTATAACACCATTAGGCACAAGGTTGTTTAGCTCTGTTAAAAAGTCAGTGCAAAAATAGAAGAAAACTGAAAATATCACCATACTGAGAAGGAAAAACATGTTTCAGGTCAACCTGGAAGGGTTCTGGGGAGTTATTCCCCAACCCTGCCACCACATGCTTTAACAAACTGATTTGCCTGTGATCCCAAACATGTATGTACCAAGCATGAGGGAAAGGAACCTTCTCTTTTTATTTTGCTAAATCTTTTCAGAAAGACTGAAGAAGTAATTGACATTTAGCCAGTGTCCTAAATATTCCAGTAATAAATGCCTTGGCAATACCACAGCTAGACAAACAGATTAAAATAATGAGTGGTACAGAGACTGCTGTGCAACACTTTTTCCCATTAAAAAGTGCTTTCAGTTGCTTATCACTTTGCCAAACAATTCAAGCTGAAATGTTGAGTGTCTGCTATGAGGTTGATTTTTCTGGGAAAAAATTCTGCTAGAATGGAAACATTTATGAGAATGAAATTGCAAGATGGGAGAGAGAGGGGGAATCAGCTGCTTGCCCACATTAAAAAAAAAAAAAAAGTTACTCCAGACATTTCACTGAGTTTCTGTTGCACTTTGGAACTGGGATTTAATATCAAGCCAAGAGAGGACTATTTTGTATTAAAGTTATTTGGAGTTGAATTCCAAGGTTATGCCTTAAGACTGAATCCAAAGCAATAATACTGACTTGGTCAGATCATTAATACTCCAGAAGGGATTTGGATACACCTGAAGTTCTGAGAGAACAATTACTTTGAGATTAAATCTGTGACAGCAGTTACTTCCACAAGACCTGAATTTCGGTCTCAACTTGTTCTCAGATGTGAACCTGTCCAAAACCATTCCCAAAATACATATCTGAACAACACTTTTCAGGTCTCTGTTTAGCCAAAATGGAGAAGGGTTTGTTAAAGAAAATGTTATTACTGAGAAAAAAAAAAAAAAAAAGACAATATTTGCTTGTGTTGGAAATGAAAGTGTCTACAGATCTCATGCTTAAAGATCCAGAATCATACTGTGCTGTTAGTGATGGATACATTCATCAACACAATACCTTGAGAGGACCACGTTCTCCTTGCACAAGTGATGCAAAATATAGGAATTTGTCCTAATGTTCCCTGCAGTCATCATGCATAGCATAGCCAAAACCCTTGAATGATAGCCACAGAAGAACAGAGCAGCATTATTTGCTAGATTGGAAGACAGAAACTGAGAAGCCCTGTGCTCCCTGGAGGCACCATGTTGGCTCTGCTGCAGCACAACATGCTAAACATTGTGGTGTACTCACTTTTGACTGTTTCTTACTCTTTCCAAGCTGATGACCTTGTGCAGAAAGTCCTGTTTACTTATCTCTTTCAACAGATGATCAAACTGATTCCCAATAAGGATTCCCATGAAGTCTTTTTTGAGCAGGTACTGAAGATTTAAGGTAAAAATTGCATTACCACTGGGTTTTGTTATGGGTAGGAGTAGTTATGGCAGTCATAATAGTAGTAGTTATTTTTGCAGTGGTAATCAGGGCCCAACATAATCTGCAACTACTCCTGTGCCAGGCAACAGAGGTGATCGCAAGCCTGCTGCCAAGGGGAGCCAAACTGGTGGCTGGCATACTTGCCTGGGGTTCTGCAACAGCCCCTGTGTTGTAGGTTTTGGCTGTAAAGCTTGGGCAAGGAGGGACAGGCCATGGCAGGCCAATACATCAGGCAGTCTTCAGGAGATGCCAAATGAGCAGCTTTGAGGAAAGCTGCTTTGAGGAAAGAAGGAAGTGGGAAGAGTGGTTTACAGAGGTATCCTAGGACTAAATCCACAACTGTGCAGAAAAGCTGCAGTCCTCACCCTGGGGATGCTGGGCAGGTAGCAGCTGAGGAAACACAAGAGAGGAGGGCCCATGAGCGGTCTAAGCCTCTTGGGAGTAAGAAGGTAAACCCAGAGCTCCCACCACCCAGCAGATCACCTGCTCAGCTGCTGGGGATAGCTGACAGGACATGCTGGGGTCAACCACTGGCAGAGATGAATACCTGCTTTGTTTTCACAAGCTGTTGGGGGATGTCTGAGAGCACGGTCTGCCTTCAGGTGTTGGGTTGTTTTTGTGTTTGTTTCTTGTTAAAATCCCAGGCCTCTGTCTGAGGTTTTCCTCAGCTTAAACTAAAGAAATGAGGCTGTCTGTTTGCTTACAAAGTAAAAGCACAGCCTAATTTGTTTTCATTAATCTTTCATTGGAAAAATGATGAGAATGATTTTTTCTGCTAGCTGCCAGCTAATATTGACAAATCTTTCCCCTCTCTAGAAGGCTTTTTTCTCAGCCAGAAGGTTTAGCTTTCTCTAGCCCAATGTTTTCTTGGAGGTTTCAAATTTTGTGGTGAAAATTGTCATTTTTCTCATACAACAAAAGTTTATTAACATTTAATAACAGTTGGGTAGATCTTGAGCCTGTAAGGAAAGGTAAGAAGGAAAGTAACATTATTTGCTTTAGAACTTGTTGCTAACATTCCAGTGGCAAATATTACCTAAAATCAAATATTTTAAAAGTTTGTTGTTCTATTCATCGAGATTTTTCTTTTCTTTTCCTTCCTTCCTTCCTTCCTTCCTTCCTTCCTTCCTTCCTTCCTTCCTTCCTTCCTTCCTTCCTTCCTTCCTTCCTTCCTTCCTTCCTTCCTTCCTTCCTTCCTTCCTTCCTTCCTTCCTTCCTTCCTTCCTTCCTTCCTTCCTTCCTTCCTTCCTTCCTTTCTTTCTTCCATTTTTCCCCCCCAAGATACATGTTTGGAAGATAAAGACTGGAGACTTCTAGGCTCCCAAGTACAGGACAGACCTAGATCTATTGGAAGGAGACCAAAGGAGTCCCATGTAAGATGGTCAAGAGACTGAAGCCCCTCTCCTATTGGGAGAGGCGGAGAGAGTCAGACAGTTCAGCCCGGTAAAGGAATGTTCAGAGGAGATCTCATCAATGTCCTGTACTGTGCAAGTGACTGAGTACTGGCACAGGACACTCAGAGACTTGGTGGAGTCTCCCTTCTTGGAGATCATCAACAGCAGGTTCTGGGTAACATACCTTAGGTGGAAGACTTGGACCAGATGGCCTCCAGAAGTCCCTTCCCTTCTCAACCATTCTGTGATCCTGTGATTCTGAGTCACAATACCTGTAAATATATCCCACAATACAGAGTACCAGATACTTTCCACTGATGTTTGAAAGACCAGAAGAGTCTTTCTTTCCCGATGAAATATATTCTGCCTTCTAGTAGGAAACATCTTCTGAGACAAATGAAAGTTGAATGAGAGGGACTCAGAAAAGCAGAGTGAAACAGAGATCAAAAAATAAAGGACTCTTTCCTAAAAACACTGAAGTAGGAAGTGGCTTCCAAATAAATATGAGTGTGGTGAAGACTATATATATACTAGTGTTTTCTCCTTTCTAAAGACAGAAAGGAAGATGCTAGAAATAGTATGTCCATTCACTTGAAACTGATGGCAAAACTGCTAAAAATACCCAAGAAATATTATTTTTGTGTTTAAAAAAATAGTGAAAGAAATTATCATAGAATAGAATGGTTTGGGTTGTAAGGAACCCAAAAGATCAACTAGTTCCAACCCCCTGCCATGGGCAGGGACACCTCCCACTAAACAAGGTTGCTCAAAGCCCCATCCAACCTGGCCTTGAGCACCTCCAGGGATGGGGCATCCACAGCTTCTCTGGGCAACCTGTGACAGTGCCTCACCACCCCCTGAGTAAAGAATTTCTTCCAAATATCTAATCTATACGTACCTTTTTAGTGTAAAGCCATTACTCATTGTCCCATCACTCTACTCCCTGACAAAGAGTAGGTCCCTCACCACCTTTCCTACACATCCCCTTTAGGTATTGGAAGGACACTATAAGGTCTCCCCGAAGCCTTGTCTTCTCCAGGTTGAACAACACCTACTCCCTCAGCCTGTCTTTGTAAGAAAGGTTCTCCAGCCTTTTGATCATCCTTGTGGCCCTTCTCTGGATTCATTCTAATACGTCCATGTCCTTCTTGTGCTGGAGGCCCCAGAGCTGATCACAGTGCTCCAGGTGGGGTCTCATAAGCATACAGTAGAGCCTTGACCTGCTGACCACGCTTCTTTTGATGCAGCCCAGAATATGGCTGGCTTTCTGGGCTGCAGGTGCAGATTGACAACTAATGTCAAGCTTCTTGACAACCAGTTACATTACAAACTCTCATTCCATGGAATATCTTTCATGAGAAGGCAAAGTTCAAATTCTGGGTTAATGCATTATCACCATGAGATGCTTTTGATTTGGGGGTGGAAGATGAATGTGATATAAATTTAATAAAATTTCTTTATTAATATTCAACTCCTGATCTCAAGATCCAGGACATGCATTTTCTGTAACACTTACCCAGATGTTCCACCCACTGCCTGACCAAGCCCAAGAAATTCCCCAGCATAAATCTTTTTCTTATTTGAACAAGTTGGAAGGCCATCTCCTAGGCATGGAAACATTACTGTTGAAATACTATATTTATAGCAAATTTGTTTTATTGAAGGTTCCTCTTGAATAAATGCTTGCAACCAACAGCATGAGGTCAACCAAGATGAGAGAAGTGCAAAAAAAGAGCACGGTTTCTTTCACAAGAAGTTTAAGAAATGTGTGCAACTCCTGTTACCTGAGGTACTCTGTTTTGGCTTCTATTGCTGCACTGTCTATTGTAAGGGAGGCTTGAATTTTAAAGTGTCAGACAGAGCTAAAATAAATTCCATGGAATGGATCCCTTCCCTTCCCTTCCCTTCCCTTCCCTTCCCTTCCCTTCCCTTCCCTTCCCTTCCCTTCCCTTCCCTTCCCTTCCCTTCCCTTCCCTTCCCTTCCCTTCCCTTCCCTTCCCTTCCCTTCCCTTCCCTTCCCTTCCCTTCCCTTCCCTTCCCTTCCCTTCCCTTCCCTTCCCTTCCCTTCCCTTCCCTTCCCTTCCCTTCCCTTCCCTTCCCTTCACTCCTAAACTCCTCAAGACTGGAATGAATTGAGTAGGTTGACTCAGACATCTAGGCCAATGTTCGATCAGTGATTTTTTGTTGCAGCTGCTCAGCATGTATTTTCCACAACTTTATTTGAGCTTGGGTACTAGCCACAGCAAATCAGAGGGCCAGATCCCACTCTGATGAACATTAGGAGCTGGGACAATTGTTTGCAGAATGCACATGTTGTTTATGCCAGGACTAGAAAACAAGGATTTCATATATTTATTTATTTTCTTAACCATTAACTATGCAGACACAGAGAAACCCATAGAAACTTCTTGAATAATGCAGCAACGAAGGATGGGAAAAGCACGAAAGGGAAATCTTAGGTGGGAAATCAGCATAAATAATGGAGATGTATGGAGAGAGTCAGGGAGAGGATAAGGAAAGAAAATATAAATGTGACTGTTACAGAAACATGAGAAAACAAAAGATGATACATTACATCAGAGGTGAAACATAAATGGAGAAACAGCAAAATTGTTACCTTAGCACAAAATATGCTGATAATTTTTATCTATTAACATATATGTACATGTGCATAACCAGGTTCAACATGTAATGAACAGATACACAGGTTTAGCTGATTTTTTTGTATGCCAGGAAATAAAATGAGATGTATTTATCAAGCACATAACTGAGCAGCATCTGCTCATTAAAGCTGACTGAAAGGCAGAAGATGACCTTCCCCATCTGTAACTCATGGAAGGATGATCTTGGGGAATATTACCATATGTATTTAATAAAAAGTTGCTGTCATTGGCATTTTCATAAATAAAATAGAGACTTTGTTATCTTGGCAAGAGGTGTTTTTCTGCTGTCCTGATTCAGTCAGGCTTTAGAGTTAAGTGAAACCTGAAAGCTTATGTTTCAGTTTTTCCAATGTAGCACATGAATGTCTCTGAACGTATACTATGATAAGGAAGGATGGCTTGCTGAGTTGGAACCTTGAAAAACATGGCCCTAGTACTTACTCATAAAAATAATCATATTTGCTTATCTATCTAAACCCGTAAACAGATTAAAATTTAAAGGCATGACATCCACTCCTGTTTTGCTTGAGGAGATAACCCTTGCATGGGGTGGTGATGTCACAGGGACAGTTCTTTATAGTAAAGAGGGAACAACGACTCTCTGGAACTTCCAAAACACTGTCAGCTCCCTGTTGCACAGGATCTTTTGCTCCTGTTATCTCTTGTAGGTAGTTTGAATTACGGCTGATCCACAAAATCCATCTGCTTTTGCAGGACACAGTAAGAGAAACCTTCTGGGAAAGACCCCAAGTTCTCATATTCACCACAAACTGATGAAGTATTTTCACACATATAAAATGTCAACTAGAAAGGTTGCTTAGTGTTTCCCAAACTTGCTCCCATCATTTGAGACACTTCTAATGTTATATTTTGAAACCCAGCAGCTGCCCAAAACAGAAGTAAATGGAGGCTACTAGGTGCCTGATTTTCTGCAAACAGCACTAGTATAGCTGTAGGAATGTAACTCAGAGGAGAGTGCAGGTGAAGTGTGTAGTTCCAAACTGCCTGATTCTGTCCTGTTTTCTGCCCTTTGCAACTCCCCTGAAGTTCAAAGCAGGATTGGTTTCATTACCTACACCCCTTGGCACTTTAGATAGTATTTCTATTTATTTATTTATTTATTTCCCCTGGGGGTGGGAAGGGTGTTCATCAGAAGCTGAAATCTTACAAAATATTAGCAGTGCACTTGCCTTCCCAGGGATTCATTTTGTCACTTATAATACAGTCAATCTTAAGCTGTTATTATTAGCTGTGATGAACTCCATTGGTTTTACACATTGGCTTCCTGCACCTTTTGACAAATCAAAGGACTCCTTTCATCAGAAGGTATTGTCTTGGACCCCATTGGCCCTGATTACATGCCTAATTCACTTATGAGATGGGTCAATAATTGCTTCATAAGCGTTTTCCATCACAATGACTCAGCAGGTTGCTCTCACCAGCAAAGGGTATTTTGTCTCCAGCCATCTCGTCTTTCTACTTTTCCAAGTCAAGCATTTCCTCAAGGGAATGTCATGTTGCAGATGACAGAGATTGGTTGCTGAGCTTGGACTATTATCCGCTGAAGCCCGGTCTTGCATCTCTCAGTGGATCAGGTCTGGACTCAGGAGCTCAAAGCCTGGGTAAACAAAAGGTAAATCAAGAAGTACAATTCATTCCTGGCTGAGGAGGAATTTGTGGTCAAAGACTAGGTGATGTAGTAAGAATATGTTTCAATATATTTCTCCATAACCTTCTATTAATGTGAACAGCGGGATACAAGATGTGGAACGGGACCAGAAGTCACTGTATTTCAGCCCAGTACTGTCTGCATTCAATAGGGAGCAAGTCAGCTCCTAGTTTCAGATGTGAAGAACAAGGAAACTAACGAAATGCAAAGGAAGAAGTTGTGTATTAGGTATATATTACATGTACTCATATGAAAACTATGAGCATTGATTCTTAAGGAGCAATTGTCTGGGTGCTAATTCTCATTTTATTTGTGTTATACAGCTATTTGTGGTATGTAGTGACTCATCCCTGCTCAATGGTATTGGTCTTCTGGTTGTTGTTAACACCACCCTCCCACCCCATCCCGGCCTTCCACTGCTTCTGTCCTCTTTTCGAATTGTTTGTTCTCACAGATGCCAGAGGTCTTCCATAACATTGCTCTTGAATAAGACAAGGAGAACACAGCCATTCAGTGCTTGTCTGGTTGCACCAGGACTGACACAAACCATTTTATCAGTGGCCTCTCTAGATTGTGTGATTGGTTTTAAGCCACCTGAAATAATGCTGTCTATACTACTACACCTGGGAGCTGGAAACTAAATCTTGGCAAGGGTCCTTTTGCTCTGAAGCCATTACACAGACAAGAAGCCGACTCTGACTTGGTCACTCAGCATTTAAGTGTTACATCTGTGCAGGCTTTCCACAACACAGCTTGAAAGGAAGACAAATGCTAAGTAAAAATAAATAAATAAATACATAAAATGCTCTGGCCATTACTTTCAGACATCTTCGCCAGATTTTCAAGTGTGCGCTGATCTCATCCACTTCCAAAGAAGTTTGCCTGCCTGTGCCGGATATGCCAGCCTTTCTCTATCTTAAGCCCAACAGCATTTGTGCAAGAAAGAGGAAAACGGACCAGGCTGGTTCCAGCCCTTCGTAACTCTTGTCCTTGAAAACACAAGGTATTCTTCTGCTTTTAGGGGTGTTGCCTCTCACAGAGCTCCTTGTTTTCTGTAGCTGTTTAGTATTTGGAAAAACTTGTGCGGAAGAGCTGTTGCAGAAAGAAGTTTGTGCAGGCCTAATCATTTCTTGTATCCCCAAGGACCTTTTCTTCCTCATTCAGCCTGTTTCCTGTAATCCTTTTCAGTCTTTCTCTCAGTGCTTATTCCACATATGTTCTTCCTTCACTCTTTACTGCTCCTTTTTATTTTGGATTTAATCACCTAGAGGCAGATGCTTCCTCCTATTCTGTGTCTAGCAAGGTGTCTAGCACAAGGGCACACTGTTTTCCATAGGCCTAAGCATCTCCGGCTGATGTAAGCATGCAGTAAATTTGATTCACTCTGGGGACATGCTAGATTTATGGCTGCAAAGAATTCCAGCATGTGCTGTTCAATATCTGGTAATACTGGACATGGACCACAGCGCATGCTCTACCATAATAATAATTTGTAGCACAAGCATGGTTTTCCTTTCCCAAGAGCCACAGAGCAGCTTTGCAGCGTGCTTTCATGCTGCATTTGAGGTAGTGGCATCCTGATCAGAAACAAAAAATATATATTGTCTTTAATCGTCAAAAAAGTGTTCCTGTTATATTTTGCTTTCTTTTGGGACTTTTTCCTTTCAAATATGGAATTGTAAAATGAAAGGTTTTTCAAAATATAACAAAGCCTCCAAAGTAGGAAATTTCTTTTTCCTGCCTGTACCTGCTAGCATTATGTGGTTATTCCTAATTATTATAGTGCAAAGTGTGCATTGATGACGGCAGAAACATATTCACATTGCACAGTAATAACAAACAACTAACGATTATGTTTTAAAAGGCATTCCTTATCAGGCCACAAGTATGCCCTGATCTGTCTTGTTTGGTACAAACTTCAGGTACAATTTCAGCTTCCACTTCTGAAAAAAATAAGCATAAAATTGATTAATTACTACTTGGATTCTGTGACCCACTGAAATGGTTTTATACTGAGAATGCTTGAAATAATTACTTGACACCAAGGGGAGAATGATAACAGCTTTTGCATTCTTCTTCAGATACCTTTTCCACAGTTTAATTAATTAATTATTTTATTTAAGTGAAAATACATTCTCTGTTATATCTCAGGAGAGGAGAGGAGAGGAGAGGAGAGGAGAGGAGAGGAGAGGAGAGGAGAGGAGAGGAGAGGAGAGGAGAGGAGAGGAGAGGAGAGGAGAGGAGAGGAGAGGAGAGGAGAGGAGAGGAGAGGAGAGGAGAGGAGAGGAGAGGAGAGGAGAGGAGAGGAGAGGAGAGGAGAGGAGAGGAGAGGAGAGGAGAGGAGAGGAGAGGAGAGGAGAGGAGAGGAGAGGAGAGGAGAGGAGAGGAGAGGAGAGGAGAGGAGAGGAGAGGAGAGGAGAGGAGAGGACAACCAGAGTTAAGCATTTAACAATAGTTAAGTAAAGTTGAAATTTAGCTCTGTCTTTATATATTTAGTGACCTTGCTTTAGCGATTACACTGGGGCACCTTGCTTGGCACAGAGCTGGATTTTCCTCCCTTTCAGAGCTACAAGGCAGCCCGACAGCTGGCAGGCACCTTTGAGGAACATGGCTGGATCAAAGCAGCCAGCAGGACCCTCTCATCCATGCTTAAATTATGACTTTTTAAGAAAGGAGATGAAGGCTGTGCAAAGTACAATTAATAACACCTTTGCTGCCTCCCCGCCACTGCCAGTCTCTCAGCTCATTCCTCTCACAAAACCAGACAGTTCCTCCTTGACAACAGCCTGAAATATAAACTCACACAAAGCCTATATCTTGTCTGTCACTGGGATTTAAATATTTCAGGCTGTGGCAGACCAGCTGGTTCCTCACTGATTAGAGCCTGATGAGTCTGGTTTCCTAACACGGATGGGTTTTATTCATGGACCTTCAGGTTCTCCATTTCCCATCTTTATTCCTTTCATCACTCTGGGTAATACCTGGCTTTCCTATCTGCCCTGAGAAACACTGCAAGAAGAGTCCCATTGTGCACAATCAATGGAGCCCTTGGCTCTTTCCTCCCCTGATTATTACAGGAAGGGAAGCCTCTTTAGTCCTTAGCCAAACAAGAGGGACATTATCTTTTCTTTTTTTTTTTTTTTTTTTTTTTTTTTTAATTATTATTATTACTTGAAAAAAAAAAAATCATGGAGCTGGACAACCCTTTAATTGCATTTTATATCCATATATGATTTCTTTTTTCTTCATGGAATTTGTGTCCTGTCCATCATCAGCTTGAAAAGAAAGAAAGTTACACTGGAAAAAAGAGTTTACAGTCTACTGGAAAGCAATCCTGTGCACAGCTGGAATTGTTATTTCACTGAACACCTTGGCACTTGAAGTTTAGTAAAGTGCTCACAGAACTGAGCTAATGGATCAACAGGTGAAAGGCATATGCAGAACAAAAGAATCGTGTTTGTTCACAGTGGTGCCTTTCAGAGTACCCTATCTACCTGTAATAAACTTGATGTAGAATGTGACACGGCACATCCCTATGTCAGTTCCATCCCTGGAAGTCTTTAAGGCCAGGTTGGATGGGGCTTTGGCAGCCTGGTGGGAGGTGTCCCTGCCCATGGCAGAGGGGTTCGGAACTGAGGGGTTTGGGCCTTATGGTTCCTTCCAACCCAAAATATCTATAATTCTATGATTCTGCAGAACCCGAGGACTTCACAGCCATGGAGGTGATAGTTCATCTAAGGAGATAAATCCTGTGGTCCACCCATGCTCAGATGAGTGTGAACCATAGTGTTAACCAGCAGTGAGCTCCCCAGATAGGATCACAATAAATTCCAGCTCTGTCCTATCTTCCCACAGGTAGAAAGTGCAAAGGAGAATAAAGACTCTTGCAAAACTGATAAAATGAGCACTAATACAGCTGATCATTAAGTTGCTAAACAGTGATAAATGCAAGCCTTCACCTTAATTCAGAGCTGTCTTCAGCTTCAGAGACAATATATAGGTGGAGCACAACCCCAGAACATCTATATAAAAGTAGTCTATTCATAACAAGACACATGACAGTGCATGACTATGAACAGTATCTCTTTAACTACATTTCACTGGTGCAATAAGTGTTCTTAATAAACATTGCCTGGCTTATCTCTTGGAAACTGAAAAAAAAAAGAAAAAAGTGATTGATGAGCTTCTGAACTAGTGTTTCATCTGAGCCAAGGTTTTCTCTGACTGATAAATATACCAGACTAGCTCTGGCGTTCCAGCTTATCTCCGCTCCACAGGAATAATGCTACAGAAATGTCTCCCCAGACTTTAGGAGAAGAAGCAGGATGATATTTTGGAGGCTTATCAGCTCACACTAGAGTCCATGCAGCTCTATGTCTTATTGCTAATATTCAGTAAAAAACAGATGTAAGTTTGTTAATTTTTTTAAAGTTAACTGCAAACCCTTTTCTTCAGCACCAGGATGATTTTAATTCCTTTTCTCACAGCGCTTGTCAGTTTTTCTGCCCCTGTGTTTCCCCAGCTTGTCTTCTATGCACCATGACAGGGACTGGACAACATAGAGGGAAAATACAGGAAGATGACACCAATCCAGGGCCACACAGCACAGACTGGGAATGAATTGGAAAGGACTCAGCTGGAAGGTGATCTTTACTGTGATAAAATTATCAGTTTTCTAATTACACAGTTGTAACTTCTGTCAGTGTTTTGGATTTCTTCAGAATCTGCTTCACACACATTTGAAACCTTAAAAACAGTACTTAAGGACATTTATTAAAGGGTTAAGCATGGTAGGAACTCCTTAAGAGTTTTAAAATGATATTCTTTACCCAAGGCAATAGACAGCTTCTTCAGAGTCATTCCATTCTAATGTGTAAATGCTGAAAGTAATTAGACTGTGTCCTATGTGTATTAAAGTATTCAGGAGAAGTCATTTGGAAAAAGTGACTTTTCATGAGAGGCTGCCAAATATTTGCTAGAAGTTATTGCATTACTAATAATATAAGAAGTTTTGGTTTTTAAAATGAAGGCTGTATTGAAACATATAATTCCAAAAAAAGCATTTTGTTGAGATGATCTTTTTTTTTTTTTTTTTAACTTTTCAGTAAGGGAATGGACAATGCAAGTGTCCACTGCAGTGTCTGTTGGTCAGAAAAAGATGTTAAATTGAATTTTTCATGAGAACAGTTTACAATTTTGTTAAAAAGATAGAAACTATTTTGTTCTGAAAACAGCCTGAAAAACTCCAAAGAAATGTTTAGATGTCGTTGCAGTTTTGAAGAAAAAATATTCCTTCAACAGCTCTGAATATCAAGTGTGTTTTTTTTTTAGAGATGTCTTCTGTAGTGCACAGAGTTTCACGTTTTGCTGTTACTTCAAAAAAGGCAATAAAGAGCATTTTTTGTCCTTCCTCATCCTTTGTTGCAGAGTAGACATACAGACTCTCTAATGCTGTTTTATTTACAGAATTCAAATCCCTCCAAAAAGATCACATGCCCTCTGATGCTTGCAATAAGCCCACTGGCTGTTTATGGCTAGAAAGTTAGTATTCATATAGAGACTGCACATAAATGAGAACCAGACCCTATATTACTTCAATCACCGGGGGAGGGTGTCTAAATTAAATGAATGCTATAAAAAGACTTTAGTGTTAGTCATGTCTACTTGATGAAATAAGGCCATGTCTACTTGATTAAATATTATCAATAGTCTTAAAATGTTCTGTTGCCTAATGAAGCCAGTTACCACCTGAACTGTTTATACAGTTGCTTTCTCTGCCTTTTGATCCTCTCCATTCCACATTTTCTGTCATTGAAAGGCAGAAGGTGGAGCTGGGGGTGCTTGTGAAGCTGTCTTTCTTAATTATCACTTGATAATTATCAAAATAAACATTAAACATGATGTGCAAAAAGCTGAGAACAAGGATGCCAGTCTCCTTATAATACCAACATTTTTACTGTATTTAAAAGAGCGGGTAAAATAAGTAAACATAAAAAATTCAGTACCCTCTTAAATCACAGTGTGCTTTGGCTTGCAGCTCTGCCTTGTTACTACTATAGGCAGTGCATAAATATCTCTCTGCCTAATGTAAGAGCTTCCAAGTAGCCACAAAGATTTTAATTATAGGAAGAAGTTATTGTTCTGGGGAAAAAAAGAAAGTAAGTAAGTAAGAAAGAGAAAGAGAGAGAGAGAGAGAGAGAAAGAAAGAAGGAGAAAAGGAAGGAAGGAAGGAAGGAAGGAAGGAAGGAAGGAAGGAAGGAAGGAAGGAAGGAAGGAAGGAAGGAAGGAAGGAAGGAAGGAAGGAAGGAAGGAAGGAAGGAAGGAAGGAAGGAAGGAAGGAAGGGAGGAAGGGAAAAGAAAGAGAGAAAGAGAGAAAGAGAAAGAGAGAAAGAGAGAAAGAGAGAAAGAAAGAGAGAAAGAAAGAAAGAAAGAAAGAAAGAAAGAAAGAAAGAAAGACAGAAAGAAAGAAAGAAAGAAAGAAAGAAAGAAAGAAAGAAAGAAAGAAAGAAAGAAAGAAAGAAAGAAAGAGAGAGAAAGAAAAAGAGAGAAAGAGAGAAAGAAAGAAAAAGAAAGAACATAAATACTGCAATTATATTTACTTACAACGGGAAAAGAGGAATCACCTACCAAAAGCACAGTGACTCTTTCATTAATTGAGTGTTATAAATTCTCCATGATTTGAACCCTCTTTGCCCAGCGGAGGGTGCATCTTTATACATGTACATTTAGACAGAGATCCTAGCCCCATCTTTTTGTTTCCCTTGGCCCCCTTTGCAGGGGAGCTGTAGCTTCCTTCCTTGAAAAAAGAAGAGGGCACCTAGCAAGCTCTTCTAGCACGCAGAGCTCCAGAAGGCAAATGGTAGGGTATTTACAGACACTGGTACATCCTCTAGTTCCTGGGTTTAAAAAGGGCCTGCAGTGTCTCTAAGGAGTATGCAGTCTGTGGGAGGTATTCAAACAAGAAATGTTTTGTTTTGACAGAAATTCCAGAAAATTCATTGAAGTGATATTTTGAACAAAGTTGGACTCGAACTGGGCTGAAGCATATAAAGCAATCTAATGAGGATGAGAATATTAATGGAACACGTTGGTTGGGTGCTTACAAAACTGATAGTACTTATAAAACTGATTTTGCAAAATATCAAGTGATTCTATTATATTCAGCATTCTGCTTTTTGTTCAGATAGAGCTCTCCACAGAGGTGCCCAGATTTTCAGCTTGCATCCCTTGTAATGACTTCACTCATGCATCCATGCAGAGGAGGTTGGGCAGGGAGAGCAACTCCAATTATTTTAGATGCCCTTTGAAAACATGGAACTACAAATGAAAAGTTAAGTGCAAGAAATAGATGTTCATCTGAGGACAAAACTGAGTCATAAGGACATTTGTAGCATGCATTGTAGCACTTGCCATGGTCCTACATCAATGCCTGGATTTTTCATAAGCAACGAGTGAAGTTGAGTTATTCACTCCTTTTTTGACTTCTCACTGTTACAGACTTAGACTGTGGATGGTTGTTAACTCAATTGCACATACCTTTTACAGGCTAAGTCCAATAGTAATGACACTGTTAACTGCTAATCTTAGAATGTCTTACGTATACTGAGAACATCTGTACATTTATCCTAGCAGTATAATGTTTACGTAAATCTTGTCAATGTACTATACACATACATTACACGTGTAGTCTTTATATTTAAAATTGTGCTTGCTTGAATATAAATATCAATGCAAAATGTAATATTTTATGTAAACACATATTTTACTGTTGTATATATTGTGTGTATACAGAATTTGTTAGGAGACAGATACCAAATGCATTTTTAAAGATGATCTTACTCGGTAAGATGAGAGCTCACTTGAGACACTGAATGGCTCAGGGATCCGGTAATGGGATACAAACCTTCACACCTCTATATCAGCACTTCGGATCCAGCTGAAACAAGAAATAATAAAAAGCTGTCACTGTATGGACAGTTTGGTGGCCAGGAAGTTGTGTGCTACTTGTCTTGGCCCATCCAGATGTGTGTTTGTAAGAGCCGTCAGTCCTGCTGGCATGCAGCAGACAGGAAGGCACAAAACCAGCCCTGGTTTCTCCTGATGTTCCCGGGCAGGGCAGGAGGCTGCCCCCTTCAGGAATCCTGTGCTGTTGCCCCCAGAGCAGTATGGCATCCCCAACTTTTTCTTTAGGTTTGCCTAATTGCTCTACCTGACCAGGTAGAAGCTACAGACCTAGTAGTAAAATTCAGTGCCAGGGGTGGGAACAATCTTTTCAGGTTCTACACATATTCCTGTAGTATCAGGCTCTTGACAACAGAAATTCACAGAAACCATCCTCAAGCATAGGTGCTGCCTGAAAGATGTACTTTGATAAGCAAAAAAAAAACAAACACCAACCAATCAAACAAACAAAAAAAACCACCAACAACTAAAAACCACCACCATGAAGTGGTGCCAAAACATTATAAGAGTTGATCCTGTTGCGTAAACAAAGAGAGACTCTGTCCTGAGGGCTATACTTATTGTGTCTTTTATGAGCATTGAATTAGTCTGATTCCTGAAATGAGACCTAAGCTACCAGCAACATCCTCAAAACTCTTTCCATGTTATTATTTTTGGAATAAGCCATTATTTTCATCATTTGAATCATGTGGCATAGTGGATAGAAGGCAATGATAGTACCCTTGAGAGTGAAAGCAGGGAGATCTTTAGGATTGCCTTCTCTTTGCCTCAATTGGAATCCATAAACTAAGGTAAGAAAACAAACAATATATGTGCCTCCTGTGATCATTAAGGCTGACAGTATCACAGAATCTGTGCTTCTGGTTGGAAAAAGGGTCAAGACAACATGTATTCTTGGGCTACATAAAAGGTATTTTTAACACAGAAGGGGGTTATTGTCATTCTCTACCAGCCAGCCATATTTGGATCTGACAGAGCTGCTGTGCCTGGATTAATCTGGTGAGAAGTATTTGCTTGAGGAACTTGATTTGCAGTGCTGGGTGGATTTGCGCAGGATACTTGCAAAGAGATTGCTGATGACAGTGGCATTATCAGGATACACCTAAGGAACTGAGGCAACACCCACCTCCCTGCAGGAAAGTCACCCATAGAAAGAAAATTACCCTCTGGCAAGGAGAAAGGAGGTTGTGCCTTGCCCTCATTTGCACTGGTGACAATTGAAGATTGTTCACTGCCCTTTTTTCCTTCCCCCATCACTCACCTACTCAAGCATGCACAGACATTTTGGTAATTATGAAATCGAAGTGTTATAGCCATAATGAAAAGAAAACTTCTACAGTGTGATGTCTAATGTGATATGTAAGGGAAGAGGATATTCTCGTCTGGCAACACATAGCAAACAACCTACACATCACTACATCCTAGGCTTTACCTTTCACAACAAGGCACCCCATGTGAAATGGGTGGAGGAGAAGGACAAGACATGTAGGCTTTCCCTGACATAAGCGATGTGGTGTCTGGACTCATGTATCCCACCATGCACAGCCTGTCTGAAAGCAGCAGTTGTTGCATTACCTTGAGCAATAACCCAAACCCTTTCTAAGTACAGTTCGCAGTGCCTGGCAGCAACACTGTCAAGATAACAGGATAACGGCTGTGAGCAGGCAGCTGTCCTGGACAAAGCTGTGGTCGGACTGCATCATTTCACCCCATCCAGTTACCAGGAAGAAGTGTTATTCTTGTTACTGCATTGCTTGCATTTTTATTCATCTCTAAGGCATCTGACTACTTTACATATGTTGAGACATCCAAACTTTTAATTAGGTACATCAAAAAAAATACATTATCCCTGCTGCCTGCAGGTTTAAGACTAAGATTTAATCAGTGGGAATGCCTGAACAAAGGGCTATCATTTAGCTCCTCATGAGTGTCATAGGTATAGCAGCAATCCACAGAAAATGGCAGAATTCTGTCCTCTACACACTAGGTTTTCATCAGCACTTTCTTTTCCACAGTCCCCTGTCCTTTCTAATTCCTTGTGTTTGTCTTAATTCAACCATTATTATTATTATATTTTAATCTAGATTTCCTGCTTTGTATTAGTATATTCTCATTACAGCTTTTTCCAAAGGCCTACTGAAAATAAATAAATTAAATAATCTACATTTTCAGGTGCTAAGGTCATCCCTATTCTCATTTTGCTTGTACATGGACTGTGTGGCAGCAAACCAGATGCCAGAACTAGATGACAGTGAGCAAGAAGGCCTTTTGCTTAACTTGAGATTTTGTGACCCACGTGCCAGTTCTTCTAGTTGCCCACTAATAAGACAGGTAATTAAATGAGACATTTAAGGCATATAAAAATATTATTATATTAGCTAGTACAAAATTTCTGGTAGAGTATTCTAACCCAATAAAATACAAGCAGTGTCCTGTTTTTCTTACTGTTGTGAATTACCTGGTAGAGTCAATGTGTTTGAGCCCGTGCTTGTATATGTCAGCAATTCAGGGCAATTATTTTGTTTCCTGCTCTACAGTGATGTAAAATGTGAGATTTATCCAGAATAATAGTTTGGAACTGGTGCCTGGGTGAATCTTGCTACAAAAGATGACTGGTTTTGCTAATTTTGCTATTAGATGATTGGTTCATAGACTTTGATTGATGATTTTTATTTACTCCTCCCACATTTCTGTTAGTTTGTGCACCTGGAGTTCTATTCGATAAAAGTATCTATTTGTATAAGGCACTGTGGTATATTTACAAATACCCAAGTCACATCACTTTTAAATAAAATCAGGATTCTCACATTTTTCAGGCTGAACCACCAATTTCTTCAATGACTGTGAAAAGCAGTGTCCCTGTGCAAGCACCAGATGTGGTCTGAAACATTGGAGATGGGCCTGGGACAGAGGCCAGGTATGAGTGTTCCCAAACTTGGTCAAAGTTTGGGAACTTGCATTCAAGTCCTCCAGTACAGAGAATATAAATGAAGGTTTGTCATTTCCAAAAATGAGGTGGAGTCTGCTGGCCTCTCCACTCTTAAAAGTGGTCATTGCCATTGTAATTAGTTTCTAGACAAGAACTCCTATGTTTGTTTTATTGAAAAGTTTCATTAAATGAGTAAAAGTGATTGAAATAGCAGCTCACCTCAGGATGACTATACTGCATATAGAAACACGCTGAGTTGTCATTGTTTCCTTTACTTTTATTTGACAGTCTTCTACAGGCATATCAGCTTATGGGGAGTGCTTATGGGGCTCAGTAGATCCAATGACACTGTGTCTTGGTGGAACTTAACAGTACTGGCACAAAAATTACGGCATTTGTCTCTCTGACATTTGTCTCTCTCACCTGGGATTTCAAACTGAACACTTAAGGTAAACTCAACATCCCACCTGTCTTCTCTTCATTGATATTCAGTTAATTTGGGTAAATCAGCATTTGACCTCCCTTGCCAAACTTCTCTCTGTAGAGGAGCTGTGCTGCTGCCCACCTGCTGCACGGCAAGATTGTGCTTAGCCCTGATCCCTGGCACACACCGTGTGCTCACAGTTGATGGCTTGCTTGAAGAAGAACAGACCACTAATAAATTGCACAGTCATTACCCTTTATGCATACTTGTTCTAATAGGTGTCGCAGATTCCTGCCTCCTAATAAGGAAAGGAAGTAGAAAAACACATAAATTCTCCCAAGGGAGTCAGACAGCCTGAAGCCACGTTCGACAGCTGTTACTGTTACCATGAACACCAAGAGCAAAACAAGGATTAGAAAGGGGAAAAAAAAATAGAAAAAGAAAAAAAAATAAAAGAAAAAGAAAAGATGCATTGCCAGGGATTTTGGCAAGATTTTCTTGGATACGGAATGTGTTTTGCACTGCCCCAATCTATAAAAGCACAGCACTCCTGCGGCACGTGATGGAATTTGGAGATTAAACAAACATTGGCATTAATTAGTCTTAAAAGGAATTACTTCATTTAGCCGAAGTTTGCATTTCTGTATCTCGCTCTTTTTAAAAAAACTGTCACTTTAATCTCCAGCAGTAAGATTTTGGCATTTGATGGAAGCTTGGATACTTCCCCATGCTATGGTGTTATTAAATCTAATTCACAGGAGGTTTCAGAAAATGTTTTCACAGGGTTTACCTTTCATCTTCTATACTCAGCTCTGGTCTTTCTCCTCGGGGCCAGCTGATAGGAATCGGGTGCTTCCCCGGCTGCCCTGGAGCTATGCTGAGTTACACCAGCTAAGCCTCTGTCCCTCTATGTTATAGCTGAGAAATCCAAAGGGGAGATTCATGTCCTTTGTAAAGAGGTGTATTTAGTCTACCCCGCTGAGATAGTTTATGGCTTTGGCAGGGAAACTGTTGACAGTGCGTACTGTGAATACAGTTCAAAGTGAACTTGAAGTCCTGGAGCTGCAGCTCTCCGTATGCTCGTTACATTAATTTGTTAAAGGTGCTCAGTCTAGGTACATATGTATGTGCGGAGTCATACCATCAATTAAACTGACTCACTTGATATTCTACTAAAAGTGGGAACGGGGTGCACCACAGACTACTGCTGCCTTTTGCAAGGCATAAAAGCAGGGTCACACCACATCTGGACACTAAGGCACCCACAGCACTTGTCACAATACTGTTAGTCTCAGCACCCTGGCCAAACTCCAGTTTGTGTAATAGCTATCCATATTCTCAAAATATGTCCCCCATAGTTTCAGGTCAACACAGTATTTCTTGCTTTTGACTTAAATCATTGATTAAGCATGGCTCAGTCTGTACTTACTGAATGTCTGCTGCTTTTCTCATCCTGGCTAGCTTCAGGTGAAGGCAAAGGGATATTTTTTCAGGCCAAAAGTCACACCTGCTTTCATCAGAAGACCAAGGTTAAGACTAATCACAAACATAGGAAAAACTGAGCAATAGCATGCTTTCTCACAGGACAATCCAGTAGAAGGGCACAGGGAAGATTTCTCTCCTAGCACCTCACAATTTCTGTGTTTTCATACACATCTCCTGCTTTCCCTCTGCCCTTTGCCTTGTAACCCTCCCTGAACAGAAGCATGGTTGGGGGATGGTCTCTGGATGCTAATATCCCCACCCCATTCAGAGACACATTTCCATCCCACTTCAGGATTCAGTCTTCTATATACAACCACAAATCTTACATGCTCAGTTAATCAAAACACTATGTGTCCAAGGGCCGCTCCAATGGAATAATCAGGCTGAGAAATGACATTTCTATCTGGATGGAGCAAAGCAGCGAGTGTCTTAAAAAACAAGTATAAGGTTAGCTGAAAGCTTAAAAAGACTACATAAAAATTCTTAACCAACTTTAAAAGAGAATTTCAAAGAAAAAAACAACTGTGAAAAACTTTGATAACAATTATCAAAGCACACTTTTCTAAAAGTATTTGTGACCAATGACAGTAACCAGTAATATTTCTTAATATTCTAACCCATTTCAGTTCCTGTCCAATGTCAGTCTTAACACAAGCTAAAAATATGCTACTTATTGAGCTGGAAGAAGGTTTTGATTTACAATTATGCCTTGATGGATTACCTGAAAGTGCAACCTTCAGGCAAACTGTGATTAACTTGACCAAAGACATCTGGGAGAGCCATCTATGGCCTAAAATTATGACCTTGGTATTCTGGGCTGAAACTAGACACCATTTAAATTGCAGCGCTGAAAAACTCTTCTACAGAGGCCTTTGTTTAGGAGGCCAACAGGTTTTTTAGCTCCAGCAGTTGAGCAGAAACACCTCCTGTGAAGTTACAGGGGGGAAAAAAAGTACTTCCTATTTTTTTTCAGTCATTTATTTAAAAGCAAAACTCCAAACATTCCCATCTTGTATGAATAAAGAAGCAAAAACAATTAATAACTTAATGATTAGCAAATGCTGTAGACATAGGTTTGTATTTTACTTAGCAAGATTTATGGAGTTAAATATAAAAGTATGACTCTTGAAAGCCATGTGCTCATAATTAGCTCAAGTCTTACCCCTGGATACTGTAAAATCACAACATGCTGTCAGAGCCCATTTTCTGATCCTGTTATCAGCATGGAATAAAGTTTTCCATTAAATGCAAAACAGATTTACAGGTGCTAAAACAGCTATTTTATCAGTGGGAAACAGGCTACCTTTTGTTCTCTAGAAAGGCATTTCATGATTTTACATTGGTCAATTGATTGTACAATAAAGGGAAACAAAACAATTTAGTTCATCTACTGAAACTGAAGAAGATATAAATTGAAAATAAGGACAAGGAAAAGTAATGCCTCTTTGAATGTAGGATGAATGTTCTTGCATATTGTCACCTACTGTAAAAGGAAAGGAACAAGATAAAAGCAACGCTGTTCCTTTCTTATTGCTGAGTATGTTACATAAATCCTCAGTGTTCCTACAGTCAAGCTCAAAGGATAACAAAATTCCAGGCAGCAGTGAACATTCAAAATTAAATTGCTCTGTTAAAGAGAGGTCCTGCAAAGATAGTACTCCTCTTGGTGTATTAATTCCTCTCGTGAGCTTTTAAGTGAAGGGGCTCCCAAGCTCCCCAGGGGAGGCGATTCCTGCCCCCTGCATCCTTATCTGCAGCAAGGAGCCCACTCCCCTGGAGCAGGAGGGTGGGTGCCCTTTCAGGGGAAGGAGCTAACATTTTGCTGGTACTCCAGAAACTGAAGAAGAGGAGAATAACCTTTTGCGTGTTTGCCAGGCTGACACAGAGTAGGTGGTCACTGAGGACCAATCTGAATGTTTTGGGAATAGGGCATTGGGCCTCCTAAGAACAGCTGCTTCAGAGTTTGGTGACTACAAACTGCCTGCTCAAGAAGAAGCAACATCCTTTGGTTTCCCATAGTGTGAAAGTTTTAATATGATGGTTGATAGAAACTGTGTTTCAGGGACTGTGTCTGAATATTAGGCCTAGCCATGCATGACCCTGAACTCCAGAGCCATTTGCTAAGTTCAGATCACGTCTTTAACTTGCAAGATGTTATTTATAACTGCTTTTAACAAAGTGTTTTGATGAAGGTTTTGAGAGCACTCTAAAGGATTCAATACATTTCTTTCTCTGAAATATCCCAGGCAACTTCAAAAAACACATGACCCATCTTTGCATCCAACATTAAGAGCCTGAAAGCATAGAAAAGAGGAGCCTCATGCAGAAACAGTACAGAGCACTAGATAAAAACTCAGCATTGTCTTACAGCTTTGGCAAATGCAGAAGAATTCAAAAACAGAACAGCTACGGTGAGTCACAATGAGGCTTCATCTGACCCAGTTTATTGACCAATTTCCAAAGTGTATCTTATGCAAACAAGGTGATCCTTCCTCTGTCATAACCTCCAAGCGTCCAAGACCCGGTGGGAGTGC
Source organism: Anas platyrhynchos (assembly GCF_047663525.1). Classification (NCBI taxonomy): domain Eukaryota; kingdom Metazoa; phylum Chordata; class Aves; order Anseriformes; family Anatidae; genus Anas; species Anas platyrhynchos. Next base: position 44,510,981 of record NC_092621.1, on the reverse strand, counting down.
AGCTTTCTGAACTGGAGATTGTTTAGGGGCCACCAATTCATCCATCCTATAGGTTTATCATTTTTAACCCTCTGTTGCCAGACTGTGTTTTCTGAAAAACAACCTCTCATTTGATTGAAGTCTTCCATGTAGCAATTCCTCTAGGTGCTCAGCAGTTATATTATTATGAAAAAGACTCCATAAGCATTTCCTTCCTTCCTTATTTATTTATTTATTTACATATATACAAATATATATATATATAAATTTCCTTTTCCTTCTATATTGCTGTAACTGAGAAGATATTAGTGCAAAGAGCCTGTCTACCTTCCTTAAGAAGATGGGACATTTCAAACTTTCCATGACCTGTTCAAGGGCAATTTCCTCTTCTAAACAGAGAAAACTGCAAAAGGACTTCAGAGATCATTAAGGCTGTTACTGATGTTATATGAAGTGGTTTACAAGTAGGTGTACAAGATGGTCCTTTACTGCTCAAACAAAGGGTAATGTAATGAATATGACAAAGCATTTGCACATGGTCTTCCATGTTTGAGAACAAACCTTTCTTGGAAGCATTTACATGAACACTATACTGTGGTGCTGTCTGTCAGCACCTCTGAGTGACTCAGTACAGTACAATACAGAACACGTATTGTACTGTATTGATCATGGGTCCAGAACAGTTAAAAGAAACTTCTACCAAATGTTGGCCCAGTCTTAATTTGGTAGTAAACTCACAGGTTTACATACATGACTGAAGGGAACCTGTGAGATCCAGATACCTCTGAAAATGTAGAATTTGCACTGTTATGAGTCCACTTGCTTTAAGAGAGGTAGCCAGAAAACAGAAGCCAAAGCTGTTGATCTGACTGACAAAATGATGGTTGGAATTGACATTGTCTGCTTTTTCACAGACTAAATGACAGATACATAAGGTCTCAGGTTCCAGTGATACAGAACACAGAGAAAAAAGTTCCCTAGATTGTGGGTCAACCCAAAAGAAGAATAATGTGACATTAAATACAGGGGGATGCAAGATTTCATTCTTTCATTCTATGATAGAATGATAAGGCCCAGAATCAAGAGAACTTTTGTCTCTGTTTCCCCCAGCCCAAGAAATAATTTCTGAAGAGTGAACTTCAAAGTGCTTGACCATTTGTCAGAAATTATTGCAAAACTACAAAGAAATATCCAAACAGTAAATCAAAAATCTGAGAAAGAAACCTCTTGCAAGGACTACAAAGGAAGAAAAAAACAAATGGCATGGAGAGTTGATTATAACACCAGCAGTTTGCCACGGCAAAGGAGAAACTGATACCAGATGCTGCTGAGAGCTCTTTCATTACCTTGTGCAAGACCTGCAGTGCCGTGGAGGGGCCCCATGCAGCACTATGTCTCTAGCTAGGATAAATGTGAGGCACTTGGGGAAAAAGATTCATTCTCAAAAGAGATCTGCAGAACCAAATATTATTTTATTTGAATGATGATTCGATGACCAACTCATCATAAGTTTGCTGCATTCTTTCATTATCTCCAAAAAATAATTTTGCAGTTGTCCTATTTCATAATATAAATCTATGTCAGTGCTTTTAATGTCAGCAGCATTACTATTTAAAGTGAAAGTAACAGATGAAAAATTGATAATTATTTATTATTATTTTTTTTAATATTGGAAGCAAAGCTTTCCAGACCTTATTGACCTTGGCATGTTCTTTCTAGACTTTTTAATCCTCAGACATTTTTGTCTGACCCTTTAAATTTAATTTTTATTTGTCTGGTTATTTAGCAATTTGTGAATTATAGCATGCAATTCCATCATTTTCTTCCACTCTCCTAGAAAGTAAGATCAGCTAGAAACTGGATGACTTATGTTTAGGCAGTATTCCCTGTGCAACATTACTCTCTTGCTCATACTGTGTCAGATGAAGAAAATGTACAGTATGATAAGGGAGTAAGGGATTTTATCTGTTGTTTTTTTTTTTTTTTTTTTTTTTTTTTTTTTTTTTTTATTAGCATATTTACAGACAGATGTACAGAATTGTTCATCTGCTCAAAACTTGAAGTGTACTGTATACAAACACCACAAGGGAGGACTGGAAAAAAATGCCTTGTCTTAGAAGTCAGAAGGTGTTGTGTTTTGGGTTTTGTTTGTTTGTTTTATTTTGTTTTGTTTGTTATTGTTTTTGTTTTAATTAAGTCTCTTTTTATTCCCCTTGTGGTTTCTGGTCTTTTCGGGTTCACTTGCTTTGTGTTTCCATGGTTTTCTCTGCAACCATGAGGAATACAAATGCTCTTTTACAAATTAGTAAAAGCAGAAATTATATGGAATCACTAGAGTCTGACAGCTGAGGTTTTTTAGCAAAGCATATCAAATGTAACAGCTGTTGTAATAAAACTGTTAAATCTGTCGATACTGTGGCTGAGAATCAGATGAAGGACATGCAAAGAGATGGCAGCAGCGAGTCAAAGCAAGCTGGGGACTAAACAGCGGCAATGTTCTGAGCGAACTGGTAACTCTAGAAGGCAAATGTTATCAGTGTTAATGATTTGTTTAATTTTGGGAGACACTTGGCAGCCTATGTGGAAATGTGAATTCTACAGCAGCTGACTGGAGAACACAGGCAGGTTCCTTCCTTGAATATGTATCTCATATGTGATGCTCTTCCAAACAAACAAACAAAAAAGTCACTTTAAAGGCCTCTGAATGTTTTCCAAAATTTTGTGTGAATAACTCCTTGAGTTATTGTTACTCAGGGAAAGAGACAGGATGGCAGCAGTTATGCAAGTGCCACTGTGCCTTGGGAGTACTCTCACTCTTGCCAGGCTCTCAGATAGGTTCAGTTTCACAGAGTGGCTGAATGGTGCTGTAATTTAATTGGGTTTGGAAAAAAAAATAAAAAATCATCTCCAAGTCATCAAGGGAGGGAATGATTACCTTATTCATCAAAGAGAAGCATACTGACTTGCTCTTGGCCAAGGGACCTGGTAAAAGAAACCTGTGGAATTTGTTACAAACATTTGCATTGGAGAGAGAAAAAGAGAAAATTATAAGAATGTTTTCTAAGCTTACCACAAGTTCTGTCCTGTCTTGGTCATTGTTTCTGACAAATAAATTCTCAGGAAACAAAATGATGTCACTGCAACACTGGGTATCTCAAACATAAACTATCAACATAAAGTATAGAGAACTTTTCCTTTACTACTTCCTAAATTACCTTTTAACCATACTTCTCATATTTATAAATACCAAATATACAGAAACAAGAAGAAAATGCTTCTCACTTTGTCACAAACATTGTAAAAGCCATCTTCTTTTCCATTCATACACGTTGTGAGGGTTGTCTTAAATCATCTTTCGATAAAGTCACACAGAATAAGCCAAAAAATATTAGTGAGGGGCCCAAAACCGAACACAGTACTCGAGGTGCGGCCTTACCAGAGCTGAGTACAGGGGGATGATCACCTCCCTGGTCCTGCTGGCTACACTATTCCTGATACCAGCCAGGATGCCATTGGCCTTCTTGGCCACCTGGGCATACTGCTAGCTCATGTTCAGGTGAGCATCAATCAGCACCCCCAGATCCTTTTCTCCTGCACAGCTTTCCAGACACTCTGCCCCAGGCCTGTAACATTGCATGGGGTTGTTGTGACCAAAGTCCAGGTCTAAACACTTAGCCATGTAAAACCTCATCCCACTGGCCTCTGCCCATTGACCCATCCTGTCCAGGTCCCTCTGCAGGGCCTTCTGCCCTCTCGCAGATCAACACTTCCCCCCAACTTGGTGTCATCTGCAAACTTACTAAGGGTGCAATCAATTCCCTCATCCAAATCATCAATAAAGATATTAAAGAAGATGGGCCCCAGCACCAATCCCTGGGGAACACCACCAGTGACCAGTCTCTATGTGGATTTCACTCCGTTCACCACTGCTGTCCAGGCCTGTCCGTCCAGCCAGTTTTTAACACAGCAAAGAACAGCATCTAATACACAGTACTTGTAATTGGTACCCCATCTTTGTTGTATTTAGATACCCCAGAGCACAAATGAGGAACAAAACAGCTTTTGTAGCTGCTTTCCTCAGTAAGAAATGTGAAAATGATTCATAAGTCTCATAAATATCTAGAGGAATTTGTTCTTTTGGCCAAAACAGAAAGCAACTCCCAAGTAAATATTAGCTTTCTGTTACATTTTCTCCTACCTAATTGCAAAACTACATCAAGGAATAGAAATATGTTTCATTTTCCTTTTGTGGGTTTCTTTACAATACTGAGGAAAAACAATGGGGGTTTTACTGCTGCTGAAAAACCACCAGCCTCTTCCTGATTCTTTCCACTACTTAGCCAGGGATCTAGGTCCAGAATCTTAACGTATTTGTAGCTGAACCATCTACCCCAATGTAAAGTGGAGAAGTGGCATTGAAACTGGTGGAATTTGCCTGGTGTTCTGTTGGTGGAACAGACAGCACAGTCTGGCCTTTGAGATGACTTCTCTAAAGAGTTATGAACCATATAAACTACATGACTGCTGTAAACGAAAAAGAGTCTCAGGACATGTCTTTAAACAGAAGAAAAACAATAATAAAAATATGGTGTCAGTACTAGAGTGGAATTCTTTACCCATCCTGAGTGACTTTGTTGTTGTATATTACAATGTGGAGTAATGTCTTTTGAGAAGTAGTCGAGAAGAAAAAATGGTGGTTTAGTCTCTTAAAAGAAGTTTACTCACCTGAGATAAGAAGAAAAGTTTGCTCTGATATAAAAATAAGTGAAAGGATACTATGGTTGCAAAGCAGAGTGTTTGTTTGTTTTCTTTTTTGTTGTTGTTTTGTTTTCTTTTTTTTTTTTTCTCTTTTTACACCTGAAAGCAACATTCATTAAATTGTCAGACCTTTTCCTAATAGTTCCTAGTATTTTTCTGACTGTTTTGGACCAAATATGAACACATGCACATATGAACCTATCTTTTACTTCAAGAGATCCTATCCAAGCACAAACCTAATTCACTAATTCACTTTTATGGGAGAATAAAAATTGAATTAGTTCAGCTTCAGGCAGGGATAATGGAAGGTTAATGTTTTATAACATGAACTTCAAAAACTCAAATGATAAAAAAGGTATAAAAAAATACTGTTAATAACCTCAAGAAATATTTACAGTACAATGATAAAATACATATTACAGTGCAATATATTCTTTTAAATAACAATAATGCTTACTATAGTCTACCAAAAATATGTAGACATGACATTCAATTATATCTGAATGGAATATTAATACAAAAATGGAAGGAAGGAAGGAAGGAAGGAAGGAAGGAAGGAAGGAAGGAAGGAAGGAAGGAAGGAAGGAAGGAAGGAAGGAAGGAAGGAAGGAAGGAAGGAAGGAAGGAAGGAAGGAAGGAAGGAAGGAAGGAAGGAAGGAAGGAAGGAAGGAAGGAAGGAAGGAAGGAAGGAAGGATTTGAAACTCTGAAGAAACATCTGGGGCAACCAGGTAGTTTGGAGGCAATATCTGTTGAAAATGCAACATACTAAAAATATCCCAAACCTAACAGAAAAAAAAGATATGGAAGATTGAATACAGGGGTAGAAAAATGCCAAGCCTTTTACATCAAACTCATTGGAAAAAATACCACAAAATGAAGTAAAGTCTCACTGAACAATGAAATTAATCCTGAAAAGGGAGAAAAAGTGTTGAGCAATTTTGGGTACAGCTTTTGGGTGCTTCAGAAGAAACTTCAGTCCCTAACAGGCTGGTAAGCAGAGATTTCAATAGCATCTAGAACTGCTGCATGGTATCTTGGAAAACTGAAGTGCACATTTGGATGCATTTTCCTCAAGTGCTGAAAGAAGATACAAGGATTCAGACAGAACCCATCTCCAGTGGAAATTATGCTGCATTGTTACCTTTAGGGATGTTGGGACACCATGGAGATGGGTGTCATATGTCTCTCCTTCTGCGAATTTTGGTGTAATATCAGGGAATATTTTTTTTTTCCTGCATTTTAGATCTCCACTTACAAAATGGGGGTAAGGTTTCTTCCGTCAAAGGTGTGGGCATGTGCTGTACCTATTCTAGTACTTGTAATGGCGGCTTCTCTGGTCAAACTGTGGCTCCTATTCAAACTGGCTTGTGGTCTCTTATTGACTGGTAAATATAAAATGAAAGTTGTTAGAAGACTGAAGTGAAATCAGTCCAAAGACAAGAAACCAAATAACCATTTGGCTGTGCACTGAAATTCAGAACATACCTAATGTCCCCACATTTTCATAAAAATTATCTGTTCTTTACTTGAAGCAGTTGGTTAATTAACTCAATATAATCTAAAACCAAGGCTTTAACAGAGGTCCATCAAGCACAAAGAAACGCTATGGAAGAGAAGTGAAGAAAGGCAGATTGAGAGAGAGAGCATTCTGACAGTGAAATATTGAAAGAATTCAAACAAAATCTTTTTGTACTTAAAAAATCAAATTAAAACAAACATGGCAAAACAAGCTTACCACTAATGAAAGCTGAAAAAATCAGATGCTGTGGCAACATGTAACACTGAATTCTCCTCTTGCACAGGTACTGCAACTTCTTTTTTAGTTCAGGAAAGTGTGAGCATGCAAAGTTGCATTACCAACTCACTAACTAATCTACCAGGCATTGGAGAGTTCTAGCTTCTTTTACTGATATTGGTGGAATTTTTTAATGCAAACAGTTTCTATGTAAGTTTTCTTAAAAAAAAAAAAAAAAAAAAAAAAAAAAAAAGGAAGCACTGAGGAAGTTTAGGAAGCACCTAAACTCAGTGAAACAAACACTCTCCTAAAATCACTTTTTATTCTGTGCTGTTTCACATTCATGTACTTATAGCCACCAAGGAACCTTCATGTTTCAACTGGAGTACAACCATATCTGAGGTCAGTTTTGTCTTTATTGGCCAAACACAAAGTCTGGAGCCAGCACAAGGTGGGCAAGGAAGCAGATTAGAAATGAAGAGATATGAACTGGAAAGGGAAACTGAAGCAAGTGGGAATGTTTACTTTAAAGAAGAGGTAACTATGCTAGTATAGTCTTCAAATGTACAAAAGAAAACTATAAGCAGGAAGGCAATACTTTTTTTTTTTTTTTTCTTTTTTTTTCATGGCCATTGGGCCTGAGCTATACTGAGGGTATATTAAGTGGTTTGGAGGATATGCTTTCTAAGACACTGCAGTAAAGTGTATCAAGGATTGTGAAAATATCATTACTACGGGTTTCTTAAAACAGGTTGAACAAGTTGCAGCAATGGGCATCAGTACTGCCCTGGCTTCAGGCAAGTCACAGACTAAGTGACCTCTCTGGACCCCTCCACAGAAATCCATTCTCTGAGACTTTTAAAGGAGCAGCAATCTCCTCCCCACCTTTTTTTCTATTTTCTCCAAATGTCATTTCTATGCTTCACAGGAGACTTCTCTACTCTTGAAGCAAATCCAGATAGTAAGAGCAAAAATTTGCACAAAACACCCTTTTAAAAACTGCTGTAGCACGGATGCAGGCAGGACAAGGTGCAGGAGGTGATCACTTCTGCCAAAGATTGGGGCAAATAAAGTCAGTGAGTGACTGCAGGCAAGGTGTCTTGGGCACATTTGCAACAACATAAGCACAGGTTTCACAGTGAAGTTTTATCCCAACTGTATCATTTTACAAAAGGTTACATTCAAAGGTGTATCTGCTAGGGAAATTTTCCTTCAGTTTTAGATGTTGGCCCAGTCCTCAGTTGGTAAAAGTTATTGCTAGCCCCTGGTCCTAAAAAAGAAAAGCAGAGCTACTTATTCTGTATGCAGGTTTTACTCCATAATTTTATCTCTGCATCTGAAAAGCTCATTTTACTTGGTCTTGTCAGAGGTATTTGATAAATTACTGTTGGTAAATAAGTGCCATTTTTGAAAGCCAGTGTGTTAATGAGACAGGAAAGCCTCTGGAGACAGGGAAACACCACAAGCTGTTCCTGGTTCCTAATGACTCACCTGAAAATCTGGCCTGAAAATAACTGCTTCCACTACTGAGGGATGCAGGTTACTTCTGGAGTTGAGCTAAATGCTACAGGGCTTCAAGGAGAGATGGGGAAAGAGCATCATCATTTCAAGGAAAATCACAGCAGAATAAGCATTAGCTTTCTGGGAGTATTTTAATCACCTTTTTTGTTTAACAAAGCTGGGAACATAATGCTGTTTTATGAGCTCCCCTCCTCTCTCCTCCTTCCCCCCCCTTCATTCCCCCAAGTGTCAGTTATTGCTTTTGGGGCTTTTTCTCTCTTTTTTTTCAAGCATACTTTATATGCCTGCCAGAAAAGGGGGGAATATTATACCCTGGAATCTTCCTGCGTATGTTAAAACAGTGCTTGGCAAAATGGTACTGGAATAACAAGCAACAGCTTTCTTAAGATAGAGTCAATCAATTCCAGGGGAGGCTATTTACTGGATTATATACAGTCCTCTTGGAAGAAGAAAATCTCTCAAGTGCTCTCAGTTTGACAAACATTTTTTCCATCATCTGGTTAGAATTTTTGTGCCAGTCAGCTTGCAGCCCTGCTATTTCCTCTGCATGTGTTCTGCAAGCCGTGGGGAGGATACATTCGTTATTTTGAAGGAGTCAGGAGTGAGATGCAATTATGGGGGCCTAAGCACACAAGAGATAAAATCTCCTTCCCGCCAGCCAACATAGAGGGCAGTCTGTCTGGGCTCAGAGGCAGCTGATCAGATCTGAGCCTGAACATTTGAAAAAAAGTCTTAGCAGCCTATGAGCCCCATTTGTTTATTTAGAAAGAACCCATTGTATCATTTGGTTATTCTAACAAGGCCTGCAAAGCAAGTGCTGGCTTCGATATGATGAATTTCAAACACATCCAGCCTGTTTGCAAGTGAAGTGGCTTCATATTGTGCTGCCTCTTAACATGTACCAAATCCTACACAAGCTTGCCAAGGTCTTTCAAATGTACTTTTGACATTTCAGTGCAGTTTATAGGCTCCAAATGAGAGGTATGTTTGAATGAGGGCAATTTTTGGTAATTTGCCTGAATTCTGCATTTATGCTTTCTTTGGCCTAATCTGTTTAATTGAGATCTGCTCCCTGGCTGACTGCCAGTATTAGCAGAGCATGTGGGTAGCAGATTGGTTTACCTATGTACTGCAGAAAGACTTTTTTTTTCACACTCTTTGAGTTTCACTTGCATGTTAAACTAGCAATGGTTCAATGAAATGTCCCCCAAACCAAGTATTTACCATTTGCCTCTCAACGTTTCATTTTTCAACATATAAATGTGGCAGATAGCTTTTTCTATTGGTTAATAGTAAAGCCTACTTCAATGTCTGACAGTGCAATACTTAGTTTTCATCTTTGAGACCAGAGAAATCAACACTGACGTTTTGTTTTGTGAGGGTATTGAAGAGCTAAGCGTGCAGTGTGAGAACTATGGGGCCCTTGACCATTTTGATTACAGAGTCACATCAGCTTATGTGAAGGATTTCAATGAATTTTAACACTTCAGCAAGCTTGGAAAATCTGTAAAATTCTTTCCTTTTGATACTGAAAGCTGAATTTGTTAAATGTCCTTATATGAGAGATGTAAACTCTCAGCTGAATGACTCATTCTGTATCCTTCAGGAAGACATTTTTGTAAATGCTGAAGCTTTCATTTCAGAGCAAAGATGCCAACTTCCCCATGCTGGGCAAGAATGTTTGGATCCTGTCAGAACAGTTAGATCATGGTAAATGACTCCATTAAAAACAAGCAAACAAACATACAAACAAAAAATTTCTGAAATCAGATTGTCTTCAGGATATTTCATCCTTTCTCTTGAGCCAAAGCAATACTACTGGAAAGGAAGATGGGGAAAAAAATGTTTGACCCAAACAAATCACTGTTCATTGCCTGAAGGAGCATCCCTCCAGTCCGCTTCCCTGTCTTACATTATTGGCCAATGCTCTAAATATTTCATATTGCTTACCAAGATTTTGGGAACAATAGCACAGGCACTGTTTGACATAAAGATTTAGGATTTACCATGAAAAATATTGTCTAAAAACTAAAAGTGAACATAACCTCACCATGCCATGAGCTGTGCAAACTTCTGCAGGATGATACAAAACCAGCAATAATATATGTATTTAATAGACTAAGTATTAATTGTCTATAGCCTCTATATTAGCATACATTTTCAAAGAATCCATTCTCTATTAAAGAGGAGAATGGAAAATCTGTTGACCCAATGAAAAAAAATGAACCCTCATTCTAAGTGCAAAATAAACTTATCCTGGTGAGTTTACTTGCTTCATCCACCCCCCTTTCTTCTACAAGAATATTTCTACAGTGCTTGGTCTGAGCAAACTGGTTCAGTTAGAGTAACAGTCAGTGCTTGTTTCCTCTTACCCATCCCACCACTTACCCATCCCTTCCTTCAAGCTGAGCAGGACCCTACATACCTGCGATGTTCAAAATGCTGAGCTAATATCTGCCTGCCAGTTCTTCCCAGTATGAACCTCTCCCACAGTTACGCATCTTCAACTGCAAAGATTTTAACAAGACTCTGAAGAAGGTGAGATTAAGTTAGCATTAAACCTTCTTCTGACCTGAGCCTAAAAATCCAAAGCTGGCTGCAGTAAATATCTAAAAGAAGACTGCTGCCAATAGCTGTTGCTGAGGTCAGATGGCACAGACTTCCCTTTATAAAGAAAATGCACATTTCTGTTTCTCCATGGAAATGGGTAACAAACCAAGAGATCAGGTGTTTCACCATTAACACACAGAACACCCCGCAGACCGTTCTTTACCCTTGCTGATCCTTTGAACACATCACCACTATGAAGGTGTTATCTTGAGGACACAGCTACTGCTTAGAAGCTTAAGCAAAATCCACAGCCTACCTTTTCTGAACTGATTATCAAAATGTTTATAGGGATTTCACCAGGAAGCACCAAAAGACACCTTAATTTCTATTCTGTGTAAGCAAGGCAAAATCAACTGGACTGTATGACAAGGAAGAATATGAACTTTGATGTCTGGATGGACAATTATAGCTCAATACTCTTGCCCTATGGGCACTTTATGTTTTTTTATACTTTGTGTTTTCCTGTTGCCATTAGTGAAAACGTTGTTTGATTATAGTGCTAACTATTCCCCTATGTAACAGTTCACCTATAAACATAGGTGTGAAATCACAGAAAACCACATTTTTGGACTTAACAACTACAGTAGAACTGGATGTATTTTTCCTTATTTTGTGTATTTCATGTTCAAAACACTTCATAAATGTAAAAGTTGTGAAATACAAGAAATTGTGAAATACAATTGTGAAATACAAGAAATACAAATTCCTGACTTCATAGCATCAGAGAAGAAGCTGGTCAAAGATAATGTGCCTGAAATGCTCACAGAAAGAGTCACTAGAAGTGTGCCTATGAGAACAGTGTCCTAAAACCTCTTAATCTTATGCTCGGGATATTAGGCAATGCTCCTCTTCATCCCAAATGATTCTACTGGTTGTGAACTCATCTAGAACAAAACTGTAAATTGCAACTCAAGTCAAGACACAAATGAAGACAATAACAAATGAAGGAAACAGCCTCAAGTTGAGCTAGGGGAGGATGAGATTATATATCAGGAAGAATTTCTTCATGGAAAGGGTGGTTAGGCAGTGGAACAGGCTTCCCAAGGAAGTGGTGGTGTCACCATCCATGGAGGTGTGATGAAGAGAAGTGTGGATGTGGCGCTTGGGGACATGGTTTAGTGGTGACCTGGTAGTCTTAAGTTGATATTTGCATCTGGTGATCCTAAGGGTCTTCTCCAGCCTAAATGATTCTATGATTTTATGATAATATGCAATATTCTGATTACCTCGTTTTAGTGGAAAATTTCTTCTCCACCTTAAAAGAGTACTTCCATATAGTCCGATAACAGTAATGACACAGAGTAATTTCTACCACTGAAAAGTAGATACCAAACGTTTGGTGAAAGTTTGACATTTCTTTCATTCTGAGTGCTCAGATGTTTCAACTAGCCTCTGGGAAACTACATGTTTAAAAAGAAAGTGCCATAAATTGGGATTATAATAACTAAAACAGGCACAGGAATAAAGAATACATAGTTTTAAAATTAGTCACAGAACCAAAACTTTTGAAGGACTTGATGAATGTGGCTCCTTGAAAGCTTATTGATCTAAATTCATTACATACATCCATAAATCAGAGCAATCTGCCAAGCCTACCAGCACTCAAGTATCAGGAAAGCTCTCTGGTTACCGAACAGCTTTAGACAACTACACAACCAGGTACTTCATATTGGACAGAATTAGCTTTAGCAGCGAAGTAGGCTCAGGGCCTGGCATCCAAGTAGATTTGCCTCTGAGAAAGGTCTGACTGCATGAAAGATGGGTGGCCAAGAGAAACGGAAAAAGGTGTCTGCCTGACAGAGAAACAAGCAAATAAAATCTTTTATATTTTGTTTTTGCATTTGTAACCAGGGTTAAATGGCGAAATACATGTTTGGACTCCAAGGAAAATAATAGCAAACAAATTTCATTTCTGTACTTGCTGTGGCTCATGACCAACTCAGACAGCCTTGCAGGGGAAAAATACCACACATTTGAAAAAAAGATCTGTTATTATGTCATACTCTCAATGACTTTCTCCATTATCAAATCAGAAATCCACTTACAAATTTCATTTTGCAAAATCTGTCTTTCTTCAGAATATGGACCTCTCCTTGCTCCATTTTCCATAGCCTAAGCATCTATTAGCATCATCTTATGTGTGTTATTTGTCTGTAAGTAATCCCTCAAGCTTGTATAAATACACCTACTTGTGCTGTGTGCTGGAGCAGAGCTGTGCATGTTGTAACAGCTGGCATTCAACCATCTAGTGAGTAAACATCATGTCCAGGAGTTAAAGTGGACTGGAACAGTTCCAACTTAAGTCTGCTGGAAAGCTACTGGGTTAAATATTTGGTCCTTATCCTCACCCTTCAAAAAGGTAAATCATGTCTAAAAAACAAACACCATCAGGTTGTTATCACCGTCTTGCGAAAAGCTGTATCTGTGACACTCTTTTGCATCAATTAGCATTTCAGACTTTCAGTACTTTCTTACATGGTAAAATATGTTTCAGATGCCAGAATATATTTACTTTATGCTTGGTGTAAACCACACAAATTAAGCATGATACAAGCTATGTCAGGTTATTAGTGAATTATGTAAAAATATTACAGACTGTTGTTGCATGATATACTGGTACTTCAGAATTCTCTTACCCCTTCAGGGTGCTCCTGACCCTTGTTCAGAGATGCAGCTGTCTCCCTGGAAGCTCAGGGAAGTCCTGGGCTTGGCAGTCCCCACTTGCATACATGCAAGCTCTAAGAAGGAACAGCTACAGAACAAGTCCTCTAAGAAGGAACAGCTACAGAACAAGTCCTCTCTGAACCATCTGGGCATTTGGAGTGGCAGAAAGGTTTGGAAGCCTAAAAAAATAAAGTAGTGGAGTTGATAAGGCAATGTCAGGTCTGGATGGAGGGGAGTAAGTGTTCTTTGTAGAAAGGGAAAGGTGGAAATGAGCATGAGGTGGGAAATTGAGGACACTGAGGTGAGCTTCATGCTCACACAAAAAATAACACATATCTAGTCAGATTCTCATGTAAATTGTAAAATTATTCAGAGAGACAGTACTTGTCCATTTGAAAGGTGACTAGTAGAAAGAAATACAAGTTTATAAGTGCTTGGTTGCTGTAATTATTGAGGCAAGGAGCTGTTTCATTCCTATTAAAAAAAATAAATTACAATGTTCACCCAACATAGCAATTGTCTTTTAGTCCAGAGATAGAATTACAGCACATATTTTACCACTCTTTTAGCACTTTTCTGTTGTTTCTGCATATCTATTTGGAACATTTATTAGTTCTATCACCAGTTGCCTTCACACTGTCAAAATGCATTTCCTTCTAGATGCAGACCAATTACTGGATATGTCAGTGGGACTCTACCAATTGGAGATTGATTTTCAACAGCTGAAAAAATGAAAATGACATTATTTTGTCACTGTTGTAGCTCTCATGCTGAAATATGTGATTTTTTTTAATAACTTTTATCTTGCTTTTACCAGCGACCTTTTCATCTTGCTCTGGTTGTGACCAAGAAACAGGTCCCCAAAAAAGGAATGTTTCTCAGGGTTGACATGTGGCAGTTTTGGACTTTCTAGGAATCTGAATAGAGCTCAAAGAATTAGATCAATATATTGAAAACTGTCCACTCACATTGATGTGTTCTGCATTGTCTCAGATATTAAATATCAGAGATTATTTAAAAAGAGACAAAAAAAAGAGACCTATTTGAAACACACAAACTAAAAGGCAATAGATTAATAGATAAATAAATAAATAAGTGAAAAGACCTGTTTCAGAACTCCATATGATGCAAGGAAATGTTTAATTCCACATTCATTACATTTAGATGCCTAGTGCAAGCCAGTTGTCCAGGCTCCCTTCAGGGGCAGTGATAAGAAACAACCACTTCTAGAAGTGGCACAACCCATCTGTCTATGCTGGGACATTGCAAATAGTCTTTTGAGGTTCTGGTTTCACCAGTTTGACTGCAGAATACCCTTAAGTAAGATGCCTAACTTTCAGAGGACAGAAATCTACAGCTAACTGGATCTCACCTAATTAATTTTGCCTATACTTGGTAACTCAGGAAAAGAGAATCATCACAGTATTGGCAGGTTAACTGGCTGAGTACTGGGAATACAGTGTACCGGAGCTGCACATGTGCATTTTAAAGGGGGATGCTGGTATTATAACTATCACAACATCACATTATTTATTTATTTATTATGGTCTTTTCTTACACATATTTCCTTTGATAGCAGCTAAGAATTAAGGAACTATAAAATATGGGATTTACTGGGAAAAAAATGCTACTTTCCAACCAACACTACTGTAGGAATAGTACAACAAAAGCCAGGGCTCCACCTGAGTCAAAGATGCAGTACAGGCAGGAATCTGGGTAAAGTACACCATTTTCTACAGCCCAAAGCACACCAAGAAAGGCTGAATCTACTTTAAAAGTCCTCTTTATCTATGTAAGCCCAACAGGCAGACACTTTTTCTTCAGCTTTTATCTCAAAGAAAGCTTCATAACAGTGGGCATAATTCAGATGGCCGGTTTGCTATCATCAGAAGGCACCTAGAACTTTTTCTTCAGCTTATATTTCAAAGAAAGTTCTGTAAATACCACAACTGAATTGCACATCAGACCCTGACGACATCAATGGGCATACTTCAGACGGTAAGTCTGCTGTCATCAGAAGGCATCTAGCCCACAACACAGTGAAATCTGTATTTGAACACATCTTAAATGTTTGAGTACTTCCAGCCTAACTTTTCACCTCCAGCACAGGACATATGGGGCTCCAGCCTAGGTTGGCTGTCCTACCACCAGTGTATTTCGAACTATAACTGGCTGAGAGCATGGAGAAAGGGAATAGCTAAAGAATATTTTTTACGGGAGATTAGGATGGGCCTTCATGTTGTACTTATTCTGACACAATTGTGGGTCTCCACCATGCCTGTACATTTGGTGTATACTTCTTTCATTTCCATTGATTTAAATCTAGTCTTTCACAAATCTGATTCCTCTTTCCCAGAGGATAGACTCAGGCTAGCTGAGCTTATCCTATAGCTGTATGACAGACAAAGATAACAGAAAGAAAGAGGAGCAGATTTTTCATCAGGCTAGGTAAAAACTTAATATGACAACAAAAAATATCACTGATAGACAAACAAGGTTTCATGACATCAAACACATTTTATCAGCATTCACGGATATTCTTCTGAACTTTTCCTTTGTCTCCAATAGCTTTGGGAAACAGCCATCACATAGCTTTATTGAGCTAGACACTTATGTCTGTTGTCCTACCTCTGACTCAGTAGTAAGCTGAGCATTCAAGACCAGAGGTGATATACTCTCTAGAAATCCCAGGGGAGAGGATGTGTCCCCATTCACCTGCTCTCCATTAGCATTGCTAACTGGTGGTTGCATGTTCAAGCATGTAGCTTTGCATTTATTTTGAAATTATGTTATGAATAAGCTGTGTATGTTAAGAAAAAAAAAAAAAGCAAAAACAAATAAAAACTATTTGCACATGAACAATAGAATTATTTTAGTAATTCATATTCTATTCTTCAAAAAGCTTACATTGTTCTAAACATGGATCAAAACCAGTATCATAAGACCAGACTCCACTTCTACATTATGGTATCTGTATACTGAGGCAGAACAGCTGAATAACACCTAGTAGAAAGACAAATGATTAATTAAACTACTTAGCAATGTCTGAGAATAGCAAGTATGTTCCAAGAGTTGACATCAAGATGTCCTCTGCTGTGTTTCCACTGACATTATTCCAAAAAATATGTATCATTATAATTTTTATGATAATGTATTTTGTGTAGCCTACATCAAAGAAATCAGATTTCTTTCTTTACAGAAAAAAAAAAAAAAGAAGAAGAAAAGAGAGAGAGAGAGAGAAAGAAGTCTGTTACTTGAACTGAAATTGCAAACTGAGATTTTGTTAGCCAGCAGGTTTTGTACCAACCTGAGTAATCGTCATGACAGAGGTTCTTCAGCAAACAAAGCTTTACTTTACTTTACTTTGCTTTGCTTTGCTTTGCTTTATCCAATAAAGAAAGATTTAAACAGCAAAATTCAAGCAGAAGGATGAAGACACTAAGACAGACTAGAGAAAGATGAAACACGGGAAACAATGTGTGACTCATTTCCATGGGGATCCTCATTCTACCTGCCCCAGGGTAGCAGAAGAAGGAGATGGAGAGGTAAAGAGGGAAAGACTAAAAAGTGGCCATGAACAGGATAAAGGGAAGAAAACAGGACAAGGTCAACTGAAACATAATTACCTGTCTTGGGATAGGCTGTCAACTGAAGTGATAATACTCAGCTTTCGGAAAATCATAAGCTACCTTAATTCACTAAGCATCCACTAAGATGCTTTGCAGATGCTAAATAGATTCCTCTGGCTGCTCTGGTTTCAATTATAATCTAAATGCTACAAGCTGCATGAGACGGTGCATGGCCTCTTTCGTCCTGCATGTAACGGGGTGATTGAATTACTCTTGTCTCTACATCTCTTGAGGGTTACATCCCCAAATCTGAGACGCTTCCTTGCCTTACTTCAGTCAAGCAACACTGTGAGCTTTACTTAACCCTGGCCCCACTGTTGTGCAAGCTGTGGTTAATTTGTACTCTCAGGATACAGTAGTGAACTGCAGCTTCAGTAAGCCAAAACAGTGCCAAGTTTTGGGTATCACATGCCTAAAGTCTCATTTCATTACAACTACTTAAATCTTACATATATATATGTATATATGTATATAAGTTCAAAGTCTCTGTGTCCATCTACTTTGCCATGTGTGCAATGTTCTCTTGTCCTAATCTATCTGTGCTATTTAAACTATAAAAATGTAAGTTAGCCCTAGGCACATATCTTGCCAACAATGAATGCCACAGGTCATAGAACACAATGTAACTGTGACCTCCTAAGCTTTTCATATCTTATTTATCAAAGCTTTCTTCAGGCTCAGAGGTCTACAGCAATATACTGACTTTGACCCTGAAATGTTGGGTCATCATTATGCTCCTCTCATACACTGCTTGTTATAGCTACATTATGCTCTGGATGTGTGATGAAGGGGAAGCAATCATCAGGCAATTTCTGAGTGTGTGATGAGGATAAAGTCTTGTGGTAAAACATATAAAATTGACTGATGTCACTTAATTTGATTGTTAGTAAGTTTATCATAGAGCTGATCAAATACTCGGTCAAAATGTGGGACTGTATGATAAACATCAGTGTGATGGTTTGATTCCTCCCTTCCTGAATCTCTTGGAATTTCCTCATTTACAGATATTAAAAATCTATCCAGGAGATTCTGTCAAATATGCATTTGAGGCTTCCATATCATTCCATTCTGCCATTAATGTCAACATATGACACATTTTGTATTTTCACTTTAGTAGAGACCCTTAGCTAGACATTTTGAAGCTGGCATGCAGAATGCCAGACATTGTAGTACACATAATCCACAGACAGCTAAGTCTTTATTTGTTAGTAACCTAACAAATACTTTCAGATCCTGTATAACTTGCAAGTAATGCAGTAGTAGTGAAATAATAGTACTGTTTCTAAAATACAAGAAAGACAAGGAAAAGTGGGTGAGAATTTAGGGAGTATTTGGTATTTTCATTAAGTAGAAAGATTCTTCTGATGTTAATTGGTTTCTTATTAATGATATGTAACATCTCCAAGCCAGGCAAAGGACAACTATTATTGAATGGACACATCTATAAAAATAACTACCTACTGGTAAAATTTTTGCTTGGATATCCTTTATATAAAAGTTTAAATGTCAAAAACTTTTGCTGTTCATGTTTCCAGTATTCGGATGAAAGATATTTTTGGTGAAACAACTGGATACTTTTCACAAACAAGTAATTAAAACCCAATTATCAAAAAGTAACTACAAGATGTTTTCAGCTATCCTGTTCACAAGTCTGACCCCAAAATAGTTCTGAAAATGTTGACCAGAATATGTCTTCATCTGTCTTCAATTATACAAGTCAGCCACTGAAGACAAAAAGAGTCAACACTCTGTAACCAGCTTTCTGCATTCCATTACAGTACTCTGAACTTCTAAAGTAAAATTAAAAAAAAAAAAAAAAAAGAATTTATGAGTCATTCCCCAAATCCTGGGATGGACTTAAAATTACCAGATAAAAAAAAAAAAAAAAAAAAAAAAAAAAGATTTAGGGAACTTTATTCATATTTTCAAGATCTTTTTCTATCACAAGAATAGAAAAACATATTTTTTGAATATAAACCCATATTCTTGTAAGGAAACATCTTAAAATCTGGGAGTGTTAAGAACCATCAGATATCACAAGGATTTTGATAAAATCACAAAAGTGCACAGCACCATCAAGAATATATTCTGCTCAGATGACCTATGGTATTCATCTCCTAGCCTGAGATCTCAAGTTATAGCATGAAAAAGCCTAGAATCATGATCCAGAGTGAGATGCTATAGCAAAACAAAAACAATAACCCACCTGCAGAGTACCTGTGAGGCAACCAGGAAAATACATGTATTGCATTTCCTGGATGAATGTTGGGATTCCCTGGATTGACTGGGAAGCAATACACAACATTAAAAAGTCAGTGGAAATGTCAAAGAACCAGACAATTCCATTCTTTATTGATTTAAGAGGAGAAAATAAAATATGCAGCTCTAGTGCAGGGATGACAAAAGGGAAAGCCCAAATTAAATCATTGTTTTTTTGGAAGATTACTTATATTGTTCTTCAAATAACTGTGTCTCAGTCTGTAGGACATCTGCTTTCTTTCTCAGTCTGTTCAGACTGACTTCTGGGATAATAAGATATCACAAACACTCAATTCACTTGTTTGTAGCAAAAGGCCTTTAAAGAAAACAGCTCTTGGCTTTCTTTCTTTCTTTCTTTCTTTCTTTCTTTCTTTCTTTCTTTCTTTCTTTCTTTCTTTCTTTCTTTCTTTCTTTCTTTCTTTCTTTCTTTCTTTCTTTCTTTCTTTCTTTCTTTTTTTTTCTTTCTTTCCCAACTTAGATTTGAATGTCTAGCTTTCTAATTCAGAAAGCAGATGTTTTAGCAGTGCCTGGGAAATGATTTTTTAACATGTTTTATATGATCTAAACATAATCCAACCAATAGAAACAGCTATTCGATGTTTAACCTTTTCTATGAGATTCTTTTCTCTACTAGATTTAGTGTTTAACACAGAACAGCTGGAGACTGTAACATTTTTGGCACAAAAAGACAAAAATGGAAAGTTTTTTCCAGTACAAAATTGTTTGCACTCTTTGTCCTAACAGTGCCACCTGATTCCCTCTGGAAGGATTAGATTTCTCCACATCCATCATATCCAAATAGTGCAGTGTCAAGAGACCGGCAATACCCTTAGTTTGCCCATCCATGACTGACATTCAGTACATTTTTGTCTGAGTAGACCAGGAGGTTGACGTAAAGGTAAATTCCAGGCTAACATCTTAAGACACAAGCCCTTTTGTGTACTGACTTCTGCTCTCACTTCTAGGCTCTCCATAACCTCATTTGGCATGTATAACAGTTTCAAGTACAAACTTGCATACTGTCACTTAAAAAAAAAAAAAAAATCTTATCCCATAACCTACATGCATTCATATTTTGATAATAACAATGGCACTAATAATAATAATAATAATAATAATAACAACAACAACAATAATAATAATAATAATGAAGAAAAAATCCAGCAAGAATGCCAGACATAACAATAAACATGTCAGGATCCAAAAGTGCATTTCACAATACTGGATCATATTGCAGCTGATGTCAAAGCTAACACATTGTTAATTTAATAAAAGTACACTGCAATTTATCAGGCCACATCTTCCTTGCTGGTCCTAATATTTTGTTTAATCATTCTGAATTATAAAAATACGGTACATATTTTAACTGGTATGTAATCTGAATTAACCAGTGGTAGGCAAAATCCGAGAGCCTGGGTGTAGTAATAAGTGTTGCCAAATGTTCTCGTGCAGCTGTAGGTCTCTTGAGTCTTTCTGAATGAAAAAAAGTGTAAGGAACCTTCCGATGCCCACTACATGTGACTGTTTCCATGTGGCTGTTTTTTGTTCTCATGCTGCCCATTGAAAACAATCTGTAAAAATTTTGGTTTTATTTTAGACAATGCAAAAATAAATACGTAAATTACAGTGATACTGCCTATTTGTTACCTCTGGAAATCACCCTTAGGATTTCAAAGGAATATGGATAATTCAGGGTCTCTCTGGGTGCTGAAAAAAAAAAAAAAAAAAAAAAAAATGGGCCATGAGAGTTTGCTGCTCTGATTAGAAATGAGAGAAATGACAGCTTTCGGAAGCATACCTACTACACTCTTCTAAGAGAAATACATGTACCTGCCAAAAAGAGCTACAAAATATTCTTGTTATTTTTCTAGTGTTCGAGTTTTAGTTCTTACACACTTTCAGATGTCATCTTTTAAATTACAAACTGCAGTTCATTAAAAGTATATGGTTTCAATAGGATTCCAAACTCCAGTCTGAGTATTTCACAAGTGTCTCAACCCTTCTAATAATGTGTCTCTTTGAATCTCAGTTCACACTAGCTTGCAGCTAAGCTGAGGATCCCAAAGGACTGCATGAAGTCTGGAAATGGGATGCTGCCTCACAATTCACATATGCAGTTTGAAAAATAGATTCATAAGCACTCCATGTAAATGTGCTGAGCATTCACATGTGGAAGCATAGAAATTACTTGCAAAATTGTAACTTTTATGGCCCAGATCATTTTGCTTGGCTTCTTCATTCAGGTTGTCTTCAAATTTCTATCCTCATAAGGGGTCTCAAATATTTTTCTGTAGCTATGAGGCAAGGCATGCAGTTTCTTCAAGAAAACAATCACATGAAACAACTTTTTAATATTTCAAAAATCAATTTGAAGCAAAATATGATCATTTTTAGACTTGGTGGGCTCAATTCTATAACTAATAATCTGTATTTATTTCCAAGTTAAAGAATGGCCTCTTTATTTTGTACAGAGTACAGGTAAGTACAAAGATTAAATATTTCACTGTATTTATTTATTTATATAGTTTAAGATCTGCTTTTGTAATTCAAATATTTTTTCTCTTTGTGGAGGCTCAGAATGCCTTTTCTCAGCACAGATGCAATTTGGATTATCTCTAATTTCCCATTTCTTAGAAGCATCTATGGCATGATTAGCTTTTTACACAACCAACGATTTCTTAATGAAAAAAACAGACATAGTTGTTGGGTTTCATGAGCAGAAAGTTAGAAGAAACTTGCCACGGCACTTTGAAGCTTTCAACTGTTTTTTTCCTTACTAGTGCAGCTGAGCAGCTGCAGTTTTCTTAGAGGCTATGCAAACGAAATCATTTTTGTTGCATATTGTGGCATAACAAAACATGAAATAGGTTTACCCACTAAAGAATGAGCTGTGGCCTAAGGTATTTGCCATGTTGAAAAGGAAAACAAATTGTGATGATGATTGCACTTGATTTGTTGAAATATTTCATCCTCACCACCATGTACAACAATGCAATCAGAATAGCTCCTCTGTTACAGTGAAAGATTCACTGTATATATGGTCATGCATTAACTAGGGGAAAAAAAAAAAAAAAAAAAAGATTTGTAGTCAATATATTTATTCAAATTAAAAACTTTTTAAAAACTACTTATTAGCAGACTACTGTGTTCCACTCTTAATGGCAAGCTTGACTTCCTTACCGAGAGGTCAAAAAACTACATTGATATATGTACTATTGACATAGATGTAGAGAAATTCAAGGATCATTTTAAAACATCCCACAGAGAGATTCTTAATGTTTCCATGAAAACACTTCATTTGCTAATCATCTATAATGCATGCATGCATGGGAATTTATTGGTAATAAAGCCCGTTCTGACCTTAGTGAGATGTTGTGTGCTACATGTCTAATTCAGCTAGCTCCAAGCAGTGTCTGCAAGACATCAGCTAATTTCAGCAGAGGTAACTTCAGGCCATATGCAGATGAATTCTCTTCCTCCTACAATCTAAGAATAACATCAGCCTCATCTTCCAAAAGAGGATTGGACTTCTCTATCGTTTAGTGTTTGAAAATAGCAGACATTTGCTGTACAAAAATGCCAGCATGGTGGAGGTTTCTACCTCATTTATATATAATCTTAATTATTTTTTGCTACTCTATTCTTCTTCTCTTTTCTTTCTGAAATATCCAAACAGCAAATTAACAAGCAGCAGATATTAGATATTCCTGAAAAACAATTATCAAAAAGTAAAAGTGACTTAATCTGCCTAACTTTGTTGGTAGGGATTCTTTGGTGGAAATTACACAGACTGGCATATATTAACCTGGAAAATAGATGAGCCAGGACGTCGTAATGCATAGTTATGAAGTCATAAGGGCTGTGGTAAAGCAAAACAAAGAATGAATGTCCATGACTTCCTAAAATACCAGATCTGTGAACACAGAAGGTAGCAGTTATTAAAAAACCCCTTGCCTACCAGTTTACACAGTGTATAATTAAGATGCGAACCTTGCAGCCATAGAACTAGCACAGCCGCAAAGAACTCAAACCCTTTCAGAAAGGAATTGGATGACTGTGGTGGGCCAATACAGTACCACCGCTGTTAACAGAGGCTGTGAGGACTGATTCAGAAGAGCATCATCCTGCACATGCTCTGCTTCCAGTGATGCTCCCCTGAGCATTGCAGAGCTAGATGTCTCAAATATCTAACATTATGATCTCTGCAAGAAACACCCGACAAGCCATGAAGCTTTCTCTTACCACAAACCTAATGCAGTAAGTGGCACTGAGCTCTCTGAAACCAATCTTGGTAGTCTGGTTCAGCCTGAAGAGATTATGGTAAATGGATAACCTGGAGACATGCTCTGATTTATTAAACTGAGCTTAGTGGTGTTGAGGAATCTTTGCATTCCACTGCCTGGCTCTTGACACGATTTAGAGAAACCTTTTCTGATATTATCTATGTGGAGTGAGGTTTTCAGAGAGCTTTGATTATGAAATGTCAGTGCAGCAGTTTGAGTTGTTCTTCCCCAGGCTCTGACTGGTGTTGAAGTTGGAGGCCATATGTGTGGAGCATGGTGGTGGCAGCACTACAGAGGAGTAAGGACCCCACTGCAGTAGTTGTATAAAAACAAAGAACTCGCTAAATAAGTCTCAGGAGAAAAGTCTGCTTACTTTATCCTAGAAGCTCTTACAGAAGTTAGACTGCCAGAAAAACAGTTACTCAGTAGTCAGCCTTTAGAACACTATCACAATGTCTGGATAATATTTACATATTTACCCTTTAAAATGTTTCACTAATTCTTTCTTTTTTCTTTTTTTTTTTTCTTTTTTTTTTTCTTTCTTCTTTTTCTTTTTATTTTCTCCACAAAACCTCAATATGGTCATTCTCAGATATCATTTGTGACAAATTATAAAAGTTAATAAAAGAACAGGATGAAAGAGCACTAAACCACACAGCAGTAAAAATACAAAAGTATAGTAAAGCAGCTGTTCTAATGGCTAACTCAGGATAACCAAAACAGAAGGATTTCATACGAAAAATTATTTAAATCACTGAGCAGTTGATAAATTTCAGATTTTCATTGTGGGCTGTTCTAAGGATGGGTCACCTTTGCAACACATTCTGTGATCTGCATTGCGGTGCCATGTCTCTTCTCTGGTCTGCTAAAAGTATTTCTGTTCATTTCTTTCATAAAGGAATTAAGCACAGGAAAAGAGCAGAGAAAGCTGTAAAATATAATCAGAAGTTGGTGTGCATACCAAGACCCTTAGGACATTATGATCAAAGTACAGCAATAGTCACATATGCCATTTCCCTGAGGCCCAGTGTCTGTGTAATAATCCCTACCGTTTTTACCAGGCAATAACTCATTGTTAACTGAACACTAAAACTTCAGTGATAATAGCTGAGACTAGAGTAATGTAGTACTGTTGAAGGTATGAATTGGCTCTGAGTGGTGACTCCTCTACAACATGGACAGCAAGACTGATTCCCTGATGCTGGTGCCCACGACATGGCTGCTCTCAGGGCCCTAGGGGAGCTGGATGTGAGTCCTCCTGAAGTCAGCTGTAAAATTACTTTAAACGCTATGCTGGTCAGGATTAACTAGATTATCTCTCTTTGATTCTTTTGTCTTTACTCTAGGGCAATGCACTGCACAAATAGGTATTTCCTGAAATATGATTAAGTGGTGGCAAAGAGAGAGTGACTCTTATTTGCAGAAAGATGTAGAAGAAAGATGCCACGCTTATAATTTAGGGATTAATTGCTCCAAGAAATTAGGCACATGCCCCCAGACAAGTGCTGCAGAAGTCAGAGTTCGCTATATAAGCTCCTCCTCTGCTCTATCAAAAAAGGTGGATGTCTTCAAAGAGAGGTTCAGAAGACCCACAGGCCTAGCTGGCAAACATGAAACTACCTCATGGGATACACTGAAAGCAAAGAGCTGTTCAAATGCACATTCACCTTTCACAAGTCCCACTTCAGCATGCATGTTACTGACCTAGACTAAAGCCTAAAGTCCACAGGTTGAAGTCCAAACTGACTGGGACTTCAAAAATAGCGTGGCCTTTTTGTATACTGGTATGAACACACAGGCATGAGCAATTGTTTGAGGAAGCTGATGGGCTCCCAGCCCTCTGAAACCACACTGGACAAAATCCCCACATTTCTGACCTACGTAGAAAATGTGTGCTACCAGGTGTTTCTGGAGAGGTCATTCCCACCTCTTCTGTTGAAGTTGTACCATCACGCAGAGAGGAATGCACTAATAATGAGGCCAGAGAGCCGACCAACAAGAAGGTGCATGCTCCTTCCTTCCAACTCCCAGCAAACTCGTTAAGCTGTTGTGAAAAAGGCCTTACCACAAATGTGGGAATATTTCTGAGCAAAAATGACAAGATGCTCCTCTCTGAAGCAGACCACATCATAGATCACCATGCGCTCTAAGCTGAGGTGCCCCTGGGGCATAGAGGATATAAGTGCTGCTCTAGTTTGTAAAGATCTTCAAATAGGAGTAAGGTACTATGCACTGCAGTCTAGATTTATGTGTATCAGGAAAACATTTCCAGCCTTGGGCAGGTGATCCTTACAACCAGGGAGCCCTGGCACACAGACTCCCCTGGTGGTGCTGATATGCCTAGTTCTACCTGGGTCTTAGCACAGACACTGAAATAAATGATGTAGGTCTACCTGATTGACATGCAGAGAAGATAGGCCAGGTGCCTCCCAAACACTCACAGGTTTCTTGAGAGACAAGTCCTCCAGAAAGTCAGATGGTTGTTACATGTCCGCAGGCAGGGAGAAAGAGGGCCCCTTCTCTTGAAAGGAGTGACAGTCTTTTCCTTTCAGGAGTGGTGGACCAGGCCCTCAAGAAAAAATAGTTGTAATTTGTCCAAACAACAACATTGTAAACATTCTTTTTGCCAAAAGTAACATTCAGCTATGAGTATAACAAGCTCGTAAATTAAACTTGCCCTGGCAATGCAAAATTATGCGTTAATTATGCCTCTAGTTGATCTGACTTCCTACTGAATATGTCAAACACTAATTAAGTACAAAGGGAGGCCCCAATCTGGCAACTGTTTGTGCCAAAACAACTCCCTTCATTTTAGTGGTGCAAAAATTGTGTGTGAGTGAGAAGAAAAGTAGGGGAATTGTGGGTACCTGTGTAGAAGTTTTCAGAAAATAAAGGGCCTTGCATACTAAGCAAATGACAAGGTATTCTGGCTGAAATGGAATTATCACACAGTCTTTCTTTTAAGTTTTAAGTGCAATGTTTTCCCCTTTCAGCTTCATTAATGAGATCTCACTTGAACGAATGTTTTTTGAGCATACCTTACTTCTGGATCCTGGCCAGCCCTAAAAGCAGTTGCGGTTTCTTCACAGAAATACAGATCTTCACAAAAAATAAAACTTTTCAGCTTGTAATTCCCCAGTGGTCGCCTCTCCAGCCAAATCACCCTTGGAAACATATTTTAAACCATTTGAGCAGGGAAAAATATTTGGAACTTTGCCTGTTTTGCTAAGGCTCAGCATCAAATTACACAGACAGAGCTTCTGTTTTTTTAAAAAATATTTTATGTCTATACTATTTTAAAGTACATGGAAAGTAGTATTTTTTTAAATAAAATAAAGCTTACTGGCGCCAGTATTACATCAGTGACTGTAACCATTGTGTGCATTGTATCCCTGGTAAGGATTTCTCAATCTTAATGCAACTGACTCAGGACACCAGGTTAGATGCAGGAGGAGATGTGAATGCAATTAAGTCCTTCCCTGAGTTCTTTAGGAAAACAACAGCACTATTACTATTTGATTTATGCTTCTCAGGTGATGTATGCCACATCCTTCATCTTTTAATGGAGAGTATGACTGAAAACTGGGATCTAAGCCCAGTTTCATGTTAGAACATTTTTTTTTTCATTAGCAAATAAGAGCCAGAAACTTGCAACACTTACTTAGATGAATAATCATCAGTTTGGTCTGCAGCTTAGTGAACATAGATGGAGACAAAGGAGCCAAGTCCTTAATTGGTACAAAATGGCAAAGCTCCAAGACTGAAAGGGACTTCAGGGGAGCTCAGTCAACTTGTGCTTGCCGAGGATCTGCCCCAAGACATATGCCTATGTATGTGTAGGCTATGTGTATGTGATAATTCTGTGACATGCTGTACTGCAGGGCATTTGATAAAGAAACATCCAAGCAATTTATCACATAACTACAATTGCATCACCTGCTCATTAATCCATCTCCCCGGTTCAGTCTGGCATTCCTGGCTCTTGAGCTGCTTCCAACAGCACCATTTATATTTTATAATCAACCTGCCATGGAAGTATTTCCTCCCTCCTCCCACCAAAGAAGTGGAATTTCCTCAGAAACTGTACCTGCCTCAAGTACAGGATAGGAAAGATTCCTTCTGAAAATAAATAAATAAATAAATAAATAAAAAACAATAAATTTCAGTTTTAAAGTTGTACATGTGTAGTCCTAGGGAGTACTGGTCAATGAAATGGGAAGAACTTCAGCAGCTTCCCAGCAGACCAGTTCCCTGACATGTAAAGTTTCTGAGATGCTGGGCCTTAAAGCATTAATCTTTTGTTCAGGGAAGTGATTTTAGGTATGTTCTAATGTATAAGTTTTAATTTTCTCTGCCTCATGGTAGTCAAGACACTTAGTTTAATAGGCCAAGAGACATAAGAAATAGTTTCATAAAAATGTTTGTCAAAGCTCCAAAATATTTTAGAGAAGTACTTTTATAACATGTACGTCAAGAACAGCAAATCCCAAATGTATGTAAATGAAGCCGAACTGCCACAGACCATACATGTCTCCTTATACATTCTTAAACACCTACATGTATGTCAAAAAACTGTTCAGTCTGGAAAGTCAAGCTCTCAAGGATTAGAAATTAAAAGCTGCAAAATTTCCCAATCAATGCCATTTGTCCAACCTCTATTATGTGTGTTTTCATGTTACCATGCAATCTCCTAATCCATCCAAGCTATGCTTCTTTCTGTGAGCAGATGGCTTATCTGTATTTCTTTTCCATCTTCCCATTTCTTGTAAGGCTGAAAAGAAATACAGATGAGCCATCTGCTTACTGAACAAAACACAGCTCCAATTTGTCACAAGGTACTTGAGCTCCACACTGCATGCACATGAGTTTACTCCCTCCTAACTGCTCAAAGGATATTCTCACCATGCCTTTGCTAGAACTTTTGTGAGTTCAGTGCTCTCTACTCCCATACTACAGCTGAGTGCTGTGAAGTACAGAAAAAAATCACCAGACTTGTTAAAAAAAGTTGCTGATATTTAATTTTTTGGTGTACTTGGAATTTTGTTGCACAATTTACACACGGGCCATCTGCAATTGGCCTCACTTGCTCCTGTGAGCACTCAGCTGTTCTATCAATGTGTCTGCAGAGGTACTCCCAGGATGGGCAGAAAAATGCAAAGCTAATGGCTGTACAAGAAAAGACTGCCTCAAAAGGTGGCTGGACAAGACACAGAGTCTGGAGGGAGGTAGAGCAATAACCCAGCTGCCAAAGAAACCCTCATCTGCCTTAGCAAGGAGATTGGCTCTTCTTTTACATCAACTACATACCTTCATCTGCTAAAACCTGCAACCAAGAGAGAAGTGTTCTTTTTCACTGGCCTGATGTGATGACTACCTATATATTCCCTCCTATGCATAAAATGAGTCCAATATTTTGCTGAAAACATGCATGTGTTTGTATAATGAAAATCCAACAGAAAGTACACATCGACACATCGAAGTTGTCATATTAAGATGTATGTGGCAACTTTATGATTTATTTTTTTTAGTGTTTGGCTTGGCAACTTAATGTATTTTCTATCTATTTTAATGTTATTTCAAAATAGAAAAAGTCTGGAAAAAAAAATAAAAATTCCAGAATTTCTGTTTAGTATTAAGAGGCTACTGGCAGAGGCTGAATTTCTTGACCCACTCAGTAGACAAACTATTACTAGACTTGGTGCAAAACATAATAAATTTGGTAGATCGTTATCTTTCATATAAGCTACCACCTGAGAAAGATTTAGAATGGAAAGCAGAAGAGTCCCTTACTAGTTTCCCATCTGACATCGGAGTTCCCAGTTCTCTTTTTTGCTTTTCAGCTGCCCTTGCTCTTGTACTTTTCTGATTCCTCAGTAAAATGTTATACAGCTTCTGTTCCACAATGCCTCTTTCCTGACCTGTACTACTCTTTACTTTCTCGAAACACATGAATTCTTCATTCCTCTGTAGCTACCTGGGCTTTTTTTTTTTTTTTTCTCCCGTATTGCCTTGGTCAAGACTTTTTAAAAAGCCTTTTCCTGGTGTGTCCTGTTGCACATGAGCCACAGAAAGCCCCAAAAGACCAATTTCAGGAAAAAAAAAAAAATAATAATAAAAAATATATGCAGTTCCTGCTGGAATACCCTCACCTTTCTTCTCACTCACACCTGTTCTGGGGTGGGTCATGTCCAGTAGAAGACTCTGTGGAGAACTTGCCTGTTTGTTTCTCGCCTGTTTCTGCTGTTTTTTTGTTGTTGTTGTTGTTGTTGTTGTTTCTGCTGGTTTTTTTTGTTGTTGTTTTTGTTGTTTTTTTTTTTTTTCTTTTTAGTTGGTTGTTTTTTTTTTTGGTTTGTTTTTTTTAAGCATGGCTGTATATGTTTGGAGTTCACTATCCAACACAAAGGGTACATGCCAGCCTGATGGCACCTTCTTTCTTTGCCACCAAATCGAAGGGCTTCTTTCAAATTATATGACTTTAAAGTGAACTGAAAATAAATTAATTTTAACTTGTTAAGAATATATTACTTCCTCTAAAGCCCTTCTATATTCAACCTGAATTAGATACCCAGAATGGAAAACTTTCAGCCTGTGCAGTTATAACAATTTGGCAAACTTAGCAGCAACTGTAAGAAGGGGCCTTATAATGGGAAACATACATAAACTGCAGGTATAGTTAATAAATTTGCCTTTGTAATGTGGAACAGGAGATGGACATTAAGTAGAACACCAGCTTCCAGCTCTGTCCAGAGTATGATCAATATCTGTATAATTAGAGCCTATTATTACATCCCATTATTCTTTTACTTCTTTATTTTTATTTTATTTTATTTTATTTTATTTTATTTTATTTTATTTTATTTTATTTTATTTTATTTTATTTTATTATTTTTTTTCACATCCCACATTGACACTTTGCTAGATACAATTCGGAGAGAGAAAAAAAAAAGCAACAGGACTCTTTCTTGAAGAATTTTTTATGTTTATAAATGATAATAAAAGAGGGGAAAAAGGACTGTAAAAGAAATGGAGTAAGGGCTATGAATGAAGACACTGACATGGCTTCTACTGCTCATTTATTTTTTCGTGAGTGCATTGTACAAAAGAAACACAATGAAAAAGTGAGAGCAGCATTGGTTTTGTGAGTTGAAACAGAATATGAAGGGCATGGTAGACCTTGGTGTGTTCAGAGAGGAATGAAAAGGAATTTGGTAGAGGAGATCTGAAACCAGGGAAAGAGAAGACTGGCAAGTTGGACAGGATACAGGTACCAAACTAGAACACTTTCACCAGCTCTGCCTCTTGCTCCTTTACTCTTCCCCCCTCTCCCTCATCCCAACTACAAGAAACAGTGTAAGTTTTATTGCTTTCAAGAATTTGCTTTCAAGAGTCACAAAATACACTGTGATTTTGTCTGCCAAGTCTGTACATGGATTTGGAATGTTACAGTTGAACCTCACTTCATGAGAGTGGAAGTCAGCAGCATCCATGGACTTCAGGTGTTGTAAACCCTCCTTTGCTTACATCACTTTGTTGTTTGGAGAGACAGACAGGAGGATGCAACGTTTCTTCACCATTTTGTTTCCTCATGGCCAGGCTGAAGAAACCACCAAGGAGTCCTTTGTACAGTCTTCTCCATGCACCATCTGTGCAAAGCAGAAAGTGCCTTCTTCCTTCAAGGTTGATTTGTTGCATAGAGTCTTTGGTAAATCAAACATTTCTCTTTTACTGTTTCCTTCCAACCTATGTTCCATGAATGTCTAGGAAAAAAAAAAAAAAAAAAAAAAAAAAAAAAAAGAGTGTAAAACAACCTCTCAGTTCTCACTCAGTCTTTTTGGTCCAAATGTAAACAAACAACAAAGCCAACCTTTTTGAAATTGAATCATTTTTTTTCCTGCCACATATTCTCTGGATCTGCTCACTCCAGGACCGAAACATGCTGAACTGCTGCCCCCATTTCTGTCTCTTGATTCTACATGCAATATCTTATTTTTTTCTATACTCCTGCACAGGTGCACACAAAGCCTGGAGGTCAGAGGATTCCACTAACCTGTGCTTCTTGGGTACTGCACAAATTGCAGTATGCCCAAAGAAGAGCACACATGTCCAGTGCTTGCAGATGATGTTCTCTCCCTTCCTGTACATGAACAGTATTGTTTCATGAATCTACACAGTCTCTGTTTTGCTTGGGCCTTGCTGCATGCACATGTGGTTCTTGTGGGTGGCTTGTCTAGGTCACATTTAGCGGCTGTTTTGGCCACTGACTGCTCTGTACTTGGTAAGATATTTCTGTATCTATAGGCACAAGGCAGGAATGTCTTCTTCCGTCTTTTTAGTCAGCCCCACAGCAATCAGACTGGGCATTTGATATCCCTTTGTCCCCATATGGGCACCTACTCTAACTGGGGTCTTGCCTGGCCAGTTATTATGTTATAAGTCAAAGACAGCAACTGATAAATTGGGACAGTGGTCAAACACACAAATCCTACACAATTTATGTCATCCTACAAGCCATTTATTTTGGAAATACTTTTATTTTTGGATGCAATCATGTCTAGGCAACACAGATCAAATGGTTCATTCCATGATAATAGCAGTTGCACCTACTTGGTGGCTACCACACACCTTCAGCTGTGCAAGCCAGCTCGTGTGCCAGCTGCCAAGCAGCTCTGCAACTGTTCAACCAGGTGAATACCGGAGCAAGGCTCCTGAAGCAATGCAGAAATATATGTCTGCTTCTGTTTGCAAATCCATCATTCCGGTCAGAAAAGAACTAATTTGGTGTGGGAAGACAGGCTGTGAAGCTGTTGCTGTGAACTGTTCATTACTGTTTTATTGCCATCTGTTCTCCCATTGTGTCTCACGCTCTATCTCATCTGGTTTGTCAATGCAAAGTCACCAAAGGCCAAGAACAGGTTATACTTGCATCTCTCTACATTGGGTGCTATTCAGGGATTTCATATTCTTTGTTACTTCACCTTCTACCAGGCATTTGTACTCTATACGGAGAAAGAGGTCCTTTCTCACTGCACTTCATAGCCTCTAATAACGGTCAGGTTCCCTTAAATATGTTTGTGGCGATATTTCATTTCAAGGATTTCCTGATCCCTCTATTCTCCCCAGATGGCAAGCAGAAGCAGTTCCCCTTTTTGCCCCATGTCAGGTGTAAAAAACATGGTACAGTGATCTAGTGTACTGATGTGCACGTACTGAGCCTGAGCAGGACGAGCACTTAAACAGGTAGACAGTATCTCATCACTGTGAAAACAACAATAGGTGCTGGTGCATTCTGGTAAGGATGAAAAATGGAGAACAGCCAAGAGAGCACTCAGAGCAGATGAATAAATGCAGACATCCGCGCACAGACTTAATACTCAGTAAACCAACTGAACTTTTTGAAAAGCAATATAGAAAATGCATTATCTCACCAGCTAATACATGCTAAAATAGTCATGTAAACAGAGGTCCTTTCAAACGAATTGTCCGTCCCTTTCTACCACACTGTAGGCAAGTCTTTAGTACATGTTTTTCCAAACAGTCCTTGGCAATTCTATCTCCCAAGCCTTAGCACTTTTACAAAGGACAGAAAATTGTTTTGGAAAAGGACCAAACATTAACTGTTAAAACTCAAACAAAGAAGTATGAGTCAGGAAACTAATCTTTTTTTATATATCTGAAATGAGAAACAAAATTCAGTTTGGAAAACATTTTTATTAAAAACTGTAGCTATCTGTACTCCGAAACACCCTGGAGGTCAAAAGATGATATCAGTATATAAATATTCAGGGCTTCCTGACTTTTTTTTTTTTTTCAGATTTTTTTTTTTTTTTCTCCCTTACAATTTCTTTGACCTTTAGAAAACAGTCACTATTTGTGGCTTGATTTTTTCAAGATGTTCACCGGTATATAAAGATGGCAGGGAATTCAATTTAAAAGTCAACTCATGAAACACAATAATAATAGTCAGAAGATAGCATTGCTTTAGGCGATATTTTATTAAGTGAACAGTCATTCAAAGCATTTTACCTTGGAGCATATTATATCCTATTCAAAGGAGTTCACTTCCTTCAGTGCTACAGCAAAAGCATTTTACAAGGGAGATGATATTTGAACTATCCACAGGCATATGGATAAAATGTTCAGTACTCAGCTGTAACAGAGATGAGTATTCTTTCTTGCTTTAGAGAACTGCCAAAAAGGACTGATATAAAAAAAGATCTCTCTCTCTTTTTTTTTTTTTTTTTTCCCTTTACAGGGTACTACACTTCCATGAGCTCCCATAGAACAGCTGCAAAAATACCTTCAGTTTGGCATCTGGAATTCCTGAAGGTGACTTGTGGATTTGTGGCTAATGAAACATCGCAAAATAGCACTCACCATGTTGTAAAATACCCCTAATGGTTTATTAGCCTCTCACAGGACAAAAAAATGAAAGGTGCCCCAAGCATGTTATTCTGTTATAATTATATAAAGCACAAAGTTAGAAAGAAACTGTGTCAGAGCCTAGACATTCTCTAAAATAGCCAAATATATGAATGTTTCCCAGTGACCTCAAAAGTAGATTACGGATAATTTGTAGCTTTACAAAGTGATTGATGGAGACTTGGGGTCCAATTAAGAATTCTCACTGATGAACATGATTTACAACAAAGCAAGATTAAAATTTGGTCAACAAAACTTATCCAACAGGAAAATTTGTTCCTGAAACAGGACTAGCCCACTCCACAGAAAAGCCATCTGATAAAAGTAACAGCAGGTTATTGGTTACTCGGGGTTGAGAACAAGGAGAGGGCACTGGAAGAACTATTCTTTTCAAGGTTCAGCAAACACAGTATGCATTATATAGAATCACAGAATCACAGAATTGTCTAGGTTGGAAGAGGCCTCAAGATCACCGAGTCCAACCTCTGAGCTAACACTAACAAGTCCTCCACTAAACCTTATCACTAAGTTCAACATCTAAACGTCTTTTAAAGACCTCCAGGGATGGTGACTCCACCCCTTCCCTGGGCAGCCTGTTCCAATGCCTCACAACCCTCTCAGTAAAGAAGTTCTTCCTAATATCCAACCTAAAACTCCCCTGGTGCAACTTTAGTCCATTCCCCCTCATCTTGTCACCAGGCACGTGGGAGAACAGACCAACCCCCACCTCGCTACAGCCTCCTTTAATGTACTTATAAAGAGCAATATGGTTGCCCCTGAGCCTCCCTTTCTCCAGGCTGAGCAAACCCAGCTCCCTCAGCTGCTCCTCGTAGGACTTGTTCTCCAGGCCCCTCACCAGCTTCGTCACCCTTTTCTGGACTCTTTTGAGCACCTCGATGTCCTTCTTGTAGCGAGGGGCCCAAAACTGAACACAGTACTCGAGGTGCGAGTAGTCTAATATGTAGTCTTTCTGATATTTCTGGTTTTTGACCTTTACAAGACAAGTGCAGGAAATAACCCTATTTCTAAACAAATGACCTTGTATACTATGTTCATTTATTCTTAGCAGAATAAAGAGAGAAGCTGTTTCCCCATAAACAACAATAGAGTTCAATAATTTGACTTGTGAAAAAAATATTTCACATTTGTATTTTTTATTGAATACAAAGCAGCTTTAATAATTTACTGAACCTAGCTTTTTTAATTGTTAGATGGCATTATGGCAGACAGAAAAAAAGAAAAAAAAAAAAAAAGAAAAAAAAAAGTCTAATGCAACACACAGAGAATAACCAACAAAGCTTGCAGGGATGTGACAAATAGCTTTATATTCCTGGGGAAATGTTGACCCACATTGCTGGAGAACAGGATAGGGTCTGCTGATGCAATTATGCAATTGAGATCTCACCATGGTGCTGGAGAGGAGAAGAGTTTCGCCATTTTCCCTGTTTCCAGGGCCATTCCATGAGCAATTCCCACTTGCATAACAGCATCTCTAAGGGACAAAGATATGTCTGTGGCAACAAAATCTTTCCTGATACGGGTGGACCCTAAAGACAGGCACTCCTCTTCAACCACTCTTCTTCAACCTTAATCCTCCACAGTTTTAAGCATTTGATTTGGAGTTCTGGGAAAAGGATATACTGGGATTTTTTGATGGCTTTTTGCACAGAGATGATTTTAATCTCTAATAACCATAAATGCCTACTTGTCTCAAAAGAAATGTAACTTTAATTCTTCCTGTGAGTTTTCAGGTGCACTGTCTGAGCATATTAATTTATTTGTAACATGGGTGTGCCTATCCAGTGGAAATTTTCACATCCAGGGGCACCCTGCAGATTAGAATATTACTGGGATTGCGGTGAACCTGGAGAAACAATACGATACATTTCACTTTGACCAGGACATTTTCCCTATAACATTTATGTTTTATGAAAAGAAAACAAAAACAACAAAAAAAAATCTACTTTGATGAGTTCTCAAATGAAAATGTGTAAAAGACACAGAAGTATTTTATTCCTTGCTAGATGGCTCAGCACAGTAAATACTAACATGATAATAATGACAGTGATAGTTCCGTGAATCTTAACTATTTATTGAAAACAAGGGAGGAGACAGAAAAAAAGTGATTTTTCTTCCCTGTTATCTCTACTATTTCTCCTCCATTTTATTTCCTTCCTATCTTTATCAAATTCTTTATTTTATTTTATTTTATTTTATTTTATTTTATTTTATTTTATTTTATTTTATTTTATTTTATTTTACTAACAGATATCTTGAAATCTATTGCCCAGAGCTACAAAATATTCTCCTACACCTATTCCTCACACTTTCACGGTTAGTTGTATATCAGGCCTGGTTTGACCGAAAGGCAGAGTTTGCAGACACACTACCATCTCAAGCTGGATGAACTTTGACTGCCTAATTCTGAATCCCCTTGAACATCAAAGGTCTAACTCACACTTCAGGGTTAGCAGGGTCACATTCCACCTAAAAGAAGACTAATACTGCCTGAACTGTTCACATCAAGCTCCTTGTTTGACAGTTTTTGCCCCATATTCTGTTCTCAAATGATGTGCAAGAAAAGTTAATTTTTGTCATACTCTTTAATAATTCACTAAACACTTTATGTGAATGTATTCTGATAATGGCTTGCTCCAAGTTATCTGCTCTGAGCTGAGCTTCAAGCGTTGAATATTTGTTGTATGACAGTCAGGCTGCACCTGGTACTCCTGGTGGTTTCCACCCGATGGTACTCCTGTTCTCCAGAAGGTTCACAAATTCACAGGAAGATTTCAACATGGCCTCTCAAAAGTTGCACGTTCTCATAGGAATACACTTAGGTATTGCTTCACACAATGTGTTTACCTTGTGTTTAATAAGTTTGTGAAGGGAATTTCAGTTAAGGAAGCTGGCAAGAGAAAGCATAAGGGTCCATAAAAAGAATCAATAATTGTGGTTGAGTATAGGGACTCTTCTATGGAGGCAAAGGAAAAATAACTATAAAGTTGTTATCATAACGGGACAGTGATTCCTCAACAGAACAAACAATGGTACTAAAAATGAAAAAGATACTGGCACTGCTGAATATGTGATTCTTTGAGCTTGTCTCAAGGAAGCTCGTTACCTTTCAGGAAACTTCAAATTATCTGCATCAGAACACACTGCTAAGTTCTTCAGTGCAGGACAGCACACTCCAGTTGAGGAGAAAGGACAAGTACAGGATATATATTTGTAAGGCTGTTTTCCTCTTAAGACATGAACTTTAATTTAGGGAATATCCTTTCCATTATTTCTTAGATGTTATATTATATCTTATAGCCCATAAACATAAGCAAGATATCCATAATGGGGTAAAGACTGAATTAAAGGAACAAGCAAGTACTAGACAGATTAGTAGGGTGAATGTATAAAACTGATGGAAGAACAGAATGGAGCAAATGCAAACACTGTTCACTGGATTTTACAGGAATATTTGCAATAGCATTATACTAAATCCGAAAACTATTCTGCTTTAGCATTGCTTAAGGTCTGAAAGCTGACACCTCAGATAAAAAACACCAGACATGGTTACACGAATTGCAGTTTCACCTGTGGTATAATGAACTGAATTGGCAGGGGTGTTCTGAAAAACTGTCTATCTAATAATTACTATAATAATTAATCTTATGAATACCACAGGAATTAATGTTGCATAGAAAATTACTCGTGTGGAAAAGCAAAATACAGCTATGCACACTGGAATGGTATTAAAGGTACTAAAAATTTGCACTACTTAGATGTTTCTAAGCAAATAAATCTACAGAAATAAAGTGGTAGAAACCCCTTAACTTATCACTTAGGACATTTAAAAATAGGCCAAAATAAACGACTGGAAAATTTAACACAATGACTAATCTCACACTGACTGCATAATCTTGCAATAGTGACAGGGAATGTTCCAAAACCTCTTTTCCATCTCTAATTTCTACTATCTGTTAGCCTGTGGACATGTTTGGGCTATCCAGCCATGGATATTAGGTCTGGCTCCAGGAAGCAGCATGATGCCAGCATACAACTCAGTTCCCATAGTTTGGGAAATCTCCAGAGCACCGCTGTTGTTAACCACTTTCCCAAAAGTACTGCCTTCAGTGTCATCTTTACAGTCTCCCTAATCTGATCCATCTCTTTTGGGGAACTTTGAAAATAGCAGTTGCCTCAGGCAAACAAAAAGAGGTTGACTTAGCTCACCTCTGCTATGCACATGGAGAATGATTACTGTTTGTTAGCAAGAACAAAATACTCATTTGCAACATGCCTGGGAATGGCTGGTGGCTCAGTATATTTTAATGTATCAGAGCTCTGAACACCATACTTCACCTGAAAAGAAAACCACAGCTATTATGTAGTGCTGTTACTGAGATCTACCAGCTTAACATTTTAATACTTATTATTGGCAGAGTGACAAATTTATGATGATTATGGTTCTCCGTACTTTCTGAAGCCCTTAATTTTTGTTAGCTGCAGAAAGGAGATACATTTTCAAAGCCATCTGTGATGGTGGTTGATTCTTTTTTGAAGGTCAAACTAGAAAATCTGATTTTCAAAGGTTAGGTGCTCAACTCTCTCTGAAAATCAGGCCGTCTGGCAACGTCTCAGACTGTGCCCCTAATATGGAAGTACCTAAATCATTCAACGCTTTTGAAAATTAAACTTCTAAGATACAAAGACATTTTTCTTTCATCCCAGTATTTAGATACCACAGCTAAGGGCATAGTAGAGGAACTGAGCGGAACTCTACTAACTGCTTTGACATCTTTTTAATTTTAAGTGAAGTGTAGGAAGAAAGGTGCATGTACCTGCATGAATGTAGCTGATGTTCTTGTCACAAAACCTACTAATCTGGATAATCAACCAAGATATCAACCTCCATATAACAACCCATTTTAATTCATTCTTCTCCTCTGGTATTTCAAGCAAATGAAGAAAATAAACTAAAGGGAATTGTTTTTTTTCTGTCCCTAGTAGGCTGCTAACCATACCAAAAGTTGTATTGATTGACTAGAACTGCTTTTTAAAATACCTAGTTAAATCAGAGCAAATCCTTGCTTGGGCACACTTAAATTAGTTTATTTACTGTGTAACATGGATTTATTTGAATTTGGTAATCTGGGTCAGGACTCTGAAATATTTGCAAGCTTATTTCATTTTTAGCATACTATTTAGTCTATATACATTTTGTTTTAGTACAATGAAAAAAAAGAAACTCTTCTGAGAAGGTGTAATAAACAAGTCTGACACTCTTTTATAGCAGGTCAACTCAATAAAAGCATTACCATTTCTTGATGATATGAAGCCAGCTGTGCTTAAAGAGACACGGACAATCCATTCGCTAACTCCAAGTTTATGTTGAATTATATTTTCATTACTTTAATCAAATTGTTTAAAAGATGCTTTCATTTTAACCACAGCTACTTTTGTGTGTAAACAAGGCCTTAGGCAAATATCATCAGAGGATACTAAATGAACAGATTGGGAATATGTTTCTGAATTGCATGTTTCACTGTAGACGTCCTGAAATTCTACCAGGGAAATTGAATCTGGGAGCAGAAGTAGGAAACCAGATTAGGTATAAACCTTCAGAGTATGTGTTGGAGCTGTTGTTACATTTGTGTTGGTGTAATCTGAAACTATAAATATGAAACCGCTGCTCTTATTTTTATCTCTTAGAATATATTGAGATGAAATCTTTTTATACACAAAGATTTATTTCTTCATGCTTCTCATATGCAAAAACTCAGAATTTTCAGTTTCTTGCAAACTTATTATATTGCGTGTATTATATGTGCTTCAAAGAAGCACATCCAGTGAATGAAACACAAACCTGTTAACCATTTTAGGGAATACAGGTTCATAAACATTTGAAAAAATCTTCAAATTAAAAGGAAAAACAAAAATACAACTGCTTGAATGTGTACATATCTTGACCTGTCTAATTAAGAATTTCCATAGTATTGTGGTGGTTAAAATTGGTTTGATACTGTTTACATTCGTCTTTGCAGTATATATGGTTATTTAAAATCTTTATCTAACCGGCTTAACAGGTGACCAGAAATGTGTTGCCTTCACAATTACTTGTGCCTTTGTTAGGACCAAAAAAGGGGCTGGAATCCTACTCCGTTCTTACATTTGTTTTAACAGCATGTGTGGTCTAGTTTGTAGTTTAGATTGGAACAGAGTTCAAAAAAAAGCAGAAGTCCAGCAAAGCATTGTGCAATATTTCCATGTTTACTGTACTGGATGCATTGGGTAAATACCCTCAATGATACTTACTATTTCATATATAAATAATGATCTCCTATTCTAGAAGGATGCTACTCAATTTTTAAGTAAATATTATAAATGGAAAAGGCAAATTGAAAAAAAGAGACACTGAATTAAACATATATTTAAGGCAAGTTTATGTATGCAGTTAACCCTTATAGCACTGTATTTGCAGGACCCAGGTCATTAATATTCCAAAATTACTAGCAATATCCTGTCTCCAACTCCTCCAAACGGGCTCACTCCACTTTCTCTATGTCTGTCCCATTCCTGTAATAAGAGACAACTGTCTTCTCTCTTTTTTTATTCTTTGCTTCCACAGCACCTCAAAGATTGAAGCACAGTAGATTACTTACAGACAGATTCATTCCAAATCCACAAATCCAGGCCACTTCACACTTCCCTTTCTCTGCTGGTTCTGTAATACTTCACCTATGACCAAGGTTGTGATGGTAATATTCTCACTTACTTTCTGGAAGAGCTGAGGCTGAGACTGCATCGATGCAAACATTTAATCCATGTGTCAGGTAACTATTTGACTCATTCCAACCTTTCAAATCCAACTATCTGTACATAAAAGATCAGAGAAATAGAGATTTTGCCCTTTCAGGAACTGGAGACAGCAATGTGCCAAGCCAGAATGCCTAAAAGAATCTATGCGTAGCTGGGATGGAGGTTCCCTGTTTCAGGGCTCACAGAATCACAGAATCTCTAGGTTGGAAGAGACCTCAAGATCATCGAGTCCAACCTCTAACCTAACACTAACAGTCCCCACTAAACCATATCCCTAAGTTCTACATCTAAACGTCTTTTGAAGACTTCCAGGGATGGTGACTCCACCACCTCCCTGGGCAGCCCGTTCCAGTGCCTAACAACGCTTTCAGTAAAGAAGTTCTTCCTAACATCTAACCTAAAACTCCCCTGGCGTAACTTTAGCCCATTCCCCCTCATCCTGTCACCAGGCACATGGGAGAACAGGCCTGCTCCAATACTAACCAGGAAATTAGAAGCCTCCAAGAAGCAGAAAAGGTTAATGTGCTGAGTATGCATGTGACTGCAAAGCAAACCTTGCAGCATGACAATACCATCAAATAACGTGGCTTTTGTCCTGACTAACAGTATCCCAATCTTCTATCCTGCATACCTGTCAGCTCATTCCCAGGCTGTCTTCTAGCAGGCAAACAGGGAACACCTCCACAGATAGCACATGCCAGAGTCCACACTACACAGACCCCTCACAGCCCTCCAATGCTACATCAGGGTACTTTGCTCTCCCAGACATTCCCAAATTGTGGCCAATGGCATGCAACACATAAGCTCAAGAACCTTGCTATAAACAAATCATTGGCATGCACTGAGTGGAAGAAGGCTGTACAGTACCACAGTGTCAAAAACAGCCCCAGGCTGACTGGCATGCAAGTGGACATGGCCAACACGATCAATCCTAGACTGCAAATATATCAGCAAATTTTAAATTATTGGCCTGAAGGACATGTGTTGGATGCCCTAAATAATGTTCACTGGACAAACATAACCTTAAAAATTTAGTCAGTATCTGACTGATCCTACAGTATGAACTACTGTAGTCTCACAAGTTATAAGCTTCAAAAAACTGGGGTGACTGTCAATCAGGACAATTATTTATTGTTGTCCCACCTCATTATTTTTCTTTCTGACTAAAGGAAGAGAGAGGAGTGATGATTATATTGGAAATCCATGCACATGCTAGTCAATGAATGACTGTTTGGATAGATTTCATACCTAATTTAGATGGCCAGCTCTGGATACCAATCTCCCAGGTAGTCCCATACAGTCAATTAAAAGCTAAGTTTCTCCAGATGTGGAGCAAGAGCCTCATTCAGGTGCCTTCACTTGTCCTTTCTTCTCCACTGAAGCAGACATTGTTTCGGAAAGCATTGTATTCCTTTCCCCCTGCAGCCTGTGCTGGGAATCTGTTAAGTCACAAGGTTTTTCTTTTGTAACTTTAGAGTGCAAAAGTTATCATTTATGGGTCTCCAAGGGTATATCAAATCCAAGAATTCAGCAGTATGTGCATATTCACTCGCCTGCACAGACTACAGTGAGTGACACCTTACTGGCCCATTTCTGCTGGATGAACGTTGGTATAGGAGCAGGACTCTTAACCTCCTGCCATGACCCCTGTGCGCTGCAATGCCAAGACTGAGAGAACTACTGACGGAGTTCGGTAAGAGGCTACCTTTCACTGACAGGCGAATCATCTGCTAGTACAGTACTTAATCAATTCGTTGAGAGGAAAGGGTGCTCTCTCGATATGGATCTCCATCAGGCACATACCGAGATATTACTAGATGCACAAACTGAAATCTTTATCAACTAATTAATTCACAGGACTCCTGCCAGACATTTGTAATAGCTGTTGTAAATCTTTTCATATCTAGAAAAGGCAGTATAATCAAATTAATGTTCTTAGAAATCATTT
Organism: Anas platyrhynchos; assembly: GCF_047663525.1. Taxonomy (NCBI): domain Eukaryota; kingdom Metazoa; phylum Chordata; class Aves; order Anseriformes; family Anatidae; genus Anas; species Anas platyrhynchos. The sequence continues at coordinate 44,468,362 of NC_092621.1, read as the reverse complement.
GAGATTAATTAACTAAATATAATTTACATCAATGTGAGCTGCTAAATTTTAGGGTCAACAACTTTTGTGCCTGTCTGATTTTCATACTTAGTTTCTAAACACTCTTGATATAGAATAGGTCAGAGAAAACGTTTTATTTTATTTTATTTTATTTAATATAAGAATGAAAAATTATGAGTTGGAAATATAATCCATTCGAAAAGGGCTTGAAATAGAATAGGGGGAAAGACATCAGGCTTAAACAAACAAACAAACAAACAAAATCCATGTTTTTAATATATCCATATTAGATACCTGATGGCTTTTCTAGCTGCCATGGTGATCCTTCATGATGGAAGACTGGCACCTGTAATAATTGAGAGAGGGTATAAAGTGCAAAACTAAATGTTTGGTGGGAAAGGATGGCAAGCAGAAAACAGCAAATTGTATTTGACATAGCAAACATATTTTACATAGGAAATATATTTTCCTATGTGGTGCTTTGTGAAAAAGAGCAAGAGTCGCCTTCCTGTTTACTTTTAGAGACACTCTGAAAACGGAAAAGCTGAATTTGACAAAACTATTTCTGAATATTCAGAAAACCTGCATCCAAGAAGAGAGGCCAGACGGTTATTTCCATAGGTTTAGTACCACAGAGGACAGGACTTCCTTCCTCCAACACAGCACTGAGCCCTGAAGCTCTTACCCCAAATGGCAGTTACAGGTAGGGACAGAATCCAAATGCTTATTAAATAAGCAGACAGACTAGCGTGTATTTAAAACATGTTAATTAATTTATTGACAAAGGATGTATAGACCTGAATGGGATCGTTTAGGATCATAGTCTAGGTGGCCACGAAGTGTGAGAAGCAGAGCGCCCAGCTACTTCACGGCAGCAATTTTGCCATTTGATGACACCACAGACAGTAAATCCCAAACTTTATCTGGGAGGCGTGTGGGACCCCTCTGCCTGCAAACCTGTCGGGGCTTCTCGCCTTGCCCTGCCTCTGCTCAGCGGGCGCAGCGCAGCGCAGCGCAGCGCGCACCCACCCCGGCTCTGCGCGCTCCAGGGAGCTCGTCCGCGCTGTCGGGAGCGCGCAGGGACCCTCCTCCCGCTCGGGCAGCCTCTCCCCAGCCACGCCAGGATGCTCGCCCGCAGCGAAGGCTCCTCTGCTCCCCCTCCTGGGAGGTCCCAAGCGCAGCCACCGCCGGGGCGCAGCGCAGCCGAGCTGGATGGGTTTTGCAGATGAAGGCAGGAGCTGGGAGGGGGCAGAGCTCAGCCCCCAGCTGTCCGCAGAGGGCAGCCCCGCTGGGACGGGCAGGCGGCTGTTCCCGCTGTGCTGCGCTGGGGAAGCTCAGAAGGCCCCTGTCCCACGCCGAGGTGCAATCCTGCCCCGTTGCAAGCCTCTCTCACGCCGTCTGCACGCCTGGAACAAATGTGCCCCCTTCCCTCCAGCACCATACCCGGCACCAGCGTGGACTGGGTGCTCTCGCAGCCTGGCAGTGCTGCAGTGCTTCACGCAGCACAGGTAATCTTCACCTGACCCGCACGAACCTACCTGCCTTCCACTAGCAGTGGACTGCCAGCAGTGAGCAGGACACGCACGATGCAGTGTCGAGAGCACGGGGTATGCCGCACCATCTAAACGGCATCTGACATTTTTAATAACACAATTAAACAAGAATTAAAATAAACAGCAGCAAAACAGTGGGATGTTGCTCTGGAAGTAGCTTTAATGAATTTGAAAACAAGCAAGCACTTTTTTTTTTTTTTTTTCCACCAGAAGAGGCAAAACTGTATTGAAGAAGAAGCACTAGCAGCGTGTAAAAGTGATCACAATGGAGCAAATGCTTGTGAATGCCTCCCAACCCATCAATCACGCTGCCTCCCAGCCCCACCACACCACTACCCCACCTTCCACGCGCTCCCAGACAGACATCCATCCACACGGCACAGCAACCCAAGATCCCCGAGTTTCTGGAAAATAGATTTAGCCCTAATTTTTGTGACAGATGGAGTTGATAGTCTCAGGATGAAAAAAGCGCCAGTTTTGACAGGCAGCAGATACCGATGCCCCTTGTGGTCGGAGCCGACGTTGCTCTGGAATTAAGGTAGCACTACAGAGAAAGGCAACGGGCAAATGCACCAGTACTTATTTTGTTATGCTCCTCTCGTTGTGCCTTAATATGTATACTTTCGTGTCTACTTCCTTAAAAACAAAGCAAAGGGAGCGTAAAAGGTGGGCAAGGCGTCAGCAGGGTAGCTTTCTTTCAATGAAAACACATCTCATACTCCTAACTAGCAGATTTCAAACTTTTTTTATTTTTTTTTGTCCTATCACAAATGACCAAAGCACTACACTGAGATCCACCGTATTTCGGTCACGGGCGCCTTCGTCGCTCGGCACCCCGCACCACGCACACCAAATCTCGGCAGGGAGCTGAGCTGAACGTGCCTACAGCCGGCGGGGGTGCGTGAGGTGGGGAGGGAGCCGCAGTACTGAAGGCACGGCAGCAGCAGTACTTACATGGTTGCAGCACACCGCTAGCAGAGGCAGCTTTGCTCTCCCGCCGCGTACTAACGCACCGAAAGCAGGAGATCCGATCCCTGCCCGGACTGCAGCAAGAACAAAGTCGGTCTCACCCCTAGCCGGGTCCTGCTCTGCCCTCACGTGTATCAGGGGGAAGTTTGGGTGCACACAGCGCCCGGGCTAAAGACTCATTTTTTCCTTTTTTTTTTTTTTTTTTGTCTTTTTCCTGCTCTTGTGAGCAGCGGGTCGAGCATTATCCCCGCCCGAGCCGCCCGCAGACCCAGGCCGCCGCCGCGGTGCGGTGCTCCGGGGAGAGCCCCGGGAGACACCGGGCAGAGGGACCGGGCAGGGACCGGGAGAGCCCCGGGAGAGCCCCGCCGCGGCCGATCCGCGCCGCCTTAACGGGAGGAGGGGCTCCTCGGGGGGCTGTCACTCTCCTTAAGCCTTTCCTTTCAAGCTTTGAATGTGAGCTGCCCTCCAGCCCCCCTCTCTCCTTCCCTCCCTCCAGTAGATCGTAAAGAGAGGAGGGAAGAGAAAAAAAAAAAAGGGGGAAAAAAAAAGTTTCAACAACAGGCTGGACCAATGGCAAGTCGCAAAGCTGGGAAAGGGGGCCGAGCGAAGGGAGAAAAAAGTGGAGAAAAGGAGAAAGAGAGCGAGAGAGCGCAGGCTGGGGGGATGTGTAAAAGAAGAAGCGTTGCTAATTTTTTTTGTTTGTTTGCTTTTCCATGCATGCATAATGAGGCCTAATCAGAGCACGTTGCTGCTGCTCGGAGGGCACTTTTGTATTTAAAGCCTTGCAGCGAAAAAAAGATCCACAGACGGATCCGCAGCGCGGCTCGCGGGGCTTGTTGACAACAGAAGCAGCATCAGTCGCCCAGAGAGAAAGAGACCCCGAAGCCTGCCTCCCTCCCCCGTGCTGTCTAACGGGGAGAGACATTTCTTCTCCCGGCCACCCGAGAGCGCGACCCGCGCCGAGCGAGAGCCAGCGAGCGGCGCCGGGACCGTGAATGGGATCGGAGCGGCTGGCATGTGCAGCGATGCTGCGAGCGGAGAGATAGAGGCTCCCGAGGAGGCGGCGGCGGCAGCAGCGGCCGGGCACTTATTTCGTGCAAAAAAAAAGAGGAGGAAAAAGAGAGAGCGAGGCAGAGCCAGGGAGGCACGGCGCCGCACGAGGAGCGGGGCGGCAGCACCATGAGCAAGCCCGGCGCGTCCTGCAAGACCCCGAGCGCAGCCCGGAGCCGCTGCCCGCCGCGCCCCCGCCGGCGCTGAGTGCCCGCCGCGCCCCCCGCCCGTCGCCCAGCCGGGAGCAGCGGCTGGGGGGGCTCGGGCCGGCCCCGGGGCCGCTTCCAGCCGCGGGGGCTGCAGAGGGCCCGCCGGCCGCGCGGATGGATTGATGCGAGGAGGGGACCTCATGCGCACGGTCGGCAGGAGCTTCGCAAACTTTCCCACCGGCGGCAGCTCCTTCTCCTCCTCCTCCTCCTCCTCCTCCTCTTCCTCGTCCTCCTCCTCCTCCCGCTCCTTCCCCTCCACCACCACCTCCTCCTCCTCCTCCTCCTCCTCCTCCTCCTCCTCGCCTACCAGCGCCTCTCCCCCGCGACCCCGCGGCCGCCGCCCGCGATGCTGGCCCGGCACGGCGGCGGCGGGGGGCTGTGCTGGCCGCGGCCGGCCGCCTGGCTGTGCGTGGCGGCGGCGCTGGGCGCCGTGTGGCCGCCGCGGGGCTCGCTGGTGCAGGGCCGGCGGCTGATCTGCTGGCAGGCGGTGCTGCAGTGTCAGGGGGAGCCCGAGTGCAGCTACGCCTACAACCAGTACGCCGAGGCGTGCGCCCCGGTGCTGCTGCAGCAGCCGCCGCCGCAGCCGCCGCCGCAGCCCCCGCCGGCTGCGGGCGCCGGGGACGTGCCGCTGGGCGCCGCGGGCTCGGCCGCCTCCCGGCGGCGCTGCCCCAGCCACTGCATCGCGGCCCTCATCCAGCTCAACCACACCCGGCGCGGCCCGGCGCTGGAGGACTGCGACTGCGCGCAGGACGAGAACTGCCGCGCCACCAAGCGAGCCATCGAGCCCTGCCTGCCCCGCACCAGCTCCGCCGGCGGCGCGGGGGGCGGCGGGGGCGGCCCCGGGGGTGGCCCCGGCCCCGGCCCCGTCGGCGGCGGCGGGGTGATGGGCTGCACCGAGGCGCGGCGGCGCTGCGACTGGGACAGCCGCTGCAGCCAGGCGCTGAACCGCTACATGACCTACTGCGGGAAGCTGTTCAACGGGCTGCGCTGCACCGCCGAGTGCCGCGCCGTCATCGAGGACATGCTGGCCGTGCCCAAGGCCGTGCTGCTCAACGACTGCGTCTGCGACGGGCTGGAGCGGCCCATCTGCGAGTCGGTCAAGGAGAACATGGCCCGCCTCTGCTTCGGCGCCGACAGCGGCAGCAACGGCGCCGGCAGCAGCGGCGGCTCGGACGGCGGCCTGGAGGAGTACTACGACGAGGACTACGAGGAGGAGCCGAGCCAGAAGGGGAGGGACGAGGCGGAGGACAATGCGGGCGCCGAGCCCGGCTTCCCCATGCAGGCGGACAGCGCCGGGCGGGCCGCCGCCGCCGGGGCCCTGCTGGCCTCCATCTTGCTGCGGCTGCTGGCCGGCCTCTAGCCGGCACCGCGCCCCGAGCCGAGCCCCGTGCCTCCTTCCCTTCCCTTCCCTTCCCTTCCCTTCCCTTCCCTTCCCTTCCCTTCCCTTCCCTTCCCTTCCCTTCCCTTCCCTTCCCTTCCCTTCCCTTCCCTTCCCTTCCCTTCCCTTCCCTTCCCTTCCCTTCCCTTCCCTTCCCTTCCCTTCCCTTCCCTTCCCTTCCCTTCCCTTCCCTTCCCTTCCCCTTTTTCCCTTCCCTTTTCCCTTTCCCGTGCCTCCCCACCCGGCTGTGCACTGTGCAATGCGGCCCGGCCCGGCCCGGCAGCGGGGGGAAGGACTGCGGGCCTTGAGCAGCAGTGGGGGCGTGCTGGTCGTTGTGGTGACTTTTCCTTTTTTTTTTTTTTTAAAAAAAAAAAAAGCATTTTGACATGAAGGTTAGAAAGAGGTGAGCTACCCACACTCGCTGCCAAAGCCGTTGCCGTGCTGGTTAAACAACTTGATTAGCATTCACCGAGTATCGCTGCTCGCGGTGCGGGGATGCCCGAGAGAGGGTTACGCTGCATCTGCCGCTAATTGAGTGTAAGGAGATAACAGCCCGAGTAAGTCCGGTGGTTTACAGCACTCCCTCTTGCACACACGTCTTCCTTGTAACAAAAGCTTGCCAGCAACCGTCTCTTCCTCTTTAACCTAGCGCTATACAAAAATGATTTTTTTTTTTTCCTCAGAGTTGTTGGCTATACTGAACAATGCAACTTTTGTTTTAAAAGAGCTCTGCACTGCCATCTTTGAAAGACACTTTTAAACTCAAGAACATGTATGTACAAATATCCTGAAAAGTTATATTGCCTCTTGTCATATCAGGGTGCTGACCTCTGGTAAATCTTATATAAAAAAAAAAAATGTATTTAAAACTGGGATTTGTTACCAGTCGCTCTTCTTTGTATATACAATTTTATAAATTGTATGCCATGGGGATAATTTATTTAAAAAAAAATAAAAAAGTTTTAAATCCACATCCTATTTGCCAGGTAATTACATTTGCTATTATTTTCTGGAAAGGTACAGATTTCTTTTTATGTTTAAAGGGATACCAGCAACAAAGATTCACTGAAGTATTCTGTAGAACATCAAATGTACAGTGTATTTTATAGATTTGAAGTTAACTTTCTTATTTGGAGAGACTTTATGAACACTGTAGAATTGTATAAACGCATTTCCAAGCTGCCTTAAAACTTTGTATTTTTTATAGAAGGCATAAAAAAAGGCCTATGTTTTAAATATGTACGGCTTTTTGTATTTTCTAAACGTGTAAATTAGTAAAGAAAGAGCTTTAAATAATGGATGTGGTGAAATTGTTTTCCAGGGACACTTGAACTCTCGGCACCCGAGGTTGGATGGGGGGGCGGGAGCGAGCCGCAGAATAACAAACCAAAAACAATCAAACAAACAAGAATCTCTGTCTGCCTGTAATACGTTACATAGATGTAAATTACTGCTATTCTCACGTTAATGAATAATTACATGCGAGAAGTAAATACAGCTTTGAAAATACTACTTTAAAAGAGTGGTTGATTTTATAATGCGTTGGCATGGCAACGTGCCGGTACTGGAAGAGAGCGAAGCAATTCAAGGACGCTGCTCCTGCCCTGTACGTAGGATTAGTTCCCCGTGCACCACGCTTTCTCCACGAAGTGGAGGCCTGTTGCTCTTGCTGACACGCTCCAGGATGCTCCTAGCCGCACAAACCAGCGGACGGTGGGACATGCACAGCGCAGAGACAGACAGGCTGCGGGCAGGTGGTGGTGCGTCCATCCAGGGAGCTGCAACCAAATGCACGGAGGTTTGCCGCTCAGCCTGCCTTCTGCCACAGCAAGGAACATGAAAGTAAACAAACTGGGGGGATCTGCAATTACCAGATCTTGTAATACTGTTCTTAGGAGTTGCTTTGCTTCGTACTGAAGCCTGGTTTGCTGCCAGAGCTACTGATCTACACTCAAACGCCCTTAGATAAATAATTACACTCTTAAGCTGTGTCGAGTGCTGATACACTTGACCTTGTAAATAGAAATGTTTGCAGTAGGAATAAACTCCAGCATTGGAAAATCTTTTAAACATTAACACAAAAGAGAGAGCTCAGTCCTCTGGGGATCAGAGTTTGGACTGCGTCAAGCGAGGCACTCACGCGCACACACACACACACACACACACACACACTCACTCACAAAAGGAAAGGGGAAAAAAAAAAGAAAGGGGAAAAAGTTTATTTATCTTCTATTCATGGTGTTTATTTAAAGCTTTTCGTTTTAAATGCCGTGATTGGAACGCAAGTCAGAAGTTTAAAAGCTACCACAAATAAACTTTGACTGAGGGGGCGACAGATTAGCAAGATAGTGTCTTTTTCATCTTACCAGAGCTCGACAGAGGGCAAATCCACATCTGCCTGTTGTATAAATCAACAAAATTATAAATCCCCACTCCTGGATTAGTTTTTTCACTGACAGATTATTTTACTGTCTCTTTAGGGTGTGAATTTGATTAGGTTGCCCGGAGATAAATGTACACAGGCACACGTGGACACACAAACCCACCCACAAATAGCTGTGATTCCAAGCGAGTGTATGAGTATGGTGTGTGGCTATGATCCGAAGTTCGTTTTTAAAGTCATCTGAATGGTTGAGTAAACTTATTGTTAAAAGAAAGCTGGAAACGTTGTTTCTTCAGGAAGAGAATGGAGTATTTGGGTGAGACTTGTAAATAGAATCGGCTTTCTTTACAAAACACTGAGTGTTTTGTCTAGGGATGATCTTAAGTATTTTCTGCAGTTCTTCAGGAGATGCTCAGAGACTTATTTTCAGATTGTCAACATTTTGTGCCCACAAGGACTATTTAACTCGTTGTTGATGAAAAATTAAGTTCCAGCTAAAAGCCTTTATCTTTCTTCAGCAAGGAGCAAAGACATTAGCACTAGAAAAGGACTGATAATTAACTGCTACAATAAACTCAAGACTTGATTTTACAGGCTCCTGTCAAAAGCATCTGCCCGGAATAAATCAACACCGAGCACCACTGGGGAGGGAGGCATCTATGTGCTTCCTTCCCCACAGAAAGTGGATTGTTTTAATTTAAATAATTGTACAATAAATACAGCTGAACTAATCCTGTCCTATGAGCTCCTCCCCGTGAGGAGATAACTCCGTGGGTTTTGTCACGTTGTCAGAGGAAAGCACGATTTCCAGGAGGAATGGCTGACTGTATTGGTATGTGTTCCAGCCTACAAAGCCTCTGCAGATGTTGATGTCCATCAAATTCATATTTCTTTTGCCTGATTTTGAGACAAATGGAAATTCTTGAAATGTCAGGGGATGTAGCAAGGACAGTTTTAAATGAGGAAAAGACTTGACATTCTCTGACAGAGGGAGATTTTCCACAGGAAGGGAAGTTCTCATCTGTATGGATATTTGAAAGCGCTCTTTGCCAAGGTCCTGTCCAGCCAGTCTCTTCTGGGGGGAGAAGGAGCTCTCTACCATTCCATGTAAAATAATCCAGTAGGTTCTGCTCCCTTTTTATTCCCAGTTACCAGGTTTGAATTCTTGGTGACAGTTTATTTGTCTTTGGAGGCACTTCAGTGACAAATGTTTAAGGGAGTGTGGGACAATGGTGGAGAACAAGGAGGCAGTTCATTGAACTGACAGTGACCATACAGTAAATAGAGGGAGATTCAAGCTTCACTGATCACCCAAGCGCACAGCAAAGCTTTTGTATGCCATCACAATGGACATAACATAAGGTCTCTGTTTATTTTTAACAATATGTACGGATATATACAGGCAGGCATAAGTAACTTTCAAAATTATTATGAAACAAAGCCCTACAATGAGGGAAAGGAAAGATCTGGTTTGGCCAGCTCTTTTACAGTCTCATTGGAAAGCCTGATGGATTTTAGTTGCAGCCCTGTCTCCACTGCTTCTACGAGCTGCCAGGGTACCAGAAATTTCACTGTGTGTATAACGTGTATGTAATGAATAGGGGCGCAAAGGTGACTGCAGACAACTTTGCAAGTGTATGACAAGAAATTTCTTCTCAGTGAGATCCAAAGCCATTCAGAATTTAATGAATACTAGCTTTTGTTGTTGTTGTTGTTGTTGTTTTTGTTGTTGTTGTTGTTGTTGTTGTTTCAAGTGCCCTGGAAGAGGGTGAGAGGAACTTCAGAGCAGCCAAGGTGCATGTAGAGACAGTTGTGGGACACAAAATCATCACCAACTGAGTCATGGAAAACACTGCTTGAGGGACCGAGTTGCCCTGTGTTTTCACTGTCACTAAAACAAATTCAGACCTTCGGTCGATTTTGTTCCTGTCCCAGTAATAACACCACACACTGCCATGCTGCCTGTGATAGCCCATTGGAAGTCCTCTGGAAAAGTAGGTACCTTTGCAGGACAAAACATTTTCAAGTGGGAAGAGCAGTGCTTCTGTGTGAGATTTCAAGTCTGTGATACAGGTTGGTAAGCAGTAAAGTCGAAAGTTACTGTATTTTACTTGAGGCATTGGCTGTGGTAGACAGTTGAAAAGGCTCACATTGACTGTCTGAATGACATAAGTAATGCGCTATTAGCATAAATACTTTCTAAGACATCCATTTAATCAATTTCTTAAATAACAGAATGATCTACTACAAAATAGTGGACTGTATACACTATATTTTGGCACAAAGATGGTCATTCTCCCACTAGTAACCAGGGGCTCTAAATAAATGATTTCAACAATGTTTTATTAAAGGAGGACAAGAGCCCTCGAGCTGCATTAATCGGGGAGAAGTCGAGTGGCACTTTTGTTATGGAAATGTTAAACACATAATAGTTCAGGCAAACAATGTGGAGCCACTTCATTCTCTCAGCCATGCTGACACCTCTTAAAGAGGAACTGCAGGGAAGGATGTGGGAAAGATTTGCTTTCTGAGGAAGCTTTCAGCTAATATTTTGGATATTTACCTCCAAAACTCAGGCAGCACAAATGTAACTGAAGGGCATAAAAATAAAACAATAAAGGGGGATGATTTATGCAGCTACTGCTAGTAATCAACACTTGGTACCCAACTTCAAGACAGCCATTGACAGAAAAGAGCTTTTTTTAAAAAAAAAGTTTTTCATGAATTTATTATAAGCCAAGTGGATATTAATGTAGAGGGTGAAAGTCCTTGAAGAGACACTCTTGTAAACTGAAAGGGTTATAGTGCTAATATTATACCTCGAACGTACAGCAGGGAGGGGAAAGAGGAACAACCTGGAATTGTCCTAGAAGGGAATACAAGTACAGAGGTTTAGCAGGAGGGGCAGAGGTGACATGTTTGTAGTAGGCAATCCAGAAATACATTAATGAAGTGGTACACAGCAAAAACATTGCTGTGTAAAGGGAGAACCATGTTCAAGAGTAGTTATTTTGAATAGGTGAGAGGAAGAAAGGATGAGGAAAGGAGATAACTAAGGTGTAAAGAAGGTTTGGAGAATGAACTTCTTGCTAGTAAGATGAAAGAAAAAAAAAAGATAAGTTAACTGAGACACAGAATGAATATGACAGAGGGATATAATAATAATAAATAATAATAGTATTAATAATAGCTAGCCAGCTTTAATAATGTTGTCAGGGCCAGAAAGGATAAGCAATGTGGTAGTAAAGTGAATATTCAGCTTTGGAGAGGATATTTTCCCTGCCTTCAGAGGCCAGAGAGGAAATTTACTGTGATGCTCTTCTTGGTTCATAATGCTGTACTTGAACACTGTGCCTAGCTTCCAGACAACTCCTCCCTCAAGTTCAACAATATCATGAAACTGAAAAGAGGTGAGTGGAAGTCTTGGAGGATGGCTACGGTTTATGACCAAAGAGGAAAAGATGAGGGATCTGAGCATTAGGCTGGCCAAGAAAAGGCCATCACTAGCCCATAGCTACTGAAATGGGAGTTAAAAAGGCTACAGGGCTACTCATCTCGGGTAGCGATAGATGTATGAGAAGGTTCAGCATGCACAGATTGTGGCTGGGAGGTTTGGACTTCTCATTCGGAAGAACTTCACCAGGAGGGATAGCATAGCACTGGGACAGGATTCCCAGAGAAATTCTGGAACCTCTATCCTTAGAGATTTTCAAGACTTGACTGGACAGAGCCCCAGCTGCTTTCATCTACTGTTGGCTGTAATGCATCTTCTAGTAGATGGCTGGACTAGAGGGTCTCCAGAGATCCCATCAATATAACTTTGTAATTCTACGATTCTAATGTTGGTATGACAATGGGAAATCCAAGACCCTCTTTCGCTAGATCAGGCACAGGAATACATACAGCACACTTCAGCAGAGACAGTAATGCAGGAAGGTTGGAGAGAGGAGGTGGTGGTTACACATTTCCACAGGGCCAGAGTGGGTAGGAGATAGTTGGGAAGGGGTCAATGGAAGTTTAAGAGGAGAGCAGAGACCAAAACATATCATGTAGTACAGGACCTGGAGATAAGAGGGAAGGGAGGAAGTATAACAGTAAGGAAATACAGAAATGTAAAGGAATGTAATGAGAAAAAGTGTCTGTCTTTAACGCTTATGAACTGAAAAATAGGTATTTTGACTGGAAAAACATATGACAACACTGGGAAGACAACTTGAAAGAAACTGAAACTACAGGAGGGACCTCTCTTTCATTTCTGTGAAGAATACTTTTTTATAAACATATCTTTCACACTCATCACCACAGTATTATGGAGCCTCAAAACAATAGAAATACAAGTGAATTAGGTCTTCCCATGTGTGTGAATGCCTATATATAAATATAGACTGTTCTGACTCTGTATTTTTAGCATAGTGCTATCTGAGCTATTACATGCTCACACATGTCACAAAACACATGTCCTCATGGAAATAAATATTGCTTGATAGATGTTCTCTCAATATAAAAATCAACCCCCATCTGTTTGTAGTGTCCTATACTAAAATAATCCAATTGCCTACTATTTCATTCTGTGGGTGTATATTTGGCTTACAGTAGTTTTTGTTGTTTAAAAGTTTTAAGAAGTCAATAGTTTAAACAGAACAAATGGAAATGCTATAATTTCCTGTCACCTACCAGCAATGGCACTAAGTCTTCTTCTAGTTCAACCAGTGGTGGCAGTTGAGAAATTGCTGTTGCTATTGCAAGCAATAAATTTTAGTACAATGCTATCTAAACATGGAAACTTCTATGTCAGCATACCTGCCTGTCTTCTGAAATCCTATTGCATTCCACACAGGAGAGTGAAGTCACAAAATGGTTATTAGAGTACTTGTGGAAAAGAGGGTATGATCAGAATAATTACTTGGTAGTGATGATCTCCCTTTCAGACTGTTATTCTAAACCTGTTAAAAAGTGGATTATAGCAGGAAGTAAAGCAGAAGTCCACAGAAACTGTTACACTATCTTATGTTTCTTCTTCATGGTAGTGTATTCCGGAGTATATCATATGTTTGCAGATTGCCCTAAGATAAAGGACATGGAGAAATCAGATGGGATGGGATGGGATGGGATGGGATGGGATGGGATGGGATGGGATGGGATGGGATGGGATGGGATGGGATGGGATGGGAGGAGATGAATGGAATGAGAATAGAATAGAATAGAACGGAATGGAATGGAATGGAACGGAACGGAACAGAACAGAACAGAACAAAATAGAATAGAATAGTTCAGTTAAAAAGGACCTACAAAGATCATGAAGTTTCATGGTACAGAAATTTTTCCATATCCAATCTGAACCTCCCTCAGTGCACTTCTGTGCAGTTCCTGTGCAACCTGTCATTGGTTCCTGGGGATCAGAAATGGGGAACCTCCCTCTTCACTTCCCCACCTCAGGAAGCTGCAGAGAGCACTGAGATTGCCTATCAGCTTTCAGCTTTCTTTTCTCTGGATTAGATGACTCAAGGGTCCTGAGCCTCTACTCACAGGACACATCTTCCAGCCCTTTTACCAGCTTTGATGCCCTCCTCTGAACAATTTCAATTTATATCTTGTACACACCAGAACTGCACACAATATGTCTTGGTATACCATCTCAGGAAAGGAGATGAAGAAGAATATGAAATATAGGAGTGTATATTGTACAAAATGGACTGAAAGAACACTTGTGACAAATAGCTTGTCCAGAACATTTCACCTTTTTATGACCCGATGTTTTGTTTGCATAATTCCAAATGATTGACTCCTGTTACAGGTAGTCTGAGTTGACATAGTATAGCTGATGTCAGTATTTAGCCTATGGCCTTTTTTCTGTACTTAGAGGGAAAGATTAATCATTTAGACAGATAGCATTTGAGATGACATAAGGTTATGTGAATCAATAGGCATTAGATCAATAGAATTAATGCTTAGGTTTGGATTGATGTATCTTAGACCGTTAGTCAAGAACCCATTGAGACAGGTAAATTTGAGTGCCTGAATGTGTTGAAGAACATGTTATGATGCTAAAGCTATTGCTCTAATGGAGAGAAAAAGGTTGGAAAAGGAGCAGTTGAGAAAGATGGAAATCTGAGAAACTGTGAAACCTTTTCCATTTGGAGCTGTACAAACTTTGTGTGGTTTCATTTTTAGCTATTTTAGGCTAAACTTAAGAATGCACTTACTACATGTGGAGTTTGTATATAATATAATCCCTTTCATTATATTCAAAAATAGTTATGACTCGTTCAGACTTACTGGGAACACTTTGGTCTTAATATTTTCTGGTTTGCCCAAATGTATGTGCAATAAGCAAGCAGAAGAGTTAGGGCAACCAAGTACTTCCTCTGTATTAAGAAGCAGCCTGCCCTGTAGCACATGTATGTATGTACAAGCTACCTGAAGTCTACCATTTTTCTGAACTTCATGGGAGCAAAACTGGTTTCCTCAAATGCTTTCATTGGGAAAATTTGCTAAATTTATCAACTCAAGAGAACGCAAGGTGAAGTGATGCTCTCTCAGCCTAGCTTTGAAGCTGGTCTCACATCATGGTCAGATGGCCTCAGTGCTGTGCAGTGAGAATCAGTGAAGACGGTTGTATTTCAGAAGCTCTGATTCATCACATATCCTTGCTTTGCCCTGGGGAGAGCTGAGGCAGAAGCTAGAAAAGCTTTGACTGCTCCTAACCCTCTCTGTCCCTGATTCTGCCCAGGCCATGCCCTCATGCCAGAGACATAAAACTGCTTCAAACTGCAGCTGCTTCCAGTTGTCTCCAGGGATGCTGCATCAGCTGGGCACTGCTGCTCCAAGTGTGTTCCAGTTCTAATCCCTTTCACCCCTGCTGCCCTTCTGTGAGTGGAGATGAAGACAGGGCACAGAAATCTGGTTAACCCATCTCAGTTCTGTCTGGAAAGTCTGCTACACCGGGCAGTTCTAACTCTCACATCTGCTGCCAAAGTGAGCTGGGACTCAGTTCATAATCTTTTACTGTCAGGACTTCCATTGAAAACAGGGAATAGGTGTAGTAAATCAGATACAGCCTTTGGTTTCTGAAGTGGTACAAATATGGCCTTTAGTGTTTGTAGCCTATAGGAATCTTTTCTTTAACTCCTGTCTGTTTAAACTGTTTTTGTGATCCTTCAGTAGAAAAGTTCTATGGCAAAACTGTTTTGTAAACAATTAGTTCTGCTTTACATTTTGGATTTGCAATTTGTGGAGCAGTAATGTGAGGAAGAGATAAAAAATGTTTTCAGAATTATACCTGAAATTTCAAGAGAATCATGATAAAACTTTTTCCTGATTCCTTGGTTCTTAACCATGATAATATGCTAAGTGAAAACATAACTTTATTTTGTAAATGTTTCCCTTACTATTTATAATTTTCACAAGTTTCAACACTAAATTTAACAGGAGTGCATACATATTGATGAAATTGCAATGAATGTGTCAACTCCCAGCCAGAATGAAAATGAAGAAAATGAAAATGGTATTTACTGCAATGTTATGATATAAACTGTTTATCTTAGGAGATAACTGATAGGTAGCCCTGGGCAAGTAAGACAATCTAATGTATTCTGGGGGAAAACAAACAAACAAACAAACAAACAAACAAACACTTTCAAATTCAGTGTTCTAAAAATTATAAATCCTAAGAAGAATATGTGATTTAAAAACTGGTTTAATCTCTAACACACCAGCAGTTTTATTACAAAATTTCCTTTTTCTGAAATTCCTTGAATTACTCTGAGGATATACATACCTTCAAATAAAAGAATTTAATGTCACATCAGAGCTTTCAGTGCAAGAACCTTCAGGAAATTTTGATCTAGATGGGTGATTAAAAAAAAAATCTTTAAGTAACTGCTTATATTTAACTGTAGCTAAATGCTGCGAAATAAATAAATAAATAAATAAAGATGAACAGTATAATATACCAGCCAGGGTTGCTTTTCTCCTAAGACTTCTATTCTTCCATTTGTTTCAGATTTGCTTAAGAAAAAGAATGTGAAAGACACGGTTTCAGAAACACACTGCCACTTTAAGAGGATACAACATGCCTATTAATAATTGTATTACTCCTCTATTATTGTTAAGAATAATGAAGGAATGGGAGCGTTGGCCCCCAAGCTGAATTTATCCTGAAATGTTTTCAATTAACTCTTGGCACCGGCAGGAAAGCATCAAACCTTTCCCATGCTGAAATATGGAAAATCTGCAGGGAACATCCCAGCAGGAGTGGAATTTCATTAAAACAAGCACATCATAATTCAACGACTTCTGCACCCTCTTTAAGCCTTTCTATTGATAAGGACTTCGAGGCGATTTTTATGGATTTGCAAAGAGAAATTATTTCATAAGATATTTTCAAAGACTTTGTTTTGGCTGAGGATTTTGAGTTATTATCTGCTCCCTGATGGAAAAATAGTGAGACATTTAGCATAACTGTGGGTAGTAGATAAGAGAGAGAACTGAAGAGACATTAAGAAAAAAATTTGTCCTTTAGACAACCACTTTCTTTAATCTTTATAGTAACTAACTCCTCTTTTCCCAGATTTTAATAAATACATAAATCAATACAATTATTATATTGCCATTAAAACCTGCACTTTTGAGCATCAAAATGTGGAGATTAAAACATGCTTGAGAGCTACTTACACATCCAAATATGCACACATATGCATTTTAATATGAAATATACCTACACATCTAAGAGTAACATATTACATTGCTTTGTGTATTGATTTAATAAAGTGCATATCACTTTGCCCAGACATGGGTAGTCTTAAAATGTTTGGCTACATTACACATAATTAAAATTTACATATGGGGGATAGAGGGAGTGGATATTTCTAACTGTTGCTGGATGCTTAGCACTTGCTTGCTGCAAAGTGTTATATGATTTTTTCTGGATTAATTTCACTATCCCCTACAAAATATTTTTTTTCATATCTGGATATAGTTAGGATAAAGAGACACCACTTGCTGCTCTTTACAAAACACTGCTATTCATATTTATTAACCTGTGTCATGACCAAGGATTTACATCAATCCCCACAAAACACGCAGAAGACGCAGACCGCACTTAAACTGTAAGACTGAAATTCTGTATCAGTCATGGTTTACCAGTTTTGAACTGTTATTGAAAACTTACAGCAATGTCTCTTCACTTTATGCCCTATATTCAAAACACCATCAGTTTATTTTCTGGGATTCTCCTAGGCACAGAACTAATCCTGAAGCAAGAAGAGTCACAGAGAGTTAGGAGAGCAACCTGTGGAGGCTGGAACCTCACAAGGAAACAGTTCTGGGGGATCTGAAGAAGGAGATAGTACCTCAGGAAAGCAGGGGCATCTTTTTTCCCATCCCTATCCTGCTGCTCTAATGAAGCCCCAAGCTAGGTGTCTCCAGTGCTGATTGAGAATCCAGCCTTTACTCCCTGAATCATGAGAGGTGCCTCTTAACACTACACTACAGTTCGCTACAATAACTAGTAATTCTTAGAGTTACATGGCTATCTCTTAACCAAATTGCACTAATGTAGCTTTTCCAGTTACACAAGGACGTGAAAACTCAGATAACCAAATAAGCCCACATTATTTTTATCCATGCTGTCATGATTTCAGAGCATGTCTTAATTCAATGTGAACAGGAGGACTTCACAAATACATGTATTCCTGTGTTTTTGCAGTAATCTGTTTTCATGACCAGTTGCCAAGATTTTTTTCTGAGATTTTTCTGATGTGTAACTTACAGTTTTTCTAGAACATACATGATAGATGAAGAAGAAGAGTAGGAATTAGAGTACCAGTGGTTCTGTTTTTCTGGGAGGATTGACAGGATTATTATGCCTTCAGTTTGTCAAGTTACAACTACACTATCTTCATCCTCCACATCTTGTGGCAAGGAGTTCCACTGCTTAACTACAGTCTGAAAAAGGTTTTCCTTTTTGTTGATGGGACTTCACTACCCGAGACTCTACCCTTTGTACTGGAAGAGACAGTGAAAAAAAAAAATGTTTCTTGATACCACACCATGTTTTTATAAGAGTTCTACCACATCCCTTCTTGGTCCTGGTCCTTCTTTCTCCATGAATCCATTCTATCTATTCGATATCTGTTCTATCCCTTTGACTATTCTTCATGCTCTTTTCTGTACTACCTCTAGTTTTATTACAAAGTGGTGGGGATAAGAGGAGCAGATCTACACATAGTCTATAGGAAGACACCCTTTCCCTTTCTATTAGACAGATTTAGACAAGTCTGAGGTTATGTGGATGGATTTGAGCCTGTTGATTCAGAGAATTAATCCTGAAAGTATTTCTAGCTCAGAGTGTTTGAAAAGTTGTAATCACAAATCATTGCTACTGCCCTGAATGAAATAACTGATTTGTTGGTGTTCATTTTGTGGTGGATGAGTATAGTTAAGAAAGAAATGCAAAGAAAGCAAGAGGGTTATCATATTTTTTTTTTTTTAATTTCTATGCAAGTTCATCACATGATGGGGCAAGTCCATTATTCCTTTTCACTTTTGACTTCTTTAAAAGATTGTTTACATGTTCAGATCTATCCAGAGGTGGAAATTAATGGTCACTGCTTCTTGTTACAGTATTCTGGCTGGCAACTGGAAAGATTTACCAGATAAAAGATAACACTGAATATTCCACAGTTCATAAACATTATTATTTTCCATTACAGTCTATGCCTTGGTAGCCTGACTGCAATCCATTCAATCAGTACGATAAAGAGTAGAAGAGTAAGGAATGTTGAGCGTGACCAATCATTAAGGACAAATTCCACTTCAATTTCATAAGTTTTTAAAAATGTTTCATGTTTCCTCCTTCTCCCCTCCAATTTTTATTACTAGGATTCACGCAATGCACTTACCCATAAAATGTCCAGCACTGATTTATCTTAAGCTCCTGTCCAGATCTTCCCACTTAAATACAAATACTTGCATTTTGCCTTTTCTGCTCTGGGCTGTGCAGCATTCTGGCATCCAGCCAAAAGGTCATAGTGCACTCTGCTTCCCTTTCTTGGCATTTCCCACCATAAGGAGAGTTTAGAACAGTTATCTTACAGGATATTCCCAGAACTTAATCATCCTGAATTCAATATATTTTTTAACTTTAGTAAGATAATGCCTTGTGACAGTAGATCAATGAAACAGGTATTCAAAAGGCATTACTCACCAAGCCAGAAATGTTTTTTGGACCAAATTCCTCAAGTCTAGAATGCCTGATCCAGCTTATTGATGGCATACTTATGATGCTATAAAGCTATATGAAATTTAAACATTTGTTTTTACATGTTATTGTCAAAAGCTTTTCAAAATGGTGACTGGGATAACACAGTTAATATTTTCAACATAGACAATAGAGTTTAACAAGACTTAGATAATATCTATAAACTGGAGTTTAATTCTCCAGAAAAGTCAGGTATTCACAATTTCTGTTGGCACCATTTGTCTTATATAAATGCATCCACAGATCTCAAGTTGACCTATGAATTACAGTTATACCCAAGACCTTTATATGCTCTGCCTTGCCTTCCCAAAGAGCAACCAGAAACATGAAGTGAAAATAATCTTTTGTTTGTCTATTTGTTTTGGCTTGTTTTTGTTTTGTTTGTTTGGTGGATTGGTTTGATTTGTTTGTTTGTTTTGTTTGTTTGTTTTAAACACTTTTTGATTCCTGACCCCTTAGCGGTATAATGTTATATTAGCCTGGGGAACATCCATGATTTGTCCTGTGAGAAAATCTTATGTTTAAAGACAGAATGACACCAACTGCCAAACTATCTCAGTAAGCAGGGAGTGGAAAGACAAATAGTATCATTATTTGCTAACCACAATATACTGAAGTCCTCTAACACAAGGAGGAGTGTGAAGAAAATGTAAATTACCTCAAGTGATTACATCATAGAAGGACAGCACAGAAATGGAGGACTAAAGCCAGAAAGGTTAATACACTTGTTGACAAATAAATAGGTGTAAAGAAATCATTTTGTAAGTGCATAAGGCATACAGGAAGACCAAAAATGACGTTGGTGCACTGCTTGCCTATTCAGGTGTGATGATGAGAATGTCAGAATGCTTGCTTTGCTTCGTAGTTGCAGTTTTCCTTAAAAAGGTCCCTTACAAGAAGGATTAATTCAGAAAATAACAGTAAATAATGGGTGAGAACTCCAGTCATAAGAAGGTAACACAGCTTGATACAGTGGTTATGAGTTAGACACCATTATAATATCACTTAGATATTTAAAAGACTATTGAAAATTAATCCTACAGTACTCAAAAGCTGGATGAAAACCTTTTAAACAGTACTTCTACCCATTATTTCTAGGAACTTATAAAGAGTAGATGAATCTTACAGGAGGGGATAGGAAAAGTCATGGAGTCATTGGTACAAATAATATAAACTAATAAATTTTAAGGACCTAGAGTAAAATAAGAAGACAAGCAAAAGACAACTTGGATTTGTCAAAAGTAAACCAATTCCTATCCACCCAGATTAATTCTGTGACCATATTAAACTTTGCAGATAGGGGAGAGCCAGTAACATCCTATCTGGATTCTAGCAAATGCTTTGGCATTCTCATAAGGAAACTAGTGAGAGATGCTTTAGACAAAACTGGAGTGAGCGCATGGATGTATGCATGTGGTAAGGTTCTACTGTGTCTGTTCTGCATCTGGTATTATTCATTTTCACTAGGTTTATTCATTTTCCTTAATGACTAGGATGGTGGATTACAGAATATGCATATTAAAAATGAAGATGTCATGAAGCTGACACAGAAGAAAAGTTCAATGTACAACACAGTAGAATATAGATCGACCTTGGCAAATTGCAGAATGTTTGGGGGAAAATATGACAGATTTTCATATAGAAAAACACAGTATCATCTTAATCTGTATGAGTACTCAGAGGCTCAAATTCAGAACAGAGAACAATTGATCTTATAGCAATTTTACAGAAAGAGGTGGTTAAAGACAAGCTGAACATGAGCCAGTAACATGATACCATCACAAAAATAATGATCATATACTTGACCTTTGTGAACAGAAATATTGCCTGAAAGGCGAGTTAAGTAGTAACCTATCTCCTGTAAGCTCTGCTAAGGTCTGTTGAAGTCTGTAACAGTTTTGAATATGGCATTTCACAAAGGGATCTGTTGGAGAGTCTAGAGAAGGGAGATGAGAATGACTGGAGGTCTAGAGAACACGCTATCCATAGAAAAAGGAAATAAATTGTTGTTTAGCTAAAGCTAAGAAAAGATAATAGCAACTATTAACAATAGGCTGTTACAAGGAGGCAGTAATTTATTTCATATATGTAGAGTTGTACATGTACTCATACCTACTTGGGACTAGAACATCTATTAACATGTAGCTGATCAGGAGTAGTGTTGTGGGTTAACACCAGAAGGCAGCTAGCACCACACAGCCATTTACTCATTTCCCTGTAGTTGGAAGGGAAAAGAATCAGAAAGGTAATAGTGAGAACTCATAGGTCAAGATAAAGACACTTTATTAGTTTAAAAAAGGGGGGAAGGGAAGGGAAGGGAAGGGAAGGGAAGGGAAGGGAAGGGAAGGGAAGGGAAGGGAAGGGAAGGGAAGGGAAGGGAAGGGAAGGGAAGGGAAGGGAAGGGAAGGGAAGGGAAGGGAAGGGAAGGGAAGGGAAGGGAAGGGAAGGGAAGGGAAGGGAAGGGAAGGGAAGGGAAGGGAAGGGAAGGGAAGGGAAGGGAAGGGAAGGGAAGGGAAGGGAAGGGAAGGGAAGGGAAGGGAAGGGAAGGGAAGGGAAGGGAAGGGAAGGGAAGGGAAGGGAAGGGAAGGGAAGGGAAGGGAAGGGAAGGGAAGGGAAGGGAAGGGAAGGGAAGGGAAGGGAAGGGAAGGGAAGGGAAGGGAAGGGAAGGGAAGGGAAGGGAAGGGAAGGGAAGGGAAGGGAAGGGAAGGGAAGGGAAGGGAAGGGAAGGGAAGGGAAGGGAAGGGAAGGGAAGGGAAGGGAAGGGAAGGGAAGGGAAGGGAAGGGAAGGGAAGGGAAGGGAAGGGAAGGGAAGGGAAGGGAAGGGAAGGGAAGGGAAGGGAAGGGAAGGGAAGGGAAGGGAAGGGAAGGGAAGGGAAGGGAAGGGAAGGGAAGGGAAGGGAAGGGAAGGGAAGGGAAGGGAAGGGAAGGGAAGGGAAGGGAAGGGAAGGGAAGGGAAGGGAAGGGAAGGGAAGGGAAGGGAAGGGAAGGGAAGGGAAGGGAAGGGAAGGGAAGGGAAGGGAAGGGAAGGGAAGGGAAGGGAAGGGAAGGGAAGGGAAGGGAAGGGAAGGGAAGGGAAGGGAAGGGAAGGGAAGGGAAGGGAAGGGAAGGGAAGGGAAGGGAAGGGAAGGGAAGGGAAGGGAAGGGAAGGGAAGGGAAGGGAAGGGAAGAGAAGAGAAGAGAAGAGAAGAGAAGAGAAGAGAAGAGAAGAGAAGAGAAGAGAAGAGAAGAGAAGAGAAGAGAAGAGAAGAGAAGAGAAGAGAAGAGAAGAGAAGAGAAGAGAAGAGAAGAGAAGAGAAGAGAAGAGAAGAGAAGAGAAGAGAAGAGAAGAGAAGAGAAGAGAAGAGAAGAGAAGAGAAGAGAAGAGAAGAGAAGAGAAGAGAAGAGAAGAGAAAACTGTGCAAAAGCAAAGCCAAACAAGGAATCTATTCACTACTCCCTATTTGTGGGAAGGTGTTCAGTCACTTTCAGAGTACCAGTTCTCATCAGGTGTAATGTTTTCTTGGGAAGACAAACACCATAACTCCCAATGTCCCCTTCCTTTCTTCTTCCTTACCCCAGCTTGTATTGCTGAGCATGGCACCATATATTATAGGATGTTCCTTGGGTCATTGTGGTCATTTGTCCTGGCTCTGTTCTATTCCAGCTCCTGGTGCACCCTCAACCTCTTCACTGTCAGGGCAGCACAAGGGACAGAGGAGACCCTGGCACTGTGTAAATGCTCTTCAGCAACAGCTGAAGTACTGGTATGTTATCAGTAGTTTGGGTCACAAATCCAAAACACAGCACCATCCAAGCTGGCATGATGAAAACTAGTTTTATCCCAGCCAAAATCAGTAAAAATAGGCAGAGGACAAGACTATACAATTCAAAGGACCTCTGGAAAATTCAGAACTTGGCTATAGTAGGTGTATATGTAAGGAAAAGACAGAGTGTTCTTCCCCATCGTTTTGAACTTTTCTTTGCATGGATTCTGGTATACTGAATTCTGTTTACAAATGCACATAAATCACTGTTAATTTCTGTATGTATTTCTACCTTTTTCTTTTGAAGGAAAATTTGTTAGCTGATATATTTGAAACACAGGTCTGATCTCAATCATCTCAAGAAATATCCCTAAATCATCCAAGATTTTTCCAAGAATACAAGCTGAGTGACATCCCTTGTGTGCAGTCTTCCTTTATCCTACAGAGAATTGAAGAAGAAAACTTCCTTTTCACATTCTCATTTTTATGCATGTACAGACATTCATATACATATCATATGATATCTATCTTATCAACAAGAAAGTCAATCTACAGTTAGACTGGAAGGAGTTGGGACTTATGGTGGTCCAATATGTGTAGTGCATTCTTGCAATGTTCTTTGAGAAATGTTTGTCACTTGGAAAGCTATTTCACTCTTTCAGTACAAAAGTCTCAACTATAAAGAGCTGTTGATGGCCTTTAATTCTGATATATAGTGAGTTTTCAGGGTGCTCTTGACAAGTTATAACAATCTGTCATTACAGATCTACACAAAATATCTTTTCTGCCTCAGAGAGAGATCTTGCCATCAATTAATTACACTATATGATTCTTTAAGTTGTACAGGAGATATCTTTTAGATGGGGGAATCTCAGAGGATTTTTCACCTTCCAGTGTACCAAAGAAAGCCATAATTTCTTTCAGATGAAAATTATCATCTAGCATTATTTGAAAACTGTTGTCAGTTTCAGTAGGTGTGGAATAGGACAATGGCTAGTGCATGTATATCCTACATAGGATATATATCACAGTTACAGAAGAGGCAGATTGATTGACTTGTTTGCCTTTTCAATGCTGAAGTGTTTTTGGCCCTCTGTACATAGAGTGTGTTTTTGTTCTGAGTCCCTATCTTTTAAGGGGTTTATGCACATTTTTGTGCATACTTTCTTCTAAATATGCAACTTAATTTATTAACCATTCTACTCAGCTTGTGTTTCTAAATGTATGTGACATCAGACCTGGAGCTGTAGATTTTTATTTGCTTTTATGGAGCACTTGATGCAAGTTTAGTTTAGAAAATGCATGAACTTGTTACAAGACTTCATCACAAATACTGTGAATGCCTTAAAACATTGCAGCATGCCTGCCTCGGAAAGTCTTTGTGAAATAGCTATGCTATCACTATCATTATCCACGTTTTGCAGATTAGCAACTGAGGATGACAAAGAGGGAAGGTGGCTTGTTCAAGGTCACATGGGATCCGCCCTTCCCTGGGGTAGGTCATTGAATTTCTCTGAAATCTTTGGGGCCCTGGAACACTAGGTAGTGACAAGGACAAAATAAAAGTAGTAATTTCAGTACAATACATAATTTGTGTAGCTATTATTTAGTTTCACCTGTGTTAAGACAATATCTTCTATTTATATCACTGAGGGGCTGTGTTAAAATAAGATAGCTCAAAAGCCATTTATTAATTGGCAAAAGTTAACTAGTGGGCAATTCTCACTGTAATAAGTATTATTTCAGAAATGTGATAGTTTTATATTTCCTCCACCACAACTTTCTTCTTTATACAGGCATTAATGTAGTTACCACATTCATATCCACCCCAGCCATTCCCTCAGATCTAGCCTTCAGGAAGTTCAAATCCAAATAGTTTTCAAATCCAAGCTGCCAGTTTGATTTCATCACATCAAACCCTTGTTGAGATCAAACCTTTGAAATGAGAAAAGATTTTTAATCCAGTTACCCCAGATGGGGTACAACTCTCCAGGTCCTGAGAGCTGCAGGATTAGGAATTCTCAACATCCCCTCACCCACTCACCCACCCACCCATACACACACATGCAGGCGCAAACAAACTGCCCAGCTTTACACTCTTTGCTCACAGAAAGTACTCCAAACAAGCCAGTGTGCAATCCCAGGGAAATGTCTTTCTCCCTTCTTCTTTCTGATATAAAGGAACATCCACACCCACCGCAGAGTCAGCTTTGTCCTTATTTTGCAAGTCTTGTTTTGGTTATTCTGTCAAATGATTTTGAGAACTGGGTGAAATTTGCTCTAACTGTATATGATGCAATTCACTGTCTACCTGTAAAAGTATTTGCTATCAGATAGAGAGAACTTTCTATTTCAAGATATCTTTGTTTCATTTTCATAATACAGTACTTAGTTCTGGATTCAGTTGTCAGACAATTTCTTTCTAAGATAAATGTTAAAAGACCATGGGTAATTTGGCATGCGTGGAAGCTGAAATTAACAATTCCATTATCCTATTCATAATTTTCAGAAATTACAGAAATCAGAAATTATGCTCTCAGAGTCAGATTACATGGTAGGGGAATTTGTGACAACAAATTAGGTTTTGCAGCAATAAAGCTGGATAATCTGTTCTTATGATGTCAAGAATTCGAATGTATTGGTGATGTTTAGTAATACTCAATATTCCAGTAACTTTGGTGACTTCATACTCAAACTATATCTGAAAAGTATGTATGTACTGCTACTAGATGGGGTGGTATGTTGCTCTGTGACCCGTGAAATGGGATCAAGAAATTAGTCATGAGCAGAAAGGCAGAATATGATGGGTAAAAGCGTCAGTGAGAAAACATAAAGCCAAGTGTTGTGACAATTACAGCTGGCATTTCTCCAAGGTATCAAATGTGTGTGTGCATCTGTGTCTGTGCGCTGGTATGTATTGCATGTATGCAGAAAAGAGTTGGATTCTGCATATTCATTTTCAAATTTGTTTCTGATTATTTTGCTAGTTGATGTCTCAGTCTTCCTAGGATGAGTAGCCAAAGGAAGGGGCTGTTTATATACTCAAAATTGCTGGGTGACTTAATATAATTTCCATTTCATAAACAACAGCACAAGGACAGAGGAATAAAGAAAACTTTGCAATAAAAAAGCTGGAAAAAATCTTACTTTTCTAAAGTAATGATAAGGAAGGAAACAAATACCTTTGAAAATGAAGAAGAAATAAAGCAATATCCATAAACCTCAGGTTTATGAGAGGTGTTTTTTTTTTTTTTTTTTGTGAATGAAAGTAAAGCAGTTAAGCTTTCGTCACAATGAGCAGCAGTCCAGAAGTAGACAGACAGCCTCCTCTGTGTGGGGAAGATTTATAGGGACCCCTCCCGGGCCCTTTGCAAGTCCAATTCATGGGCTCCCTTGACCAAGGCTCAGAGCTGTCGCTCCAAAAGGGGAAGAAGCGAAGGCTTGTCTTTTTTTTTTTTTTTTTTTAAATCACCATTTGTTATAAGAACACAGACTTCCAAATGACGAAGGAGAGAAAGGGTTGAGGGAAAGATATTTCTCCCCTCTCCCTTGTGTGGTCTGGTGTATTCAGAGTAGGGGCCTGAGAAGGAGGAATGAGCTGATTTAACATGGATTGCAGCACCACCGGGAGAGGGGAAGAGAAGCTTCCAATCAAAGTGTGAGCTGTTCTGGTGTCCATGTGCATGGATGTACAAGCAAGAGAAGTGGTTGGTCTCTAGGCACCTTCTTTCTGAGAGCCCAAGGGCAGATAATTGATGTGACAGACGATTCTCCTTAACGCCCTGCCAACAAAACAGCTCTTGGGCAGCTCACAGCCCTGCTCACTCAATAAAGGCCTGAACCTATCACAAAAAAACATGGGAAAGATTTGCTTATTGTGAATAGCAACAACACAAGTAGGAATAGCAACCAGCTCTCCCCCAACACTATAGGACATTAAGAAACTGAGGTATGCGAGAAAACAAGCACAATGGTAAAGCAGTGGAATGAGTTGGTCAAAAATGTCATTGTCTCTGCCATCATCCAAGCAGAATCATAAGAGTGCTGTGAAAGATCCTCTTATTTAATAGCTATATATCACCAGTGTAGGAAATAAATTGCAACACTCTTATTCTGCCCCCACCCCCTTCTAATTGTATCACACATTCAATTCTCAAATCATTTGTGGAACTAGAAGTGGAATGCACATAAGGAAGGATATGTCTACTGAAACTTCTTAGTCAGTCTTTCCTGATCCACAGTCCTTCAGACAAAAGTCTTCTCATGAGCTTGTCATGCTTGTGAAAAGAATTGCAAAAAAAAACCTTAGTAACAATGACAAAAAAATAATTTTGTCCCAGGTCTGGATGGTTTATGGTGGACTGGTGAATTTTGGCTCATACTGTGTTGGCAGATGTCCTCAATCTTTTTTATTATTAAGATACATACACATATTTTTTGGAATACAATGCAACATGCAGATGAGTTCATCCTGCAGTGTTTACACGATTGTAATCATTTAAAAATGTTTGCTTCTAGAGTATGGAATGATAAGGTAGGATATTGAATAATATGCTAGAACATATGGACAGCAGGTTGTACCTAGGAAAAACTGAGGAAGGCAAGGAAAATTTACCAAGTCTTGTTAGCAAATAAATTCCAATGTAGAATACTTTACTATCAAACAAAACATTTATAAACTAGAGGTAGCTAAATATGCAGGTAGTCAGACTTCATCCTCTACTATCTATACAAACTGAAACAGTTTAATGAATAAAGCATTTATTCAAAGTATCCCTGCATTAGTAGGCTCTGGCACAAATAATCCCATTGAACTCATTGTCTTGGCTTAGAATAGAAGGCTAACTGCAAAGTGTGCAAGTCTAAAGCCAGAAACTTTTGCAGAAGTTCCTGCATATGGTGTAATGCAAGCACTTCAGCTGGACAATATTGTTTACATGTAAAATATCTATATACCCATTAGAGACAGGCTGAAACTAGGAGAGACAAACTAGCCAACATACTGGCTTCACATCTGAATGGGTATTTCTACACAGAGTCTTAACTAACTTAAGAATTTCCCTAAACAAAGATAAGCCAAATAGCTCTGACTGAAGAGGGATAGGGGAAATCTCCTGCTGTAACTCTGTACCTTGAGCTATTGATATATAGGAGGATGCTGTTGAGCTGGTGGCCCACTGTGGTCTACAGTAGTGGGTATCTCTAAGGAAGTCCCTTAAGGAAATAAGACAATCAAGCCCCAGAGCAACATGATGAAATCACTATTCAGAGGTTGATACCCACTCTGAAAGTTTTTAAGGTCATCAGAAATAAAGAGGATTGGGAATGACTGGCCAAGAACTTCAGGAGATAGGTTTGCAAATTATTCTTTCCTTTTGCTTCCTCATCTCTTTCGTCCATCCCCATGTTCTCATTCTGCCAGGCTAAGTACTAACACAACTCACTTCTCATGCTGTAGTAAGTTCTTTGCACTCTCCCCCAGGCGCAGAATGAAGATAGGAAACTGGAAGAAAAGTGGGATGGGGGGAGGGGGGGGGGGGGGCGGGGGGGGAGGAGAGGGAGGGGACACCTGCTCTTGTCTCTATTTCGTTTAATGTAAGAAGCTCTGCGTGCGCGTGGGTGTTTTTGTATGTACATGGTTGTGTGCAAAAGCATGAGGCCCTGACCTGTGAGATAAAGGCATCTCTGGCAAGGAGGGCATAAGCCTCCCGTGACAGTGCTTAGTGGTGTAAGGGGGCTGGCTGGTGCACGAGCCACTGAGGTGAGGGGTGGGCAGTGTAGACCCTCCAGGCTGCCTGGGACAGGGGTACAGCCTGCCGGGTGTCCAGCTGCAATGGGTAGGTGCTTGCGTGCGAGTGAGCAGGGAGGGCTGCCTCTGCCGCTGGTCCTGGGGAGAGGAGGGAGAACAAAAGCCTCCATTTTGACGGCTCTTCTTCACCCATCAGCTCCATTTACTAGGTCTCAATAGCTGGGGCTCAACAGCAGCAGTGGCAGCAGCTCCCGGCAGGCTCCCACCTCCTCCTCGGATGCGCACTTCCCAGCAGAAAGGAGAATGAGGAAGGGGACAGGGAGAGAGAAAGAAAGAAGGAGAGTGAAGGGGGGAGGGTAGGGAAAGAAAAGGGAAAAAAACCTTGCTGACACGGGGCATAACTTAATTTTCACGGTGCCGGGACAGCTGTATCGTGTAATCTGCCATGGCATGCCATTAAAACTTCAATGCCTTTACTGACCCAGAAGGGAAACTCAGACCGTGGAGAGCCTTTTGAAAAGAAGTGGTGATCTTTCACGATTTATGAGCTTGTCTTAAAGAAACAGACTCCACTCACTTTAAATTAATCACCCTTTTCAGGGTACATTGAAATCTGGGGTCTCTCAGCTGAAGTCTGTGGAGACCTGGTACCTTATGAATGCCTGCCCTGTCTTTATTATTATTTTTATTTCATTTTATTTTTATGCCCAACAAAATGGGTTGGTTTTCAGGGGAACTGTATCTTGCAAATTGAGGTGCAAAATCCAATTACACCAATTCAGTGGAAGTCTGAATGGTGTAGCTGTGGCACTTACACATTCTCATCCCTGCATACATTGTACAAAGGGGAGAAGAACCTGAGAAATATGAGGAGTTAAGGACTCAAAAACTAATGAAATGTGAGACATCCTCTATGATTCACCAACTAAAAGTAAAATACGCCGACTAAAAGTAAAATTGAAGTGAGTCCTCCTGCTTCCATTATTCACACAGTCCAGGGAACAAAGAGTTGTAAAATCACAGTAATAAAACCTAAACAATTTTGAAATCATAAAAAAAAAAAAAAAAAAAAAAAAAAAAAAAACCACCTGCCTGTTGCAAGGAAGTGTAGATAAAGCACTTCCTTGCAATGTTCCCAGAAAAAAAAAAAAAAAAAAAAAAAGCAAAAAAAAAAAAAAGCACAGTGTGATTTACAAGAATTACAAG
Organism: Anas platyrhynchos; assembly: GCF_047663525.1. Taxonomy (NCBI): domain Eukaryota; kingdom Metazoa; phylum Chordata; class Aves; order Anseriformes; family Anatidae; genus Anas; species Anas platyrhynchos. The sequence continues at coordinate 44,438,862 of NC_092621.1, read as the reverse complement.
AAGAATGCCTGGGTTTTGGACTCTCAGAGGATGTAAATCAGCATCCTTCCATTGTCTGCCATTAGTATAATATCTGATTTACCCCAGCTGTTTGTCTGGACTCCTCTCTCAAGCACTTGCTCTCCTTGGCCAGCAACATTTCTTAATGGACATATTTTTAATATGAAGATAATAAGTGACCCAGTAATATGAGGATTCAAAGCAGTGAAGTAGTGATTTTCACATCCCTAAAACTTTGCATGTCTAGGAACTGAAACACTTTTTTTTTTGTTCCTTTGGTGAACTAATTATGGAGTAACTTAAACCAAAGCAAAAACTTCATGAAGTCACAGGCAGTGATGGAAATAAAGTAATAAGATCTGAGATCAGAGCGTAAATTGTATATGGAACCTGAACATCTGAATTAATTAACCAGCTTCTTGCCTTAGAAGACTGGACCCATGAATCCCCTAATGCACTTAAGTGCCACTCACACTACTTTTGTGAGATGTCTGACTTCTGACAATCTTTTGAGTTGTTCCTCATGATAAATAACAGAAGTAACTACTCAAAGAGGAAAAAAATCTTTTTATCCATCCCTTTTAGGGTTTAGAAGTTTTGGCAGTTTCCTTGGAGTCTTTATCAGCCAGAGGCTCTCCTTTATATATCCAACTGTTCTTTAATGTTCTAGAGAACTGTATATGGGCATACGTATCACCCATGCATGCCCAGATAATCTGTGCCCATATTAGATGAGGTACCTTACAGAACTCTATGTTATATAAGGCAGGTTTGGTTTTGAGCATTATCCGTTTCCTTATGTGTACATCAACATGGTCTCCAGAAGCTCTGATATGTATTTCTACTAGCTCAGGTGTTCTGGTTTTCAGTTTTCAAAATGTCAGCTGCTGCTGGCATGGTTTCTGTAAGACAGCTGTAAGATATGTGGAATAGAAGCTAGCCCTTCTGTGTTTCATAAATGGCCTATTATTTTGTAACTATTTTCCATCAGCTAGTTAGACTCAGAATAATGACACTTGACACTCACATTTCTAAATTTACATATTTCATTACAAGTAGTTTGTACACTTACTCACTGGACTGTGGCCCACTCTGAGACGTTATAATGGTAGACACATCAATCCTAGGAAAAAATGGCATGTGAGTTTACTCACATATTGTAAAACATTTTGGTAAACCTGTCTCAGGGAAATAATGTAAACAGTGCTGAAAAAAAATAAATCTACTTTTTCCCATCAATAGAAATCATGTATCTATTTTTCTTCACAATGCTCATTTTTTTCCATTCCCTCTGGATATTTTGCTTGATGGTTTGTACTTTTCAAGCACACAGAACTTAATAACATCACAACATTCTTTACTTGGGGCTTGTAGAAAACTAATTGAATTATTGGATTTTTGATCCCTATGTTGTTGGTTGGTGTCTGTATCTTCTTAAAACTTTAGGCATCACTATGGGGATGTATTTAAATAAAACAGCACTTACAGTGGGGCTCCAGACTGCTGGCAACAGAAGGAGAGAAGATGCAGTCTGACTGTCCCTTGTAGATATTTTTGACATGTTCAGTCACTCCAGCAGTCACTTTACACATTTCATCAGAGTGTGGACAACTTTTGAAACTTATTTGACATATACATAATGTAATTCTGGATTGTTGCTGTATTTGACACTATATTTCTGGTATGATATAGAGAGTCATCTTTTCCCTTCACAGAAAAAATAAAATAAAATACAAAAGTCTTATAAATGAAAATAACTGTCCATTAACAGCCATTATATCCAGCTAAGGCCATACTGTTTTCTCATTCACCAAAGCTGGAGAGAACATGCAGGCAGTACTCATTCATACCTAATCAGTTCTGTGAAAAGTTTTCAGAGTTCTTCAACACTTCAGAGACCTAAACTCCATTAGGTGGAAAGTGAATTAATTCATGCAGTTAATTACAGCTGTATTTTTGGAATATGGTAACAGAACCTACTTTCTCTCTTCTGATGCCTGTAATAAATGATGCCTGGATAAACCACTGCGGCCTGAGTCACTGATTTTCATGGTGTTGCACTGCTGTCAGCCAGACACTGAGATGGGTGTAAGGGGTCTATTTTACTGGTTCTTCAAGTGGCAGGTTTAGCTAATGCCATAATGGAGACTGTTTCAATTTCAGACTGCGGGAGGACTGCGTTCATTGTCTTTCTATACAGTATTCCCTTTCTTCAGGAGATCATAACTAGCATACATCAGCCAGATAGGGCTTTGGGTAGAGCATAAAGCAGAGTCATTCTTGAATTATGCATGATAAACATAATAAGAAATTAAATCAACATTTCAAGAAAAATTCTTGGAACTTCTTTCTGAACTGGCAAGGAGAAGTTTATCTTTATGGAAATATTTCCCCAGTGCTACATCCAAGAAGATATCTGCAGCTCTCTTTCAAGCAGTATATGCAAGATAGGGGACTTAAACATTCATGGGGAACTAAGAGGAAAAAAGAAGATGAAATATGTTTTCTTACAAACTAAAGAATTAATTCCACTTGCTTGTCTGGGTGAGATGTTACTCCAATTTCTGACATCTACATGAGCAGCAAAACACAGCACAGAGAGGTACATGTAAGGTACCAGCAGCTTGCATCCCACATGGGAAGTTCAAGTAGAAGAACAGTTGTTTCATTTCATGTCTGTAGGAAAGTCATATGCAGTTATTTTTCCATTTTAGTGCTTTAAAAATAGAATATCTGTAGGCTAAGACTCTAACTAAAATTAAGGCCTAACACTTAAATTAATTCTTCCTTGGTAGAACTGTAGTAAAACCATCTGGATTCTTTAATTTTGGGGTAGCTTTTTCTTTTTCTTTTTTTCTTTTTTTTTTTTTTTTTTCCTCCTGAAGATGCAGGAAATGAAAGCCGTTACATTAAGAATATATGTGGACTGCCTGATTCTTTTAAGGATTGAAAACTGGTATAAATCCTGGAAAGACAAGTAAAGTACTCAGAGTTAATATTGCATGGGTACAGAAATCCATTCTGGTACTTTAGTTGTCATCATTATAGGCTGTACACTGCTAGCACTGTCAGTTCAGAGCACAGGCTCTAAAGGAAATGGCCCAGTCTAGAAAGTTTTATGTAGGCAAGAGGTCCAATAAAATGCTAACTTTAAAGGGGGGTGTTAAGAAATTTCCAAAATGATTCTCACACCACAGCTAATAAATTCTGCTACAAAAGAAAAGTCATATTTGAAAAATTTGCAAGGCTTACAGATACACATGCCGAGGAAGCACTCTGACCAGGGAGCAACTGTTTGGTATATCTTAATGTTCAAATGTTTTTTTATCCCACAGAACAAAGAGCAATTTATGTGACAGATGAGTAGGTATTTGCAAACCTGAATTAGAGTGTGGTATAATAATTTAAGTACTGTGTTACTAAATAATTTGAATAGAAACACTCTCATACAGCCTTTCAAATAGTTAAGTGATGTTAATAGTTTAAGTGATTCTCTTGAAAATTCTCTGTATTTGAAGCACTATTCTACTTAGTTTTTAAATTTCTAATTTAATGTTCAAGGTTTGTTATTGGCTTATCATCTACAAATACAGACTAATCAAAGATGCTGTCATCTGTTTACAAACAGGCATGATAAATGTTAAAAGAAAATTGAGACATTTGGCATTAATAAACTTCAGTCAGACACAACATGCAACAATATTTAAAATAGATGCAGCAGTCTATATATCCTTCTGGGTTGCAGAAAGAAATTTTGGAGGCTGCTTGAAAAATTCTTCTGGTGTGCTTAATGGCAAAAGAAAAAGTCTTTACTAGTAGTTTCTGACAAATAAGGGAACACCAGTTTTTAAGAGGCCTCCTGACTGAGGTGAAGCATGCTCTGAAATTATGATGGTGGGAGACAGAAATTTATAGGTATGGGGGAGATTTTTAGGAGATTAAACAACTTTCTGCAGCTTAGATAGTCCAAAAAAAGCTTTCCAAAGTTTTTGATGTTCTTCCAGCAGTAATTAGAAATGGCTCCTTGGAAATACTTTTGGACCCAGAATGAATCTAATGAAATATGTTTCTTCATATAGGCTGTAATTTCAGTGAAGGCTCCTGCATCTAAGATGAGACTCTCAAAGGAGGCAAATCTATTTTCTTGATTACAGGTTGATTTGCCTGTCTGTGAACCTTTCACCTTTCATTAGTGGGTAGAAATTCTGCACTAAATTCTAGCTGGTATGTTAAGCCCAAGGAAACTAAATTTCCTGTAAGATACTGTACTTCACTGGATGCCTTCATCTTCTGGGCATAGGCTTCTTTGGAGGGCTCCTAAAGCAAGACTACATCTCTAAGAAAAATATCCACATGCTTTGAAGTAAAATTGTGTAAAGTCCAAGACTTTATGTTGTTTAGATCTGTTAGTTAAACACTTATTCACTATAATATAGACTTACTTCTCCTAGAGAAATTTCATTTTCTCCCTGGTTTGCCTTGTCTTATTGCTTTTTTTTTTTTTTTTTTTTTTTTTTTCACTGCAGTGGGCATCCAGCCTTCTAATAAAGGGTAGTTAAATGACCTCATATAATTGTTTCCCATGAAGCCCATTTCTTTTGGTGTACAGGACTGCATGGTGCATAGAGTAGTACACTGAGAATGAGCTAGTTACATGCACGATGCTGCTGAATTCACAGAAGAAGGCAGAAGTGTTAGAGTGGATCTGCGGCAAGAGGAAGAACTGCCCACAAGGCATTGATGGGAATGCAGAACATTGATGCGTCTTTGGCTGTCTTAGATTGTGATGTTGAATGGCCATAGGACAGGGGTAATTAACTGTGTCTTCCTTGTGTTCTCTTCTCTGTTTTTCTCTTTGGACAGCTAAAGTGAAATTAGTCTTATCAAACATCAGAGATGTTTGGTCTGAGTTGTACATGAGTCTTTCTGTGTAGTCAATAGAAAGGTACAGCCATATCTAGAAGACAGCTATTTCCACCACAAGGAACAAACCTGAGATAATTGATACTAAGTGCCCTTAGAAAATGTCAGCATTTGTTCGATGACTAGAATAGACACTAGACAACTGGTTTAGTTTGGACATCTGCCTTTTAGGCTGTTAAAATCAGGTGATATGGATCTCATTCCAGGAGACATACTGGCAGGAGTGAGGACCAGTCAGAGAACCAGCAACAGGTAGTAGAAACAAGGAGATTTAAGACTGCTGAAAGATCAGACTGGGACAACAACTTCGGAAGAGAACAAAGCAAGTGGACACCAGCATGTTTTAGCTCTTATTTGTCAGTGCATAAAGTCATGAAGGATAGATTTTGAATATTGATAATTCTCACTATCAGGAGGATTTTTGAAAAATAACTCCATTAATTTCTGGATTTCATTCAGGGTGCAATGCAATTGTAACTACTTTTACTAATTATAAAATATTCTATGTGTCAGTCACTGGAGATGTAAAAAAGTCAAATTAAGATTACATAGCCACAAATCCAGCAAGCAATACTTTTGTATCTAATTGTGTAGTGTTCCTTACTATCCTTTGAGATCAAAAGGAAGTGAGGAATTTGAAAGCCACAGAATGAATGCAATCATACTTTTTTAAGCTTTTAGAGTCCAAAGGACCAATGAGAAATTACATATACATAAAATTATTATATATTGCTATATATATTATTTATATAGACATTCTGCAGTTAGCCTATACCTGAACAATACATTAAATCAGAATTAGTGATTATATTAAATATAATAAAGACAGAAAAAGGAATAATATACATATTTTATAGGATTACACACATGATCATCTGTATTGTATTCAGATTTGATCATTCCACCTCAGAAACACAAGAACTAACAATATTTCTTTATGTAAGGACATGACAAAATTTCAAGCAACAAGATGTTAAAAAAGGATGGGTTTTTTTGGTTCTACAGTTCTCAGTGTTTCTAATGAACACCTTCAGGTGTACTATTAGAAACAACTAGGAAGAATTCAATACTGAACTCATATCAATGCTAATGCTGACATTTATTTTTTCTGCTCTTAAACCTACTTTTTAACCTTTATGCAGCACTTTCATTTTCCTGTTTCTTTTCTGATCAATTTATTCTGCCTACCTTCTTGATGATGCCTTCAATCCCCCTTCACTTCCTACCTTTCTATTGCGCCCTGTCCCCCTGAAATGTGCTATTAGGCTTGGAAGTTGTCCTAATGACTTTAGAAATTAGAAAGCAAAAGGGAAAGTGCATGATTTAAAGAAGTGTACTGATATGACTTTTCAGAGAGGAAAGCAGTGCATAAGCAAGGATGGCAAAAAAGCAAGTACACAAGTGTGCTCTGAACATTTGTCCACTTAGCAGAACCGATATGGAGATTTGTCATTGCTCCTTACAGATACCCTGCCGTTGTCTGAAATAAAGTTCATATCAAACAGGTGTGTATCAGTCTAGATTCCTGAGCAGGAGGTATTCCCAGCCTGAAAGGAACTATTTATTTTGTTAATATTGTATCTAAGCAGCCCTTTGAAAACATCAGGTGCTTCTTAAGTATTATTACATTCAAATAATAAATTCGTGAAGCATCAGATATTTAACCCTCTCTATCCCTAAGAAACACACAAATACAGTACTGTTCTAATAAATCCTTAATTTTACAGATTTCCTGCTGAAGTTTCTGACTAACGGTAAGTTATTTGTTCAGAAAGATTTTATGGTGCTCATAAAATCTCAATTACAGTTTTAAAATAACTTGTAGTTTTTCTGTAACATGATGCTGCCATCTCAGTTCCCAGAGGGTATATTAAATTCAAGTAGCAATAACAAATCATTTAAGCAATAAATAAATAACCTGAGACTGAGTTGTTAAGAGTTAATAGTCTCCCATACACTCAATAGAGACTGAGGCTCCACTCTATTAAAGTGACCCCCGGGGCCATGGGCCAAATTGCACCCAGTTGTTTTGTGGAAGGTATTCATCCCTCACACATTCATTTCCTTCTTTATGTTGTCTCTTTTCATCAGTGAAGGCACTCTGCAGTCCCTGAGTCCAGAGAACAATTACGGTACAGTCTCAGAGAAAAGAAAGAAAACTGGGGTCATAAATATGTTAAATGGGTACGTGGGTTTAAGTGGCTTTGTAAACTAAACACGAGGGAAACCTCAGACTAATTAATGAATATGAAGCAGCATGATAGGAATGTTTTAAGGGGAAATTCACATTACCTCCTCCCCCCCTCCCCAACTTAATAAAAAATAAAATAAAATAAAAATCCTTTTTTTCCCTTTTTAAAATTCATTCCAGCAGGACAGTCATGATACAACACATCCTTATGCTTTACTGAAATGCTATTCAAGCAGGAACTGATTGCAGAGATAACTGAACTGATAATTCATTCCCAACATCTTATTGGAAACTGAATTCTTTCCTCCACAAAGATCAGCCATTTATCATGATAGCGAAGCTATGCAAAACTGCAGGAAGATTTAGGACTTCAGCCAAGATTGCTGTTTAGTTTTACATTGTGTGTCAATTCCTGACCTGACTTATACCGACTACTAAAATAAACATAGATTCATTGGGTGTCAGTGGTGTCAGGATTTGGCCCTATAATAATAAGATTATGGGCCCAGAACAGTAGTCTTCATTCAGTACTAACAGTGGGACAAATTTTGCTCTCAGGATCTTCTCCTGTCCTCCTGTGGGAAAACCAGCAGGAGGCAGAAGAGGGAAAAAAGATCTGTGGGATTTCCCTTATTTATAAAGCTTAGTCCAAATTCTGGGGAATGCTGTTCCCAAGATCCGATACAGGCTTCTGCAGCAGACCACAGTTCTGTTTCCAGTTCTATAGCTAGCTTCAGAATGCTAGTTGATTTTCATGGGTCTCAGTTTGGAAAGAAACCATGTTAGAAAACAAACCAAAAAAAAAAAAAAAAAAAAAAAAAAGCTTTTATTTCTGATTAAAAAAAAAAAAAATGACACCAAACTATATATGGGAAGAGACCAAGGTATTCAAGGAAATATTTTTTCCACTGAAAATTTTGATGAAAACTAATTTTTCTGTGCATATTTTTTTTGCCCAACTGAATTTTTTCCAGAGTTGATTAAATCTGCAGAGGTGTCACTAGCAACATGGTAGAACCTCATTCTGAAGTGTTATGTCATCTTTGCCTTTCCCAGAACCCTATAAAGACAATGCTCACCCATAACGAGATTGATGCCACCTCAGTGCCTACTAACAGTTCCAAATCTCAGGTTGTGTTAATGAAATCCAAAGAGGAAAGAAGTCCATGTCCATGGGAACAGCAGCTGCTCTTGCAGCACTGAGATAAGATAACCATGTGCTTTTTTGACCCAACAAGTGATGAGCTGACTAGAGTACGGGAGAGATGAGTTCTAATTTCTGCTATGGTTCATAGCTCTTTTGCAGTTTCCGTCAGCATTTCTGTAAAACCTGAGGAATACCAGGCCCTTCTCAGAGGATGGTGACCATCTCCTGTGGAGGCAGACAGAGGAGTAGAATCCAGTGTCTCTAAACCACCTGTAAGTAAACAGGGTGGAGGAGCTGCAGCAGGATGCCTCCTTTGCTCAAGACACAAACCTGTAGTTTGGCAGATTTTGGGTGCTCTTCAAGATCAGTAACATGCCTTGGCTTGTTGGCAAAGGTAAAAGGTAGCTAGGGAGAACTTCCTCATGTCTTCAGGCAAACTGGGATGGATTACCTTAAACTGCTGGTGAAAGTGGTTTGAGTGAACCTTGATTACTGCCTGAGGCAAACATGGAAGTGGCCACCTGATGCCTGCCACCTGCAGTACTGCAGGGCTGGTGACCTCTACTTGGTATGTGGTGGTGAGGTGGTCTTGGGATACTACTCTGACCCTGCTAGACCCTAAATACCAGTTCTTGTCATGGCTTAAGGCTTTGCCATTCACCTAATTCCACAGGCTCTGTATGCTGCACAAACTGATTTTAGCACAAAAAGTTTCAAACTCCACTGAGAATATTTCAGAAAGCTACAAAGTGCAATAGAAACTCCCTACATATGTCATTATTGCTAAAATTAATGTATATTTATAACAGTATTTGTATCTGTGTTTGCCATTTCGTTTTCTCTATAATATCCTGCTTTTGCTCATTCCTAATTTTGCAGATCAGGATATCTAACAGCTTTCTTCAAAGTCCATTTTTAGACAAACATCACTTTCTGGGTTGAAGAGGCAAGGTAACTGTCATTGGTGTCTTAAGTACGTACCCAACAGTGCTCTTCATGCTAAGCACCAAAGCACCAGGCTCGGAGTGTTTTCAGTAGGAAAGGTCCTACTCCTGCACTATTAATGTCAAGGAGAGCTTTTTTTTTTTTTTTTTTTTTTTTTTTTTTTTTTAAGTTCAAAGGAGGGAGGTTTGAAACCCCTCTCAGAAGGGTAACAAAGCTTCACTCACTGTTTCTGTTGGGCATGGAGGGGAAAACCTTTCAACAGACCCTTATACCAGGGTTTCAGAATATGGATTTTAAATTTCTCTATTTAAAAGTACTGTTGAAAAGCAGCTATAGTGCAGACAGAGGGGCAATGACAAAATTGAACCTGTGTAGTCAGTCTTTAATACTTTCACTATATTATTGAGATAGTTACAAATAAATGTATTTATAGTGTTTATTCACCAACACTCAAAATATTCCCAAGTCAAAGCTTTCCACTGAAGGCAGTGGAAAGAAGTTTTAAGAAAGGAATAAGTGAGCTGGTTAAAGTCTTTGCCAGGAAAAGACCATTTTCTTTCTGTCCACTTGGCCAGCTTCTCATCTGACAAACCACCATTGTCTTCAATGCAGTGACACTGATCTATACCAGCTTTTCAGCTAATGGATAGTTCACAGGCCACTTCTGTTTTTTGTCAAGTGTAGTCAAGATTTGTAAGTATTTTCAGCCTTTTTATTTTCTTAACTCTTTTTTTTTTTTTTTTTGGTGTGTGGGGGGGAGGCGTGGGGGGTGTAAACTGTTTTTCCCAACTCCTTTACATGAGGTCCTATCAACTCCCTGATCTACTGGCTAAAATCTGAGCAAGAGAAGAAAGGGCAATTCGCTTCCCATAGATGAATTTAGAGAGGAATTAGTGTGAAAGGACTAAAATGAGCAGAAGACTTTCAAGATCAAAAGCCACTTCCCAAGCACCAGCACGTAACAAGTGACACCACTCCAAGTAGATGATGGACACAAAGGCAGTGCTTTCATTTGGTCATCTTTTTCATGGTTATTATTTATTTATTTTCACCATTCATTCAGCTGAAGGACTGAGCATGATCTGAGAAAGGAATTTAGGACTTCAGCCACCCTCCCAATAGCAGCAAAACTATAAATAGGGTTCAGTCTTTTATCCTTTGAACACTCCGAAGGCCCTTATAGTCAGCGGAAGTGTTAAGCATGCCAAAGAAGTCCAGAGTGGGGCCTTTAATGAATAGCCTTCGTTGTGCTTGGCAATTACACAGGTAGATGGTGACAATGCAGACAGTGTCCAGTCCTAACAGCAGTCCTTGTGTTTGGGAGATGATCCCTTCAAACCCACTGTTCTGCTCCATCTGATCCTTCTATGCTCGTCCTAGACTGGCTGGATGGGGACAAAGCTGCACCCCCCTCCTTTCTGGCTCCAGCAAGGGGATAGGCATGGCACAGAGAAAGAAAGGCATTTTGATCCTGCAGCAGCAGTGTGCAGCGAGCATGCTGCCAACAGGGCTGAGTGAGAGCATGTGACCATGCTGTTCACCTGGTGTGTCCCTCTTCCAGCTCCCTGCCAGTGGCGATGCTTTGAAACCACACAAGCACTCCAGCATTTTTTTTGTATAAAAGTTTTGATGATAAAGAGAGAAAGATCTTCTAAATTTAGCCTCTCTGAGCTTTTCTGCTCATGCCAGATAGTACACTAGGTGTTATATTGGCAGGTTTTTCACTTTGGTAGCTTTTCAAGGAAATGTGGAAATGAGAAAAACTTAGCAGTAAACCTCTGTCTCTTTCCCTATTAAAATTGTCAGGATAGTAAATCAAGTGTTTAATGGCCAGGAAAAAAATTCAGTACATTTAAGAAACCAAGAGAATGTCTCTTGTGGCATCTGTAAAAATATCATATGGTACTATTTAACTTGGGGAGAGACACATGTGACAAAGTTTATAGAGAAAATGTTAGTGTGCAGTTCAGCTTGAAATGGAGAGCCTCAAAACACACTCTTCATTTTTCCAAATTGTTTCATGTGTGATGTGATCTGTGGCAAGAAGGATAACCATTGTCATCTAGTCATTTACTTAGAGCTTCATGAGTGCCAGAACTAGTATATGATTGTTTTTTTGTTGTTTGTTTGTGTTTTTTTTTTTTTTCCTATCAAAATGTATGAATCTATGAATTTTGGATACACAGAAAGATGAGGACCTCAGAGGGGAAAAAAATTGAATTTACATGATAAATTATGATGCATATAAACAATAATGTATAAGAGAAACAGAAGAACTGCCTTTGAGGTGAGGGCTTTAATCCTGCAGTCCTTCATTTACCTGAAGAGTTTTGGCTGAGGAGGCTGGAAGCAATGAAAGTTTACGTGTAGTAGGCTTCATTGCTTTTTTTTTTTTTTTTTTGTGTGTGTGTGTGTGTGTGCAAGATCAATCTGTCAAACTAAAAGAAAAATAGACTTCCTGTCCATTACATATACAAGTCCTTGAATTATCTTTAGCGGTTGCCTTTTCACTGAACTGTGAGACAACTTAATTTGAAATTACTCTTTTTGGAAATCCTAAACCCTTGACACATTTCATTAGGCACAAAATGATTATAGGTATCAGTTAATTTGTTTGAAGACTTGGTAAACACTTGTTACAAAGAGTTTTAGAGACATCTAGTAGTTAGCAGAAAAGGGAAGCTGTCTTCAATCCTTAGTTTATTTACTTAGCACTTATTAAGCACCACTTCTGTATCTACCCAAAAAAGAAATATTTTAAGCAAACCGTAAAAGTAGGCTTGACCCTTTCATGGGCATGTCATAAATCAATTGTTAAAGCAAGGGTGAAAACTCTGAAAGAGGTCAGAGGTGGAAGAGAGGTCATCTCTGAGAAGGGACAGTGTGAAAATCCACAAGGGGTGGAGCATAGCTGGAGATAAAGGCTGGAGAAAGGAAATTCTAGAAGTGGTGAGGCTGTTATAGCAGGAAAGCACCAATAAAATCACAGGTATCAAAGTATTGAGGTTATTTCCAGACCATCCGTAAGCCTGCACCTTGAAGTGCCAGATCAGTGATGCCAGCTCATCTTTCCAGTGACAAAAGGACACATTTTTAAAATTGGATGTTTTACTTTTATTTATATGCACAGTAAGAACAATGGTTCTATCAATTTCTCAAAAATTAGAAAAAAAATAGAAAAAATCCTTTTCTTCTATTAAACTTGTCCTGTTCTTGACATCAGTAAGTCAGAAAAGTTTATCCCAGTGACATAATAATTTATCTGAACAACCTTCAATAACTTGGGACCAAGTATGGTATAAAAATATTTGAAATTATTCCATGAACAAGTTCCTTACTCAACACACATTTGACTTCCGTGGCTTTAACATAATGTACCAACTACTAATAAACACGCATTTTCAGGACTGAGACTGCAGACAGAGTGTAGGGAATGATACAGTGATATGAAAGGAAGGCGATATTCTGAACATTTTCAATAGCCTAAACAAAACAACATCAACCACACTAATATGCCTTTTTGTCATCTCTTGGTTTGTCCCATCTTCAGTCAAAAGGTATTAAATGATGCAACTGTAAGATTTGCTCGGTCTTTAACCAGCCTCAGAGGTTTTTTTATGCTGGTTTTAGCTCAAACTCAGAATTTCAATGAAGAGCTCTATTTAAGCATTTGTTTCACTCAATAGACTAAAGTTTAAATTCCAAACAATTAAAGTTATTCAGATTTAAATGGGAAGATTTCCTGATTGTTTTGTAACTGTGCAATTTATAAGTCATAATGACATTCCTTCACTTTGTCCAGAAAAAACAAAGGCTGATTTATTTCCTAATAACAAAGGCAAATGGTGAGGCTGTATGAAACTGCTTCCTTATTTTCAATGGGTCAGTGCCAGGCTGTTAGGTATCTTAGAATTGTTGTCCATTTCCCCCTCCCCCTCTTTCCCCTTGTATAACCTTCCCCAAAGTTCTCCCAGACTTTGCCAATCTATGGACCACACCACATATGAATTATACTGAGCACCAAGTTATGGTGCATCTGATACCTGCATAGTCTAGTTCCTAGAGATCTTCTTGATATTCATTGTATCAGTATTGATTGCACTGGGCTTACTGAAACACAGCAGAATGCATTCATCTGGCTAATGTATATACCTTCATTGATACTGCATTGTGATGTAAACAATGTCTTGTTCCTTCCTTATAGTAACCTAATTGACAGCCAGGCATTTTGAGTGCTCCAAAGGACTATTGTTGTAGTGAATGCCATAACAATAGGATTTCATATAGGTTGGGGCTTAAGAAAAATACAATGTCCTTTTTCTGATATAAAACCAAGGATTGTGTACTGGTAGAGGGCAGAATAATGGGTTCATCATGGAATTAAGGCTTTGGTTTTCTTGGGAATCAGCTATTTAAGTTTTATATATACACTTGTTTAAAATGTTTGTTTGATTGAATACATATATTGTCTCTTTATATATATATATATATATGAAACAAAAACAAACCACCACCACCAACACACAAACACAGATCTTTTACTCTCCTGAACCATAAAGTGACGTTTTAAAACACTGGCTGTTGGCAATCAGTAGTGAATCTTCCTTTGACTTCTGCAGGGAGCAGAGTTAAAGCAAACAAAATCACACCCTCCAACCGAAGAACAATTTTGTGATGATAGTACTAACAATTCAGCCCATAAGTTTGAGATCTAGGCACACTGTTTCAAAATGCCCTTAACTTTAAGTGCCTTCCATTCTTTGCCTCCCCCTTGAGACAAAATCACTTCCTCTTCCATCTTTCAAATTGAGACACTGCCAGTTACAGGCTGTGTTTGAAGATCTGGCCCTTAACCTTTTGGGTTGTGAGAAAATATTAAAAAACAAAGTTGGAAAAAAAAAAAAAAAAAAAAAAAAAAAAGGATGATTGGAAACACTTCAACTAAATAAAATGATTTTCACTTTTTCAGCCCTCTACTAACAGGAGTAATCTGCTGCCTTCTAGTTACTAAACTGGAGACAGTTTTCTGATTGGTGTGCATTTCATGAGGACAGAGGTATCAAGGAGTGGTGGATGGGAAAGTGTCTTCAAAATTTGAAATGGATGCATGTTGAAGTAGACAATATGCTTAATTTATACTGCTTCAAAAAATGACACTTTCAGGCCCCAGCTGGTATTGAACAGACATTCAGCCCACCCTGTTCGCAAGGACTCAAGTCCTTGAAGCAACATTTTGAATGCTATCCTGATGAGCTTTGGCTCCCCAAATTGAGAGGATTTTCTTGAATGGATGGATTTTCTTTCCCTATTGAGACCAGAGCTGAGGAGGGTTGAACATCCAAAGCTTCAGATGAAATCATTAGGTTTAAAAGTGGGTCAAGTGAGACAACATTTTCACTTTTGATGTATTAAAACTATTTAGGCTGAGATTCTCTAAACTGCTGAAGTAGCATGCTTAAGCATGCTCTTCGCATTTAAGATGAATGGATCTTGTCTTTTCAGACAGTCTACATTTTAGCTACACTTGAAGATCCATTCTCTAACATGAGGTGGGACAACTGCATAATCCAATACACGTGGACTCTGGCAACAGTAAAAAGCCCACAACTCCTGTTCTGCCAGGTTTCAACAGATGTAGAATATATGTGAAGTTTGTACCTTCAAGGGCATGGAAGTAAATCAAGCCCAGATATTAAGATTTGTCTCTCTCATATGTATGTGTTCAGGCATGTGTTTGAATGATCTTTTCCAAAACACAACATATTTTAAATCATCAAGTTTTTCCCACACATACATTCATATGGTCAAAATTAATCCTTACACTGATTATTTTAATTGATTTAATATGTTTTAAGGGGTGGGGAAGAATAGGATTTGCAATATTCTCCTGCTCCCCTCTATGGCATATTTGCTAGTTCACATGTGCAAACAACACCCTCCTCTCAAGCACTCTTTCCTGGGATTCCTGAAACACATTCAAATAACTTTGCAGAAATGTTTAGCCATCCCAGTGGGAGCTGGACTGTTGTGATGACGGCAGCTGCTGGGTGAAGGATGGAGAAGCTTTTTTGGCACCACTGCCAAGTCCATTAGGACAAGCTATCTCCAGATGTTGGGACTTGATTTGGGTGGAAGAGTAATTTCCTATTAGTGTTATTGCTAGGAATGGGCAGGTTCATGTTGTCTAAATGGGCTCAGACCCAGCAGACTTGAAAATTCAGTAAAAGTTCACATATTATTTATTTTGAGCACCTCTGGGAAGAGAGGAAAAAAACCATTTCTGTCAGAAAAAGAAGACAAAAATGTCTAGTGAAAAGACAGAATCCAGGGTGGAGGACTCAATGCAGTGAAACAGAAACAGAAAATAAACCCAGGCTATAGAATATTAGTCTCCTAAATATAGCTTTCTGGCATTTAAATGGGAAATGTAAAGGGGATTTAAAGCAGGGATTTAAGGAGAGAAATTTCTCTCTTGCAGTCTACCTCTTACTAAGTCAAGCAACCTTTTTAACAAGGATATATGAAGTTGTCCATCCCAGCATTTTATTTTTATTTTTTACCCAGCAAAACAAAACCTCAATCAAGGAAGATGCGGCAGAAGCTTAATCAAGACATGCCGACACACTTTGCTATAAACTTTTACACCTTTTACAAAGTTTGCGTAGGAAGGACCAAATATACAGCCATCATATCAGTGCCTGAAGATGTTCACTGTGTATGTCTGTAGCTATGCTGTTGTGTCCTTGTGCTCCCATTTGGAGAGGGCCATGTAAGGTTAGTCTCCTATGGCTCCTAGCTCTTTTCTTTTTGACTTGATAGATGTATAATGGTTGTAAAAGCTATTAAAAATCACAAAACAAGAGGGAGAGAACAGCTCTGAATCTGTTCTTGGCCTGTGTTGGTCTCTGGTTTTTGAACCTGGTCATATTTCATCTACTTAGAAAGTTTCTTCCCACCAGTTTACAATGTCTATAATAGGAGTTCAGTGCAGGACATTTGCTCTCTGGGAATGGAATATGTGTGTGTTGGTGAGCCTGATCTGCATGTGAGAGCTGAGCACATATATGTATATGTGAATATATATGTGTGTGTATATATGAGTGGTACCGGTGCAAGCAGGCTCCATTTGCAGCTGCTTACGCCCAAACATAAGAGCATGCATTTAACAAAGTTTTCCAGCCAGTCACGTGGTTGAAAGAGGCAAAAGTAATTCATAGACCCAGTCATGTTTCAGTCATCCAGTTTTAACTTGAAAGTCAACTTTAGAGAAAAACGGTCCTAAAAAGAAACTCTCTCAGCAAGAAAAAGTTGGAAGTGTAGTATGGTGTTTTTAAAACAGCCTTTGAAAGAGTAGAAATTCTCCTTCAGACATACCACAGGTCTCCGCATATCTCTCGAGCACAGTGCAACACGAGGAGCACGCGTTTTACAGTTCTAAGCATATTTAATACAATGTTTTTACAGCAGCTGTTGCTTTCACAGAACTTTAACCCCACTGTGTAAATGCATCACAGGGAAAATACTCTGTTGTCTTGGAGACAGCCTTTGCTCACAAGCCTTTTTCCACCGAGCTGGTGTCAGCTTTCAGCCTCGGTCACATTCCAGGCAGACGGGCAAATCCCGGCCTCTACTCAGCCTTCAGGACTGGCTGGCCCTGCTGGAGAACGGCTCAGAAATCCACGGCAATTACCACAGCCCTGCACGATCAGCTTCCACAGCTGCACCTGATGAAAAGGAGAAAAATCAGTCCAAAAGGGAAACAAAGAGCAAAAGCGTTCCTGACACCCTATATTTTTTTTTTTTTTCTCATAGTCATTTGTTTCTCACTTATTCAGCCCACTACAGAGCCAGGTGTCTTTTTCCTGCTAAATTTGGACCAATTTATTGCCTTAGCTGAGAAGTGTTATGTTACAGCTGACACTTGGAAGATCATTTGATGTATAGTGTGACAAATGCCTGCCATTAAAGGACTCATAGAACTTCTCATCTTTGCTGAAAGCTAATACCAGCTCCTGACTTGACCTGTCCATCTCTCTAGCATGTGCATTCACAACTACACAGCAAAAGTACACAGCAAAAGCTGCCTTTATCACATATGTTTGTGGACACAGCCCAGAGATATATTTGAAAGGCCTGCCTTCAAAAGTCACATATATAAAAGAGAAAGAGTTGGAAACTTCTGTTGAACCCAAGATAATTTGTTTTCATCTCCATTTAAGACATATGAATATGCTTGAAGTGGCTGTGCATCATGCTGGACTAATAATAATAAAAAATGATGCTGCAAACTTCAAATATAGCTGCCACGCATCAAGGAGAGATTTTTCAGAGTTGTGTAGCTGGACCTAATCCTTTGAAGCACTGAATGCAGTGAGTGTCCAAAGGACTCAGGTCTTCCAAGAAAATGCTTCCAACAACTAAGGCCTTATATCTAGTAACCTCTCTGAAAATAGCAAAGTATAGTCATGTCTCTGGCTAACTTGTAATCAACACTTCTTTCCTTCACGTTTAAGCACTGTTTTTGTCATGAGGTAATGCAGAGCCAAAGTAAAGCTAAGAAGTTAATGTTTGTTCCCAAACACCCTCATCAAAGCCCAAATCTAGAACATGTTCCTAACCAGGACTACATTAATTACTGTTTTTAACAGAAACATGTACTTCAGATCCCTTGGTTGAAATGACATTTGCAAAGCATAAGTTTAACGTTAGGAGTGTCCTTTCATGAATGAGAGCCTAGAAGATTAGCTGAATGTTTTTTCAAAATGTTTAAAAGGTAAGAATTCCTGCGTAAGATGGCTTGAGTGAGCAGAAATTTGAGGGAACCACCTGTAACTTCAATGATGTTTGACTGAAGTAAGGACCAACGTATTGTTCTTTCTGCAGCAGAACAACCCTCAAGACTAGTAAGAGTTTTGGCTGCTAAACAAAATTAGGACTGGATTCAAGACTGGAACATGCAAATAAGCTCAGTGTAAACCAGAGATAGTTTTAATATATAGCATTATAGCATTAAAAGAAGGTAGAGCTCTTAAGAACATGTGTGTGTGTCCTAAAGCATCACAGGAAGCTCTTCTCAGGATTAAGGTGTGTTTTAAGCTTGTATTTTAACTTGTGCATTGTACATCCCATCAGTTTATGTCTCCTATGCTTAGCATTGGGTTACAAATTGTGGAAAGATGCCTTCAGCACAGGTCTAGCTTCTTCCTCCATTTCTTCCTCCCACACACCAAAGTCTCTAGAGGCAGCTCAGCTGGCTCTACCCTATGAAAATCTACAGCACTTCTTTTCCAGCATTTGCTGTGCCAAAGCCTGCTTTGCTGGCAAGCCAGGAGTTGCAGGTGCTGCTGCAAGGCTCAGCAAAGCTAACAAACTGTCTCATTCAGTTCTAGCCACCAGCAATTTCCTTGCTTAAGGCTAGCTTGCCAGCTCAGCAAGTACAACTGCAAACACTGCAGAGGACACCTGCATGATCCCCAGATGATGGTCAGAGCCAGGCTTTCCACTACCCTCTCTGCTCCTTCCCCAAGAAAGGGTTTGGGTACCCTTAGTGGAGTACCTCAATCCTATCCATCTCTGATGATGGCTCCCTGGAGAAACACCAGCAAATAAAGAAAAAAGAATTCCATCTTTCACACTTTTCTCTTGTTTATACTTACTGTGCTAACTGCAACAGGGGATGACGACAAACATAATCACTGATCACCATGATTTTCCTGAGGCAGCAAGAGCCATAGTTTGAGCCCCAAGAAGGTAGGGTGATCCGAGGCCGTTTACAGAACAGTAGCAGCTTCTTAGCATAGAAATGAAGTTAGAAGCATGGAGCCAAAGCCACAAGGCAAACCTCCTCTGTGTGTCATGAGCAGTATTTGGCCTTTCAGAGGATGTTTGCATGTCGGCTTGCAATCTGAAAATGCCAAACCACATTCTGCAAGTGTCACATGCCTATGCTGGATGCAGGAGTTCATTAGGAAGCAGCTGACCAATGCTGTCAAGCAAAAACATAGAGAGAGTTGGTCTGATCTGACCTCAGAGAAGAATCAGTGTGTACTTGACATTTATATGTGTGGCTTTACTGAAAGCGAAAACATATTTCTGACCTCAGTATCACAGGCAAATTGTAACCGTGCATCCTCTGTCCTGGAAAGTACAAGCATTTTTTGAGGTTGCGCTGCTATCTGCCTTGCTTTTAATTCTGCACATTCAAAAGTGCACTTTAAAAGCTACCCACTGACAAGGCAGAGGATTGCAAAAGTAGCTACAAAAGCCAGTGTGACACTTGAATTGCTTCCAGTGAATACTAAGGAGAGGTAATTAGAAATAAATAGTATCTAATCACATCCATTTTGTTTTTGTGAAAGGGTGATCCTTATCTGGGTTCAAATGAAAACATGCATGCAAAAGGTTTGTATCCAATCACAGACTATACAATCTGACATATTTCTAGTCAATATGAAGCAACCCAGCTGGAACTTGGAGGTCTTGAAAGTTCCCAAATAAGCAGGGGCCCAGAATTATTAACAAAATGCATCAGCAAAAAGCTTGTCTCTGTTTTAGGTATTACGTTTCAAAATGGATGTAGATTTTTTTTTTTTTTTTTTCTGATTTAAAACTGAGTGAAGTTAGATGGTTGTGATCTATGTAATTCTAAACCTGGCAACTTTTTTTCATGGACTACACTGGTACAGTTATATATAGTCAGAAAATAAGTTGTTATGTTATTTCAAGGGAAATCTTTCAATGCCAGATTTATATTCTTGGAATTTCATGTTGGTCTTCCAACACGATTAGCTGGTATGTTATTTACCTGTGTCTGACCTCTGGTATCTCCAACCTCTTATCCTCCGGATCTGCTGTCTTTGTCACTTTTTTTTGGTGCACTTAAATACTCATAGTAATCTATAAAATAGACCTTCATAACTTTTTAATTTTTTTGGAATGTTAAACCCAAATTTTCAGTCAACATTTTTTTCTTTTCTGGTGGTTCTTTATCTCTAAGTTCCAGAAAGAAAAATCACAGAAACATAGAATAACAGAATATCCCCAGTTGGGGGGTGACACAAGAGGATCATTGAGTCCAACTCCTGGCTCCACACAGGTCTACCCAAAAATTCAGACCATATAAATAAGAGCATAGCCCAAACACTTCCTAAACTCTGACAGGCTTGGTGCCATGATTGCCCTGGGAAGCCTGTTCCAGTGTACCACCACTCTCTCAGTGAAGAACCTCTTCCTCATATGCAACCTGAACCTCCCCTGTTGCAGCTTGACTCCATTCCCTCGGGTCCTAAATTAGTGTGTTTAATACTTTTTTTTTTTTTTTTTTTTTAATGAAATTATTGGTAAACACTATTGAAACAGTCTTTTTTTTTTTTTTTTTTTTTTTTTTTTGTCCTCTAGCAAACTATCAAACTAGGGAGATAAAAAATTTCCAACACTAGTGCATGCTGGAGTTTAGTTGAAAAACAAAACTTTGTTAATACATGGTCCAGTGAAAGCAGTGCTATACTGTTATGGTAAAAAATGCACTAGCGCATGCTGGAGTTTTCCTGGAAAAAACAAACAAACAAACAAACATCTTTTAATACACAGTCCAGTGAAAGCAGAGCTATATTGTGATGGCATTTATGAAAGCAATAGGACAAAAATTCTGACATTTAACAGTTCCAGATACATCAAAACTTTCCCAGAAGAATGGCTAGGAGAGGGCAAAGAAAGGGAAAGGATAACAGGCTGAAGGTCCCATTATGAAAAGTTAAAATGCCCTAAATGACAAAGCATAGTACTGTGAAAGGAACCAGGTGTCAGATGCCTTTGCTGCATCTTTACATGTTGACTAGTCTCTCACTCCTGAGGGTGTCCATGAGAAGGGTCACCTTTGCTGGTCTTCAGCTTTGAAGCAAGTACCTTTGTGTTTCCACCCTACCCAGGACTGCATGCTTCCCCCTTCTGCCTCTCTGATTGTCCCTTTCTGGGAGGGTTGGGGACCCCCAGGGTGGCAGTGCTTTTGTCCCTCACCTTGGTTTCATCTGCGAGTGCCCCAATACACTCTTGGTTTCTGTTGCTTGCAAAAGCATACCGAAGATGAGAGAGTGCCAGTACCTACCCCTCAGTGGCAGACACAGGAGAGTAGTTCCCATGCAAATGTCCCCTTTAAGCCTGGATATACTGTTTTAAAGAACTGTCAGGAAACCAAAGAGGTGATTGTGTTCCCATCCTGAAGAACTGATACACAACTAGAGGTAATTCAGCTGTTATAATCTTTCCTGACTGCTTTCCTGAGGACCAGTTAACTGAATTTCTTGTTTTTATGTGAGTCTTCCTGTTCTGAAGTGTGATAGAGCATCAGAACAGGCATCGACAACAGACTATTTCAATGGACTTCTCCTGGGAAGTAATTGACAAGAAAAATTGATTTTGGATTATCTGGTATGATAAACATTAACATTAGAATAGATATAACGGCATAAGATATCTTCTGATAACAGGTTTCCAAGGAATCAATTGTCTTTTCTGAAAGGTATGAAACAGTGAAGCAGTAATAAATTAAATCTCTGGGACAAATTACTGAGATCACACAAGATCTGTTTCAAAGCATAATTTCTTTATTGGACAAGTTGGTGAAAGCACATAAAAACTCTTGTGGCCTGTCACCTGCTGACAGTCACAGATATATCAGCTGAGATATTTGGGAAACATGCATTTCAGGATGAGATTTTTCATACTTGGAGATTTTAGAACAGACTGCACTGATGTCAATCAGTCAACAGAGAATAAAGGTAAAGGGGAACAGGAGCTTCCTTATTAGAAATATTGTTCTAAGATACTTTTCAGAGATTTTTATTGACCTAATAAACAACAAAAATCAGCTCAGTGAAATATGAAATAAAATGAGTCATAAAATCATACAATATCCTGAGATGGAAGGAATCCACAAGGATCATTGAGTCCAGTTCCTGACTCCACAGAAGACTACCCAAGAATCAGACCCTGTGTCTGAGACCATTTTCCAAATGCTTCTTGAACTCCAGCAGCACTGTGGCCATGACCACTGTCCTGGGCAGCCTGTCCCAGTGCTTGGCCACCTCTGTGTGCAGACCCTTTCCCTAACCCCCAGCCTGACCCTCCCCTGTCCCAGCTCCATGCCGTTCCCTCGGGTCCTGTCGCTGTCCCCAGAGAGCAGAGCTCAGCGCCTGCCCCTCCACTCCCCTCGTGAGGGAGCTGCAGGCCGCCATGAGGCCTCCCCTCAGCCTGCTCTGCTCGGGGCTGAGCAAACCAGGGGCCTCAGCTGCTCCTCATATGTCATCTCCTCCAGACCCTTCACCAACTTTGTAGCCCTCCTTTGGACACTCTTTAATAGTTTTATGTCCTTTGTACATTATGACACCCAGAACTGCACACAGTACTCAAGGTGTGAGGCTGCACCAGCACAGAGAAGAACGGGGCAATCCCTTCCCTCAACCAGCTAGCAATGCCAAGCCTGATGCACGTCAGGATATAGTTGGACATTTTGATCTCCAGGGCACACTGCTGGCTCATATTCAGGTTGCTGTCAACCAAAATCCCCCAGATCCCTTTCTGCAGGGCTTTTATCCAGCCTCTCATGCCCCAGCCTGTACATACATTTAGGATTGCCTTGTCCCTGGTGTAGAATCCAGCGCTTGCTCTTGTTAAACTTCATACAACTGCTGATTGCCCAGCCTTCTGATTTGTCAAGATCTCTCTACAAGGCCACTCTACCCTTGAGGGAGTCAAGCGCTCCTCCTAAATTAGTACTATCTGCAAACTTACTGTGCATTTGAGTCCTGCATCCAGATCATTTATAAAAACATTGAAGAGAACTGGCACTAAAATGCAACCTGGGTAACCCCATCAGATCAGTACCTCTCCCTCATTCCCCATTGTGAGGAAGTTTTAGTAATGAAGTCAGCTCTCAGTTTCTCTTCTCTAACCTGAAAAAAACAAGTGACATCAGCCACTCCTCATATTTTGTCCCCTCTAGACCGATCTTTCTTTTCCTTCTATGTTTTATTACATTTTAGAAATAATATATATATATATATATTCCAATGAAAAATATTAAAATACCATGTTTGGCTCATTTAAAGAGCATCATATGAAATATTTGACATACAAACAGTCTCTCTTTTCATGAAAAGATTAAACTTTTTTTTTTTTTTTCCAGTGAAGTGTCTATTAGATCCAGTATACTCCCCTTTACCAATAACAATGTGCTTTAACACTGACTCAGCATGAGTGCTTCTTAGAGCCAGTGGGACCTTTGCCAGAGCAAGGAGTGGAAGGCATATTCCTAGGGGAAAGGAGAATTATAACAATGGTGCTCTGCTGAAAGACCTTCCTGAAGGAAGGAAAAAAACGCTGTGGGGAAACCTCCAGGTAGTTCTTGTAATTAGAGACAAATTCAGTATCATCTTCCAAACCAAAGAAATAATTGTCTTCATTGTTTCATTTGGAATGCTGGAAAAATAAATAAAAATAAATTTAAAAAGTAAAAATAAAGAGAGAAAAAAAAAAGGAAAAAAAGGAGACAAAAACACAAAAACACTGTTTTTGACCAAGTTCCCTAGGTTTGCCAGGGAACACGTAATACGTACTTAGCTAACCTGTCTGGAATTATACCTAAACCACAGCTGAGTCACCTGAGAGGAGGGAAAGGAAGCATTCACAGAAACAGCAATCCATGCATTAGGCTCTGGCACTTGCAGTCTTAGCTGGCCATGCTGCATGCCCTTCTCCTATCACTACTTCACTTTTTCCTGCAGTGGTAAAATGCACAGTAGAGTTTTCAGTCTCTGGAACCAGTTCGAGTCTAGCACAAGTGGTGATAGCTCTGGTGAAATCACAGGGGACACCCCAAGGGGCAGCACCACCCCTGACACCTCTGTAGAAATAATAAGCGTGCCCAGCCCTTGAATTGCCTGATACAATATGATCTATACCTACATCTGACATACAGGTATCTAGGAGTTCAGATCAAAGTGTATAAAGTTCATGTTAGAAAACATTATTTTTTTTTATTCAACATATTCAGTACATACTAAGCATATATTGAGGACTTCTGCATTTGTCAATACCTGTCACTATCACAAAACCAGTACAGTGAAGAGACTGTCGGTCTTATAAAATGATATGCCACTAAGCTGATCTGCTCTCATTATTCCTGCAAGTTCTCTGTTGCAGCAGCATCAATGACTGCAACAGCAACAACTGCTGGACCACAACAGGAACTGCTGCTCTAGTTCCACCAGGTAAACTTTGTGTTTCTGTTTACATAACAAAATGCTTTGAAGGGAGCATTCCTGCTTAGCAAGTGGAGTTTCAGACCACTGGCTAGTCTCAGGGCATACAAACTGCATTTCTTTATGGTTAAACTAAACCAGAAGGCACCTTAAAAACAAAACAAAACAAAACAACAACAACAAAAAACAACAGACCAGAGCTAGTCCAAAATAAAACACCTGAAACACATCTGGTATGAGTGTTGGCTCTCCAGTACTGCTCCTGTTGTGCACCAGAAGCTGTTTATGTGAAAGTGGCCTTTGTCATCTGCCCAAACACCAGTAGGTGACAGAACAAACATACAGGTTGCATTAACACTATCACTCCAACCTTAACATTCCCCTGCAAGCTGCACCTGTTCGGTGCGTGTACTGGATGTGAAGTAAAACTGACTGGATCAGGTGTAACATAGTAAGATGAGGCTGCTGGCACACCTGCCCTTGGTTAACCAGACACTATGTGTTCTGGGTGACAGCATATTTAAGCATAAGGCCTGAAATATTGAAACAGAACAGCAGCATATTTTAATCCTCTTAGTAGATATGTGGAGGTCAGGTTCACTGATATATTTTGGATTGCTACCTGCTGCATGTGTGATTTCCGTACTTCTGTCCATCACAATGTCAGAGTTTAAACTGTATCCACACAGGGTCATTGCAGACCAAAATATATTCAAATACAGTCATATTTTTTCTTGGAAGGTTCTGAAATGGTCTCCATTGTCTAAACAACCTTCAGATGTAATGGGAACACTCAGCTTCTACCATCTCAGACCTTTGGTTTGTATCGCTGTGTTGGTTTTTTTTTTGCTGTTGTTGTTTGTTTGTTTTGTTTTGTTTTGTTTTTGCCTTTGAGTTCTTTTACAGACTGTATTCAATAAGAGTTTAATGTTAGCCATCAGACAGTAAAAGCAAAGATATATAGCTAAGTCTGTCATTGTATTGCTATGAAATAAGAAAACATTATATAGCAAATTCCACCAGCTCTTTCCTTCAGGTAATCACTTCCAACATATCCCAGAGCTGCTGACAGATTTCTGCTGTGTTCGTTTAGACACAGCCTGCCCAGTGGCTGATTTTGTCCATTCTCTCCAATGAACCAAAATTTTATTCTTTTAGCAAAGGTTTTGCTAGGATTTTTCCCTAAGTTCCCCAGTAGCAGAAGGGAGTGGACCAAGTATGTATCCCCTTCCCAAAAGCACAGCAATTAGAATCCCCCTTGTCCACTGGGAATGACTTGAAAACATCACATGTTTTCCTAAGCTAGCATTTCGCCTTTGTTAAGACATGCCAATTGTGTTAGCAAGTGCTCTGTGTAATCCATGACTTAAAAATCTGGAGCCTTGACTTTTAAAAGAAGAGCTTGTTATTACAGACCTATTGTTAGCCACGTGTGGCAGTATTAGAAAGATACGGTTGTGTACTTTGGCTTTGTTAATAAATCTAAACCCTGTCTTTGATGCTCTGTGGTGATAAAAAGTATACAAAAGCTTGAAATGCAAATACACTCATGTGTACATAGCCCAAATGATTCACATAATTTGCAGACGTGTTGTCTTATGTACTGTAGTCACCACTGCCTCCGTATAAGTAGAATGCATTATGGTAAAATAATAATAATAATAATAATAATAATAATAATAATAATAATAATAATAATAATAATAATAATAATAATAATAATAATAATAATAATAATAATAATAAAATGAAATAATAAAATAAAATAAAATAAAATAAAATAAAATAAAATAAAATAAAATAAAATAAAATAAAGTAAAAAGCAATATAGTCTTCGTAGTTTATTTTGAAGGATAAATTTCAGCAGTGAAGTGTTGTAGAGATTGATATTTTCACCAAAGTATTAAAGACATTTCAGTACAAAACCACACTTTTACTACAACAAACAAAATAAACAGCTACTGAACCTTCCTTTCATCACCAAAAAAAAAAAAAGGCTCCAAATTTACAAAAAGCAAAATTTGAGGACTGTGAAGTGACTTTGAAGAAAGTTGCTGCAAACTTAAAGTGGTTAAGCTTGTAAGTTCATTTATTTTCTTACTTCATATTTAATGTTGTTTGAAATATAGTGCTATGTAGGCATGATTTACACCTAGTGTAAGGAATGTGCTCACATGCTACTGTTCGTTATGTCCAGCTTTTGGCCTTGGCAAAAGCATCTGTTTCATGTGGCGGAAAATTGGAATCAAATTGATTTGGTTTAAATTAGTTCATTATGTGCTAAGTAGTGGTTTGGAGCTGTGGGTGTCATTATTGAAATGTTTTTCTTGTCTATTGAAAACTAGGAAATTACCTAAAGTAAAGGTGGAAAATATTAACTAATGCCAACAGCACTTGAAAAGAATGGCTGGAGGTGTCAGGTCCTCACTACATTAATCATAGAATCATAGAATCATAGAATATCCTGAGTTGGAAGGGACCCTTAAGGATCATCAAGTCCAACTCTTGACACCGCACAGGTCTACCCAAAAGTTCAGACCATGTGACTAAGTGCACAGTCCAATCTCTTCTTAAATTCAGACAGGCTCGGTGCAGTGACCACTTCCCTGGGGAGCCTGTTCCAGTGTGCAACCACCCTCTCTGTGAAGAACCTCCTCCTGATGTCAAGCCTAAATTTCCCCTGCCTCAGCTTAACCCCGTTCCCGCGGGTCCTGTCGCTGGTGTTAATGGAGAAAAGGTCTCCTGCCTCTCGACACCCCCTTACGAGGAAGTTGTAGACTGCGATGAGGTCTCCCCTCAGCCTCCTCTTCTCCAGGCTGAACAGGCCCAGTGCCCTCAGCCGTTCCTCGTACGTCTTCCCCTCCAGGCCTTTCACCATCTTCGTAGCCCTCCTCTGGACACTCTCCAACAGTTTCATGTCCTTTTTATACTGTGGTGCCCAGAACTGCACACAGTACTCGAGGTGAGGCCGCACCAGCGCAGAGTAGAGCGGGACAATCACCTCCCTTGACCTACTAGCGATGCCGTGCTTGATGCACCCCAGGATACGGTTGGCCCTCCTGGCTGCCAGGGCACACTGCTGGCTCATATTCAACTTGCTGTCTACCACGACCCCCAGATCCCTCTCTTCTAGGCTGCTCTCCAGCATCTCATCGCCCAGTCTGTACGTGCAGCCAGACAATCATGTTGGATTATTAGCTCTCTTTCCTGAGGTGCACCTGTAATGGTGGGGTTTTGATGAGAACCAGATTTAAAAAATATGTGAATGGCAAATTAGAATGTAAGCTGTGCCTTATATAATCACAGAATTTAACGCACACAGTTAGCTCCACAGCAAATTGTAGGTGAAGCTTACTGATTTCTTCTGATTCAGGAAGACTCTTAAGTAAAAGAGACATTCTTGAAGGAAATTCTAATCATAATCAGAATTTTGGTAGTTCTGCTAAAGGTGACTTGCAGTTCTATGGAATATATGGCTTTTACCGAAAATGCACTCTAATGAAAAGTGCACTGCACCAGTTGAAATGGGACTTCAGGTGTTTTTGTTGTTGTTTTTCTGTTTGTTTGTTTTGGTTTAGTTTTGCTTTGATACTCTGTTTTCAAAACACAATGGTAAGCAGGGAGTAGAGACTGGTGACTGTGCCTCCTGAGAGGAGGTGGGGACCTCCAGTTGTGAGTGATTGCACAGCATGGGCACCAAGACTCCAATCTCTGACCACTAATAGGTCATCCAGCAGGACATTGCCAGACACTGACAACTCACTCTGAGCATGTGAGCCAGCTGGCTACTTATCTGAGAGTCAGGCTGAAAACCATGAGTTGCCTTAATGCAGATGGAAAAAAAAAAAAAAAAAAAAAGGTTCTATTTTTCTTTTCTATTTTTCACATTAAAATTTTTCAATACGAGCTAGTAAATGCTATCCAGAGAAAACATGGCTCATCCTGAGAGGTGACTCTTTGTCCAGACCACTATCCCTCTTCAGAAGAGAATGACAAAAGAAACACTTTTCTGCTTTTGGGCTAGCAACATGCAGAAGAAAAGCTGATACCAGTTCCTGTCCTTCCTGCTACCTCATCTTACGCAAACACTCAGTGTATGCAATTATTTTTGCCCTTGGATGCATCAGCCAAGGCTTTAACAGCTCTGTGAACACCCTCTCTGCTGACCAGTTGTCTGCAGCCAAAGCACTGAAGTCTTTGGATATGGCTCTGCTATCTCCTCTACTTTAGCTCAGTAAACCCTGCTGCCTTCCCAGAAAAGCCAACAAGACATTGGGCAACAACAGGAAGGGTCCTGATGGCAGAGGACATTGTTTTGCCACCTCATAAAACCTTGGAGTGCTGCATGCAGAGCTGGTCTCTGAAACCCAAGAGGTGCATAACGTAGCTGGAAAGCACACAGAGGAGGGAAAGTAAATTGCTTAGGTTGGCAGAGCGTCAACCTTAGCAGGAAAGTCGAGAAGGGTTGGGACTCTTTGGGGCAGAGAGTAGGCTGAGGGATGATATGACCAGTTTGCAAAATCATAAAAGTGGTGGATAGCTTGAATGCGAACCTGCCATTCACTAACTTTCACAATACTAGAGCTAGGGGGCACTCAATAAAACCCATAGACAAGCTTAAATCAGATTTAAAAGTACTCATTTAAAGTGCACACAGTGAACTGCTTAAACTATGAACTTCTGGCTATGGAGGCTGGCAGTGACAGCAGGACCCCAAAAAGAATTAGATAAATTCCTGGACAACAGATCTATAAATGAGCAGTAAGAAGATGAGACAGAGGTGCATCCTCAAATACCATCACCCCACGCTTGGTGATGCTGGGGAAGGATAAGAGGAAAGGCTCAAAAACATCCAAGGCTCATGTGCGCCCCCAAAATATCACCTCCCATTCTCGATAGACAGCCTGAATTCCTGAAAGATTCCACAGGTTCCTATAGTTAATAGCATCCTTGAAATACTTTGTCTGTAACTTGAGCTGCAACAAGGAAATTGATATCAGAGGCTAACTTTCTAGGGCACAGGATGAAATGACTTCTTTTCTTGATTGCAGACATGACAAACATTGCTGTTAAGCAGTGTCTCTGGAGGAGGATTGCCATTTGCTCTTCAGGAGACATGGGTTTGGTCTTGCCACAGATAGGCCCCTAATACAGTGTCATTGTTGTCACTGCTTCTCTACATATCTCATGGTAGAGGAACACATTGAACTTAATTATCAACTTATTTCTTAATCTTGGTCGTTTACACTTTAAACTTTTTTTACATTAAAACTTTTAAAACTTCAAAAGTTTAAAACTAAAAAGGTGTTGTTTTCTTCTTTTTTTTTTTTTTTTTTTTTTTTTTGATTTTAGAAAAGAGACACATAACTCTTTATTTTTTCACCAAAAAAAAAAAAGAAAAAGAAAAAGAAAAAAGGTGCTTGCTAATGTTTCCCATGTCCCTAGTGCATGGAAGTTTTTATCCCTTACCATGGACTGAGAACTCATAAAAGAATACACAAATAAGATATGAAAGCTGCCCTTCTAAGATGTGTACATTTTTTCATATAGGTTGTGTTGAAATTTGAGTAGTAGGACTGTAATGTGAGAAGGAAAGAATGAGAAGGAGTTGAAATTTTTCTGTTTGGTCTTTGAATATGCACAGCTGTTGTGATTGATGTTCTCATGTTGGCGAGGAGTTGCCTATAAATGAGAAATATTTTTGACTATAGAGAACTGATTCATAATTATCTTCTTTCACAGGATCCCTGACAGGTTGCAATTTCACTCAGTAAAGTTCCTGCCAAAAATGTACAGCCTGAAGTATAGCTTGGTGAAGAAGGAGGTGGTGCTAGTCTATCTTACAGCAGAAGAAAATTGCCACTCTTATTGAAGATGAATGCTGAAGGTTGCTAAGTAGGTACCCTTATGGCCTCCCAGACACATGTACATGTAACACCAGGTCCAAGACCACTTGTCTTCATACATATTGGAACAGCACATTCATCCTATTCCTAGTATGTAAGCCTTTGTCAGTTCTTTTCATCATTTTTTTTCCCCACCAGTTCAGGCTATTGTGGCATATTCTACTATAATGGGTGTGGTTGATGTTTAGTACTATGCCTTCTACAACAATGGGTGCGGTTTATGTTTAGCACTACACCTTCCTCCCTTCATGCTAATGATATTGCCTCTACTCTTAAACAGCAAATCAAAGTTTTTAGAGACAGTTCTCTTCTCAGCCACAGCCCTTCTTCTCTGCCTCATGATTCCTCTAACGCTTCCGTTAGCAGGGCCATGTTCTTACTGAGGACATGACTGAGGCCATGTACTTACATGGGCATATACTTCAACAAGAATTATTGCCTGCTACTAATAATGAAAATAGCAATAGGAACAGGAATGTTCTAGCAACGAAGCTTACAGTAAGAAAACTCTTTACATACCTGTTATAGAGTTTTCATTGCAGGAGACTATTGTATCAAACACTCATCCACAACAGATACCAGCTGTATGCCAGAGAAGCAGGAGATGCAGGTTGATAAATCTGCTGTGAATACCCATGAGGTCACCCATGCCTCAGCCCTGGCTGCCAGGTCCTCAACCATCCAAGTAGCTTGCCTGCTCTTTCAGTGGAATTCAGGGCTGTGCAGTTACTCCAGAGAGACACAGAGGATGATGAATTATTGTACAGTTGTCACTGTTCCACACAGGGCAGAGAGTCTCAAGAGGAAGATCTGTAAGATGAGTAGGTGCCTCACATGCCCTCTAGGTCTACTTGTCATGGAGCTTAAGGTTAAAGAAAACAGAAGGTAGAGCTTCAGTGCTACTCCATTTCTCGTAGGAGTGTTTGGTGAAATCCACGTTTCAAGATCACAGGCAAAGTCTGAGTCTTTCTGAGGGAGGAGCCAATCTGTCTGAAAGCAGTACAGAGAAACAGACTTCCAGATATTTCAGTACAACTGAACAAGTGTTCTCTGCCATTAAAAGCATGCAATGAGCATCTGTCATCCATCCTACTTTTATTTATTTGGGGTCATACTGAGGACTTTATCGATTGCAAAGTAAAGATCTTGCAACAGTTTAAAAATGGATATAACAGCTCTCCATTTTACTGGGGCCATTTGCAACATCTCTTAGTTTTATTGAGGTCATTTCTCGTTTACGCATTTTAGGGCAAGCAGTGAGTCAAATCCGGACCATGTAAAGGTAGCATTTATGTGCCTGTTGATGTATCCTGTTGTAGCTGCAATACATAGAAGGTTTGAAGGATATTTAGCTGGGATTAGAATCAGATTCCAAGGACTGAAGAATTATCCTTAGTACTGTGGCAGCCTTGATTTCCCAGCATCGGGTGTCTGTAGAAGTAGAGCTGAGGTGTAGCTGAATTGTAGCAGAAGGATATATGTTGTAAGATACAATGAAATCAAGGTATCTCAAAGTAAATAGTTGTTCCCATCACAATTTGTGCTTTCTCAGAATAACTGGAATTGCACAGATGTGGTGTCTACAGTGAACAAGAATTGAATCCTTACTAACTCAGGGCACTAAACATAAAAGCTTTCTCCAGCAGCAGTTGATGTCCCAGCACTGGAGGCACATCCAGTTCCTAAAGAAATGTATTATTTGCAAGGAAGGAGAGACAAGACAGGTATGGGATATTTGCAATATTGCTGCTTGCAACAAAAACCTTTTATGCACCTTAGTGAAAATTTTACTTTGCATTGCGTTTCAGCATTCTCCTCCAACAGAGGAAATCTACTTCTCTGCCTCCACAGGGGCATTGCAAGCTGAGGGTCCTTCTTCCGTTGCCAAGTGGGAATGACATTGTAAGTAAGCCTGTGCAGATACTGTCCTCTGCTGTCTACTGTCCTGCCCAGAGGCCATGCATGAACAGCCAGCCTGGCTGTGGATGGGCTGCTGGATTGCCAGGATTGAAAACAGTGCTCGATAGGCCAAATGCGGGTGAAGTAGCTCCCAGGTTTTGCTCATCTAACCCAGTTTGGTTCAATCAACTGTTTAATGGGAGAGATGTAACTCTGTCAAAAATTAATCCTTGTGAATCAGAGCTTTCGATATACACACAGCCTAGTTACTCTGATGATAATAATGCTAAAAAATTGTATAAATGAATTAAAGTAAAAACAATAATTTGTACTGTTTTGTTTCCTTTTGCTCACATGCAGGGCCTGATGCCATTTCTAAGAAAATGTCATTCATGCAATGTGCCTGAGGCCAGGTTTGGCCATCCTCAATGCCTGGTTTAGTAGCTCTTTGCCTATGGAATCAGTGGTGAGAGGAAAGGTGTTTCAGTCAGCCCTTGACCCAAGTGGCTGAAAAGAAACAGCACAAAAACAGTGCCTCATATCCATCCCACTTATGACTGGCTGACTCAGGGACAGCCCCTGCCTCTAGCCTTAGGAAAATTAATCTGTTGTGTCCAGGTTAGCCATCACTGTCTCCTGCCTCCTCCCCTGAAACAGCTGGGAGCAGTGACTTGCACAGTGGCAGCTGTATTAGGCTGAAAAAAACCACACTTGGGCCAAGTGTAAGGATCTCTACACAGATTACAACCATGTGCCTAAAAACCTGAGTGGCATGGTGACATTCAAATAAAAGTATGACCAGCATGTAACTGCAGGAGATATGATAAATAGCTCCTTCCCAAGATTTTTTCCTGCAATAGTAAGAATAAGAGTATCTTGTAAGAAGTGTCTACTGAAGAATTTTTTCATCCCCTAAAACACTAAATCAAGCAAGAACATCCAAGACCAGAGCAATGCTATAGACCCACAGCTCTTGAGAATTAGAATAGACAATTAATATTAACCTAAATGAGGAAGCAGGAGGACACTTAGGGACCCATGCAAATTTTACTGTGGTAAAGAATCCAGTTCCCTCTTTTAAAGCACGCAGTTATATTTTTATTCCGTGTTACACCCTGCAGAAAATATGAAGGTAGCTTCATTTCCTGTTCAGTGAGCAAAGGCAGAAAACAAGAGCTGGTCTCTTGGGGCTGAACTGTGTTATTCTGTGAGCTAAGATTTGTCAAATAACATGGAATAAGTGCCCTTCGACTTCACGGTTCTCTTCTCTACTACCAGATTGTTGATCAGAGGTGATGGCAAAAAAACTACTAACCTCCTGAAATTTACTGGGGAATACTTTGTTATTTTAACACTACATTCAGAGAGTTCCTAATTTGCTCTGGTTTGAAGTGCTCCTTATGAATACAGTGAAAGTAAGAACTCCAGAAGGAACCTGAATGAATACAGAGGAATTCAATAGCAAATACAACAGTTAAAGAAACAACCATGAAACGTGCACAAAATACACTGGAGTGAAATCTGATTGTAGTTTCACTTTGTAACTATGCTACCCCTCTACAAACATAGTTTGTACTTTTGTACCTGTCAGAAGTACAGAGAGAGTGCTGAGGAAAACACCTTCTCGGAGGGTATGGTAAAATTTCTGGGAACTCAAGAAAACCACAAGAGAAATAGTCAAGCACTCATGACTCCTTAAGGAAGTTCCTGATACCAATACCTTTTCCCAGACTTTTCCTGAAAATAGGACCACTAGTAAGCCCTCAACTCACAAGAGTCCTGCAAGAGACCAAGAAAGCAGCCATGAGTTGTCTGAGTTAGTGTTGGGAAATGTCTCCAGACACAGACAGAAAATCAGACTAGGAGTGGATGTATCCACAGCTGCACTAGTCCCGTTTCAGTAAACAGCATTGGGCTATACTTTGGAATGATCTATAGTAGTCAGTGCCATTTTTGGCGCTGGAACAAAATCACAGGCAGAAGGGAAAGCAGGGATTTGTTATTTCTTTGTGGTGTCATACAACATACTGGAGAGGTAGTTTTCCATGACGTTTGTCTTTGCAACATAAGCCACATTCATTGTGCCAGGAAGCTAGTCATTTGGAGGCCCAGTCTTCATCAGCTTGAAGTTTGAAAGACCATAGTTGTTTGTAGGGAAGAGGAAAGTAATGGAGGCTTTCAAGAAAAAAAAATAGAAATAAATATATATATTGCAAAGTAAAGAGTTAATATGACCAGAGACCTGAGATCACCTGAAGACTGAAGACAGTGTGGATTTTGATATCATTAACAACACACCCTACTGCAAGTTTGGAGGGTGTATGTCTCAGACTCAAAGCTGATACAAGCTTTGGTGGGCACAGTAGGTCACTGTAGCAAATAATGTATGTTTGAAGAAAAAAAAAAGAAAAAAAAAAAACAAACAACACAACACTAATACAGCCACATCTGTATTTCCAGATGTCATTACCTGAGTACCAATATAAAATAAGCTTGGAAAGTATGGAAGGGTTTTAGGATCTTAAGAAAGCCATAGGAGAAATTGTCAAACGTTCATAACTCCCTAGGGGACATCCAGTAATCTTTCTGATGCCAATACCTAAGTACCAATATAAAACAAGTTGTTTCAATTAACTAGCTCTTCAAACAGAAATATCGTTTCCTAAAGGCAGATGCTCTTTGAGGCACTGCATTAGAAAAGACAAAAAATATTTCTCCAATGATGAGATTTTAATCTGTTTACTGAACAAAACTTGTGGCAATATATTTTAAATGGTATTCCATAAAGTTTATTACTAAGAGCATTAATAGCCCCCAATATTCCCAATATTTGACATTTTTACCTATGCTCTTGCCTAAGTGTTTGCAGGGTTCAGATCTCTATGTTCCTTTAAGGCTTCTGGCAGTTGTTCATGCCTTTTTTTTTTTTTTTTTTCCATTTACTGTATAAAACATGGGGGAAAAAAATAACGGTTTCTGGTGTTACATTTTTCCAAATGTGTTCCAACTTCTTGTGACTTATCAGATTCGAGGAAGGGATGAGAAATTGATGCAAAAGAAGGGCAGTGAGATGATAATAATGGAGTCTTAGGAAACCTAAGGCTGTGTTCCAGGTCTGTGAAGGAGGACAGATGGTGCAAGGCCAAAGGGGAAGATCTATCTAGAGGTCTCAGTGACAAATAACACAGACATACCTCTGAAGGTTTATTATGCTCTCAGAGTGTTTCAGGAGAATGAGAGCCTCATATTACTTGGCTGCCTACCTG
This sequence comes from Anas platyrhynchos, assembly GCF_047663525.1. Lineage (NCBI taxonomy): Eukaryota > Metazoa > Chordata > Aves > Anseriformes > Anatidae > Anas > Anas platyrhynchos. Next base: position 44,403,328 of record NC_092621.1, on the reverse strand, counting down.
TTATTTTCTGGATGGCAGTGGATAAAATTGTGCTCAAGTCTGTGAGAATGTCTGAATTCAACCTCGGGAAGAAGCTCACAATGAGATAGATGATCTGGTCCCTAAAGTAAGTTTGTTGGCTTCAGCTAATTTAATTTGAAGGCTCTTCTCCTTCTTACAGAAATCCTAGGAGAAACTTGCATTCACCAATTTCTCAATCTACAAATGTGTAAGGTGTAAGGTTCTACCAGCTCCCCTTGGTTTCATGTAAAGACCTGGTTACTTGGACCTCTAAAACTGTAGATTAACATGTGACACATGAAGAATCTGCCACATTCAGTTTCTCATTATACAGGAGCATAAAATGATTGAAAGAGGGGGAAAAAACAACAAACCCAAACTTCATAAACATTCATTAAAGTCCATCATCAGTATCTAAGCAGCATGATAGCATAACAATATGTCAGTTGTCACATTGTAGCATGCAAGTTTTATTCCCAAATTAGCCCAGTAACCTAAATAAGAAAGACAAAATGCACAAAGAATATGGCCATCTGGAATACATAATGTGAAAAGATCTGCAATGCATTACATGGTCTGGAAAGTGGCTGGTCGAATTCCAGAGAGCTAAGATAGACTTCAAAGTCTGGCCGCACATCAGTGAAACTGCTGATCAGCTCAGATATTTAAAGTGGGTGTAGATGAATGAATTTATTACATTTTTTATCTGTTGCTTTCATATGGGAAAACATGACTGTAGACAGGTTCTCCATTGATTTCATTTCATGCTTGGTTCTTTTGTTTTTAACTGTATAGTATATTTTCAAAATCTTACATCATGTTGTAGATTTATAAAGTGGGCATTTTCTCATCATTTATAATGCCACTGCACAACAGCAAAATAAATAAATAAAGCTGTAAAGAATAAGACATGACTGAAATATATTAAAAAATAAAAGTTGGGTAATTTTTGTTCTTCAGCAATGGAAGGCAAATCAAGCTGGATTTCCAAATTTGTTTTATATTTAGTTAAACCCCAAAACATCCTCCAATTGGGATTTTTCATATTTTAATTCAAACAGCTTCCTTATGAATTAAGTGCTATGTATGACTCTTATTTACCCAAACTTCCAATATTTCTACTTTTTGTTGGAGGAAGGAAAAGAAAGATTCAGACATAAACTTCACTATTTTCCATATGCAGATCCCAGAATCACATGTACTGGAGTTGGGATTTGATGTGTTCAAGGCATTTTTACCTAACCTTCGAATAAAACCATGAATCTCTGAATTTAAACCATCTCTAACAGGACAACTAGATTATTTTGCTCTTCTTTTTCCCTGCTGTTGAAGGTTGGCATTGTTGCAACAGCTCATATAAAGAATCTTTCACTTGACTCTCCAAAGTTAGAAGTGCACTAACTGAACATCCTAGCAGTAACTTTATTGTGGTGACTATTATTTACCCACAGAAATTAACTATGAGTACCAAAATGCTGTTTATGTCATTTTTTTCCCTAAATTATTTAGGGTGTGTTACATTTTGTACTAAGCGTTCTTCACTAAGCAATTCAAAGTTACCTGTTTTTATAGCTCCAGTATCAAGTAAACTGCTAGGAGAGCTGTTTTTAATAGTCTTTTAATTTCTATTATGTACATTATATAAATTATAGTGTAAGACATGCATAACATTTGTTGCACTGGATTGAGTAAACTGTCTTTGAGAAATGCATTTGGGGTGGGAGCTTTCATGTTTTACCTTCCCAGGGTCCATAACAAAATCCCAGTATGGGTTCCCATGCAGGTCCTCATCCTCCAGCTAGGCTAGCACACACTAAGAAAGATGCAGCCAAACACCTTCAGATGTAGACAATAGATAGATCATTGCAAACATCATAGCAGAAATCATACTAACCTCTTATGACTGTCTTTTCCCTTTCAAGAAGATAAAAAAAAATACCATAAAATAATGATGGCCTTGGAAAATAAGCCATTTTCCTCAGGATCTTCTTGCATCCCATTAATGAATTCTCTGAGGAAGACAGATATATACAGTTTGGCTACCTCTCTGTATGGATTTGACCCAAATCAATGAAGTTAGAGGAGAGTTTATGTTGTGATTTGAGAAGAACAAATGCGAACAGCAGAAAGAAAACACAACTGTTATTAAAAGATATGTTTGGTTAAGGACTGGTGGTCATTGCAACAGTATTTGGTTTCAGACGGATGTGACAGTAGATGACAGTTATGGAAAACACCAACACACAAGCAAGGCTGTTCATCCAATATTATCTTAAAACACTTTTAACAATATGATCTTCACCAAAGCCTCAAGAGCTGAGGTCTAAGGTGATTTTCCTCACTAGATAATCTTTCAAGATCCCTTTCAATCCCTAACATTCTGTGATTCTGTGGTTCTTCCCACAATCTTTAAAACACACATGCAGGCAATCCCTATGGTCATTTGGCTCATCAACTTTCCACTTCTCCTCATCCCAGATGTAAGAAATCACTTAATATGGAGGAAGGAAGGAAGGAAGGAAGGAAGGAAGGAAGGAAGGAAGGAAGGAAGGAAGGAAGGAAGGAAGGAAGGAAGGAAGGAAGGAAGGAAGGAAGGAAGGAAGGAAGGAAGGAAGGAAGGAAGGAAGGAAGGAAGGAAGGAAGGAAGGAAGGAAGGAAGGAAGGAAGGAAGGAAGGAAGGAAGGAAGGAAGGAAGGAAGGAAGGAAGGAAGGAAGGAAGGAAGGAAGGAAGGAAGGAAGGAAGGAAGGAAGGAAGAAGGAAGAAAGAAAGAAAGAAAGAAAGAAAGAAAGAAAGAAAGAAAGAAAGAAAGAAAGAAAGAAAGAAAGAAAGAAAGAAAGAAAGAAAGAAAGAAAGAAAGAAAGAAAGAAAGAAAGAAAAAGAAAGTTAAACATTTCAAAACCTTCACATGCCACAAAAGTTTGGGTGTCATTTTCCTCATGTTTCATTCATACCTTTAAAAGAAGAGGAAAGGAAAACATGTACTTAATCAAAATCCCAGCCACACTTCCTGAGCCTATGTGTTTTGCAGATGGGAAAGCTCAGAAGACAGATTGATATTTAATCAACATTAAATAAAGAAGAGCATCTGCTTCATGTAGTAAAAATGTACCCTGTAGTCCTAGTCATCTGACACAGCTTCTGATGGCATCATTAACTTCATAATACAGAAAATGTGATGGTATCACAACTACAACCAAAGTAGTCAAAGAATGGACAAAGGGTGATCTGTAGTAGGAAAAACGTATAAAAATCAGTGCTGAAGCCTACATTTGCTGTACCTTGGCACTAGAGACTGGATGAAAAGAATAACTTATTAAATCCATTTAAAAATTCTTCTTCATTATAGAAACAGATCCAAAACAATCATCTCTGTTCAAAGAGTTAACATAATTAACATGACTGGAGACAGTATCTAGATTTTGTTGTCTGGTTGCAGTCTCATTGTCTTTCAAGCAAAGGAGTGCAGAAAATAAACAAAAATTGTTTGGACGATTGGCTGGAACATTTTATTCGCCCATAAAAATTTCTAATTGCAAATGAATAGATTTTTATCTGAGAAAAAGGAGTGGAGCTTTATTTACTTTTGAACAAGATTATTCATGGGTACACTGAAGTATTAGCTACTAGATATGATTTGTACAGTTATCTTCAGATTTAGAAAATAAAATTGCACAAAGTGTAAAAACAAGGTGTTTTAGGAACCATGAATACATCACCTCCAGTGATGGTGACTCAACCACTTCCCTGGGCAGCCCATTCCAATGCCTAACAACCCTTTCAGTAAAGAAGTTCTTCCTAATATCCAGCCTAAACATATCCAGCCTGGCGCAACTTTAGTCCATTCCCCCTTGTCCTATCACCAGGCACGTGAGAGAACAGACCAATCCTCACTTCACTGCAACCTCCTTTAAGGTACCTCTGGAGAGCGATAAGGTCGCCCCTGAGCCTCCTCTTCTCCAGGCTAAACAATCCCAGCTCCTTCAGCCGCTCCTTGTAAGACTTGTTCTCCAGACCCCTCACCAGTTTCATTGCCCTATTTAGAAGTGTGAGCTAATATCCTCATCCTGAAAGTGGGTGCTGGCAGGTAACTGGAAAAGGCTCTGCAAAGCAAAGAAGACCTGAAACTCAGGGCTCAATCCCTAGAACACAGTCATCTTTTTATCTTTTTTTTTTTTTTTTTTTTTTTTTTTTTGAGAATTTTCAGTCTGGCCAAGGTTCCACTTTGGCCAATGCTAACTCAGTAAGTTTGAGAAGAAAGCAAAGCCTTGACTTTATCAACTAGCTACTACTTGCTAAAACTGTCCTCAGCTTTGCCTACACTTGTTAAAATATGTCACTCCACATGTTCTGGGGTAGTATTTGGAGTCACTTTTAATGACACTAATGTCAGATTTTTTTGAAGATCTTGAAAGTAATCCAGACTACCCTCACAATTACTTTCTTTCTGAAAGAATGGGGGGGAGTAGGAGGTCATGGGAGGAAGGGAGCTCTGTGGAAAGATACATCCTCTCATTGTTACCAAAATGAAAATAGCTGTAGTAGCTCAGAAAAACAAACTGATCCTCCTTCTTCCTAGGGGGCTGAGTACTACTCATAGACCTCTTCCCCCAGAGTTACAGCTTTTAGCTCTCTTCTAACACAGCAGTGAATTTTGAAGCAACAGTGTGTATTATGAAAAATAGTAGGAGAGGGTTGTATAGTAGAAAAAGTGTCCATATATGAGAAATATGTTATGGATAACACTTGGAAGAGAAAAGTAAAGGCTAGGGAAGAGTGGTAAATAACTCATCTGAGGTGTCTTTTGTGTTATATGGCCCTGCATATCTCTTAAAATCATCTTATCCGGCAGTGAGTCAAGACCAAGTTCTCCAGTCAGTGTTTACTGAAAGTCTGAAAGCAGGACACTTATCTGTTGGGTTTAGTTTTACATGCATGCCTTTCTCTTTTGTCTTCCTGTTATGCTTCATGTTTTTCCTATTCTCATTTAAATGTTCCATTTTTTAGAATGGTTTAATAATCCTTCGAAGCATTTAATTTCCTCTATTCCCATCTAAGCCAAAACACAAATTATATTGCCTTTGACTGATGTTTGACCATAAGGATTTTTTATACATATACATGCACACACACACACACACTTTAAGGAAAAAAAAAAAAAAAAGTGAAAAAAAAAAAAACTGTTGCAAATCTGAAAGCAATATTCAGCCCAAATTCCTCAAGAGCTCATTCAAAAACTTTTTTCAACAGCAATAGGAGGAATATTCCTGGTGTTCACAATTATTTAATGGAGAAATATCTAGATTCCTTTCAGAGCACCATCCAGCAGGGGAGTGTGTGTCCCATTAGAAAACTAAGCTTTCTTTGAGAACCACTGATGATGAAAAGCTGTACTTATTTTGCCATGCAAACTATGCAATTTAATGTGCACTCCCCTTAGGGGGTGACATGGAAAAAAGACCTAACTAAAGTCTTCTGATCTAATGCCCAAAATATATTGCATTTCTTTGCTTTATATATTTTAATGAAAAAAAAAATAAGGTGCATATTTAGACATAAAAGAACCAAAATAATTTAAAATAATTACATTGTAAATGTCAGTTCTTCATAAATGAAGCCATAAAGCATGTGGAGATGGAGCAGGGATTCATTGTCAAGCAGGTACCCTTTTGTAGAGCTGCACTCCAGCAGCAAGCCTTTTAAAAAATAAGCCATAACATCTTTGCAGGGATATTATCCTTCTGTGGCTGAAGTCCATTTTTATCTCCTTTGGTTGGTTTTGAGGAAAATCTCAGCACCAGTTAACTGTTGCTAGTGTGGCCTAATGGCATTCTTGCAACAATCTGCATATGCTTTTTCATTTTCCTATGCTAGAATAGAGCTATGCTCTTTCCTTGTGTGCCTGCAACTGCACAGGAAAGTCAGTTGGCAGAAGGGAAGAAAGGACAGGGTCTGGAAGACTCTATGCAGCCCCTCTCTTTGTTTTTGCTAGGCCATTGGTGAAGTTAGAAAAAAATAAAAATAAGTAAATAAACCCAGGGTAACAGGAAGTTCATTTGTCCAGAACAAAACCGTCAGATTCCACCTGTGAATGGGTGATTTTATGCAAAAAGCAAACTTTTTTTTTTTCCTGCAAGTTTGACACAAACCTTCATCTCTTCCAGCAACTAACTTCTTTCCATCCTGAGTGAAACCACCAGAAGCATTGCTGTTTGTTTCTGATTTTCAAAAGGCTGTCCTACAAAATGGCCAGTATGCTGCTACATGAGGCGTTTAGCCCAGGAAACATGCTGCTCTTCAGCAAAAAAAAAAAGAACAGCCATTAAGACTGCCTTTTTTTTTACAGGGAAGGTCATTATGATATAAAAAGGAAAAGCAGGAGTCCTTCTTCCAGATAACCCATGCTCAGTCCCTGATGAGCTTGCCTTCCACCTCTCTGCAGGGAGCCCCTGCTTGGCTGCACACAACCAGAAATACATCGGAATGCTATGTGTTCAGCTGAGTATAACACACCTGCAGTCTCTCAGGAACACATTTAGAGTTTACAGTCTTCTACTCCAAGAAATATTTGGCAGAACATTTACTAATTTTTCTTTTTTTTTTTTTTTTTCCTTTATTTCAATCGAGCTTTATAAAATAGCGCAAATAATACTGAAGCTCAGGTTACAGACTAAATGAAGATGATTGGTGTAAGTAAACATGAATATACATCTACTTATCCTTTATATCTTGTTGAGGAATGGTTAACATTGACCCCGGCAGCTTTGCAAACATGCTACAGGGTCCCAGGAGTGGCCATTGCCTGCCCAGGCACATCATCATGTCTTTTCTGACCAGCAGGTCTAATCTTAAAAGTTTCTCATAGCTTTACAGGAATTGCATGTGGCTATGAATGTTTCCAAGATACATATATTTTCTTTTCATTATAAACTTCTGAAAATGTCAATGTAGGGAAAAGTGAAATTTAGTGCAATTTTATCTGTGGTGTTGCATTCTACCAAAACATACAGGAGAAAATTCAGCTCTCCTTTTTTAATTGTATTTTATAAAGACAAAAGCAGAATAACCAGGGGTTTAGAAACCTACAAGCCTATATAAAACAGCAGAAATCAATTGCTGACTCTAAAATTCTACTTGCTTCGTACACACAAATGAATTTATCAGCTAGGGAGAGATAAAATTAGAAGAAAAAGACTGGTGTAATTTAGAAAGAAATCCGTACCAAAAGACTTTTTCCTCAAAGGAAATATGCCATAAATAAACTTCATTTTAGAAAATGTATGCTTCATGCTATTCATCAGAGAAAGGAGAGCTTTTTTTAAACAGCTGACTACCAAAGAGTAACATTAATAACAAACATTTTCTTAATAAAACCAAAATTAAGCAAAGACTTCTCAAAACATTCATTTCCTAACAAATCCTACAAAAGTTCTAGTGTATAAATTAAGGCTTATATAATTATAAGCAGATCCCACAGGTGAAATAGATTTTTAATCTACCAGTTCACTCCACTCTATTTGGGTTCATGAAGGTACTTGGATGAACACAGGAGGCTGCATAGAGAATTGTTCTTCTCATAGTAGTTACTTTATAGACTGTAGTTACTTTATAGATTGTAGTTACAATATAAAACATTTATCTTCTGAAATAAGAGTTTTTTTTCTTTGTGAAATTAAGAGTATTGCTGGAGTTTTCGCCTGTATAATACTGGTTCCTTCTGTGCTGCTGAATGGTCTGGTATGCTTTCTTAAGGTATTGATGAATGTACAAAGGTAAAACCAAACATGAGCTGCTGCTTGGGTTTTGCTGGATGAAACAGATTTAAACCATGTTAAGGTTTCTTTCTTCCTTCAAAAGACTATACAACAACTAAGATTATCATAAACTTGGAGTAAAACACAGATTTTATTGGAATATGAAACCTAGAGGACAACAGGTTCTTGATTCAATTTCCTTCTCTCTCTCTCTCTGGTTATCTTTACTCCCTAGGGAGAATGGGCTGTAATATTTTAAATAGCTTCAAATAATCCAAGGCCTGTTTTGTACTGTAATTAATGAGTTGTCCCTTAGCTGAGAAGGGCAGTTCTTCATAGAAAACCCTGAAGAGCAAAAGGTTGAAATAGGTCAGTCAAAAGCTTCTAACACAACTGATAGATGATTTTTTTTTTAGTCCCTCTGCCTCTGTCACTTAGGTTATTAAACATTTTCTGGTTGACACTAGCTACAAGAATTTCAGAAATGTAAAAATGTAATAAAGCCATAGTTTTGCAGTGAAATCATCCACAGTGTTAGAGAATTGAGTTTTCAAAAATGATGGATTATTACCTTGCTGTATGGCAAGGCCTAAAACATCCGGTTTTATGGATTTTCAAATACATAAAATATTTGATTTTTACTACAGTAAGTCTGAACTCCTTCCTTAATGATAAATCCAATAAGAAGTTATTCAGGGTGATACATCTCAGAATAGCTTCTGGATATTTGGAATTATAAATTTAAAATACACATGCATGATTCTAACTAATCTTCAAAATACATTGCTGTCCTTTAGGTAGGGTAAGTTTAGCCTATTCAATTGCAAAAATCAGTTTCTCTACTGTCGTTTTGTTGTTTTTGCTTTGTGTTATTTTCAGATGAATGACAAATTTAGTGACAAATACAAATACACAAAAAGTATATTAGAGATTTCTCTCATTGGTTTCCCTATTATAGGTGTCTAGTTCGCCAGATTTCTTATATGTGGACAGTGCCTATGTGCCACATGCAGCACATACATCTGGTGTGTAGATATTTACATGTATCTTAAGAAAAGCAGTGTCACAAGGTCTTGATAAGCTCATATTTATAACTTAAAAGTGTTTAGCTACAAACAGAAAAAATATTCTGAAGATGGGTTGTGGGCTGCTTCAGGAATTCTTGTGTGCAAACATTGCCCAATGAAGAGAGGAAAAAAAAAAAAAAGTGCTCTAAAAGTAGAGCAGCTAAATGTACCCAATAAACCCTAAATGACGCAAACCACATCTGGCTTCAGGTTTTGCAATGCACTCCATAAATGAATTTTGATTAGTCACAGGTTTGCAAATCTACAAAGCAAACCACTGTCCAGTTCTCTTAATTTGGAGCCCACTCATGCAATTATGCTGAAAACCTTGCAAAATTTTTATTTCACCAGCTTTGTGAACAATTTTGTAGTTTTATCTGAACTGCACTTTGATTTTTGGCTTGCTCAACAAAATGCACAAGGCAAAATGCAGCAGGATAAAATGATCACATGAACAGACTATGGCTCCACAGTCAAATTTGTATAGGGCTACTCTTTTTTTACTTTGTGTGTGATTGATTTGTATCTTGAAACCCAAACCCCAACACTGGAATCAGAATTTAAAGCACAAAGTCTATTCACATTTCTTATTTGACTGGTATCGTTTTACAAAGAGAAGCTGTTCTACAAAAATTTATCTTCTACTGTAAAGCCAAACTTTGGGGCTTTACTCACCTGTATGTTGTTCTGGAAAGGTTCTGGAGTCTTTTTCTGGCAGAACAACTTTTGGGGGAGGAAAAGAAAAAAAGAATTCAATCTGGACATAAGTGGAGGGAGAAAATATATTATCTGTATAATCAGATGTCCAAAAATGATGTAGTAAAAAAACAGAATTTCTTTTACACAATGTACACCTAAGCTGGAAAAATAGCTGTGCCTGTGTGTTTTTAAAAACTTTAAGCCAAAAGCTGTTCAGATCTGTACTACTGCATCTGGCATTTTCGTTTGATTTGTCATTCAGGAAACCATCTCTGTCTAGTACTTTGCTATTGCTCCAAGACTGTCAGAAGTGATTTGGGTCTGTATCTGGCAACAGGGAGCTGATTTCAATAGAGAGGGGCAGCAAATTTTGTGAGGGCAAAGGGCAGGCTTGAAAAAAGGGGAAAGCAAAAAGAGGAGGATTATTGGAAAAGGGTTTCACCTGCAAAAACTGAATAACCAGCCATTCCCTTCCAGATGTAAATAGAGTAAACTTCATACCTATCAGAGCCAGAACTTTAGTATGGCTTTCCTTTTGCTGGAAGAAAGAAAAGGAAATTTGCCCATAATGAATTGTGCACTTGGATGCAACTGGAATAAATAAGCAGAAAAAATTGCTGGTGTATACAGCCTTCCAAAAGAAACAGAAAGCTGTAGGCAGTATGGGGAATAAAGGACCAAAAGTACCATTGGTTTCATCCTTTACCTCATCTAATCTGGTTTATCTCTCTGAATGCTCTGGCAGAAATGATATGTGCAACCCATTTTGTGATGTTTCAAACATATCCCAGATGTCAGCCCTCAATGTCAGAGTAGGGAAGTCTATTTGTTTATAGGGAAATGTGATAGCTGCAATTTATGGTCTGACAAAGTCACTTTAATAACTGATTAGTCAGTTAGTGGGTTTCTGGTACTCTGCTTCTACTAACCACTTTTCTGCCATTAATTGAGATGTCTCATTTTATGACTTCAAAGATGCTCAAAACAATGCTAGAAGGCAAATGGACTAAAAACAGCCAATAGAGCTGGGTTTTAATTTAAACAAAACAAGAAGAATTACAAATACTATTTATCCCAGCTAGAAATTTACCTTTTAAAATATGAAAATCATCACTAAACTATGCTGTTGTTTCCAGTGTTTGGGCACAACATTAAAAAGTTCTTGATTTTAATAAAGGTCAGATTCTTTCACAATTGGAAAACATCTGTCAGAAAAGTTTGGTCAAACCAAACAGGCACTTCCGCAGTCTCTCACTGCACTGGCCAAAAAAAAAAAAAAAAATTTTTAAAAAAAATGCAAAAACAAGGAACAGCAAACGTTGAGCTCACATCTTTGGCTCTTCCAAAGCTGCAAAAATAGTCAGATGAGAAGGCCCAGTCACAACATTGGCCCTCATCTCCACAGGGCTGAAATGGATTAAGTGAGCTGCAGTGATTTTGCATCATGATAGCCACACTGTAACACAGGTTTTAACCAGAGATATTCTTCAAGCACTGGCCTGAATCTAAGCTTTATTTAACCTTGTACTCATCCTGTTCTGTCCCCAGAGAGTTTCTAATCTTGGAGAAAGGTACTCTTTAGGTAAATGGTCCTGAAGTTTATTTTCACTGATGAATTGCAATTTACTTTTCTTTAGGCTGTAACTGAGATAGGTATTGCCACAGCTCTTGACTTCCACAGCCAGAACATGGCAAGCAAGGACTCACTGTGTGCTTCAGCTCATATAAATGGGGAAGGATTGTCTGTCATACCTGCACGTGCCTTATTAAACAATCCTGACTTGCTTACTAATTATATGTGTCTCTTGAGCCACCCTGGGGACAGTCTGGCAGACCCTCTCAGGAATGAGTTTGGGGAAAGGCAGGGGAATAGTCCACACTGTGTGACCATTCAAAGTGGAAATGCCAAAGAAAGGAGCATGGGTGTGAAGCTGGAGACAGGGTTCTAAGAGACAGGATGAAAGACAGAACTGAAACCAGAAAGGAGGCACAAGATTTTTAAGGTGGGATGGCACTGTGCTTCATGGATATGCTCAGGCAGATAAACTTGACAGCTATGTGCCATCAGATTTAACTGGTATGAGTTACAGCTTCTGCTATTGAGATCACCTGCAGTGAAGACCTGGATAAGAGTTCTGCCTCATGACAAAGCCACATCACCATGGACACCTGTAGTGTCATTTTGGATTCATAGCCCCCAGTATGACAAGTGTGCTGACTATGTGCTGAGTCCTGCAAGCATGGACATCCCTATGGACAACATCCTCAACAACTGACCCTCAAGGCAAGGGACTCAAAGCCAATGAGGCTGAGCAGATATGTTCACCCCAATAATGGAGCAATCCTTCTGGAGAAGTCTCTTAGGCAGCTTGGCTTTCTGACTGGGGAAACCACATGGGCCTCATCACAAAGATCCCATTGAGCCAGGCAGTAATTAGGTCCAGGCTCACACAAGGTGGGTGAGAATTTTGAAAAAAAATCTAAACTCAGCTCCCTGTGAGAGGGAAGAGGGACACTCTGGGAGATAAAGGGAAATCAGGCTGGGTCCCAGGGCTGTTAACAAATGCAAGTAGATTCTGATCTATTTTTGTATACAAAGTTGAAAGCCTGTCTAACATAACTTATAATGAAGCATGAGATTAGATGAGATGATGTGCATGTGTTGACTCAAGATCCTTTGTTCTGTGCTGCTTTATGATAACTGCTAAACAGAAGACTAGTCCTGGGAAGTAGTAGTTTATTGGCATCCATCACATGTTCCTGTGCAGAATACAGGTGTCTGCAGCACAGCTTGACCTGCACAGTGATAGGTGGCTGGGGCATACAGGAACATCTTCCAGGCAGAGGAATAGCAATTCCTCCATGACAGCAAATATCTCAGAAAGTCTATTTGGAGCATGTCTTCAGAGATACAGAAAAAACTCAGAGGGTCCTCGTGTCATGCTGTAGTCTGCCAATCAAAAGAAGAGGATGTGATTTAAATGATAGCAGAGACATGTGTCAATCTTTGTAAAAGTCAAGGAAAGACTTGAAGACCGTGGGTAAAAGTCAACTCTTCCAAAACATAGCCCTCAAGATGGGAGCATACACAAGGCTTCAGTCATTCTTTTTTGATAGTGAGAAATTAAAATTCTCATCCTTGCTTTTGTCCTCTGGCTCACAAATGTGGGTTGCCTGCAGCTGCTTTGCATTCACGGGAAGGTTTGATTGGGTCTCCAGAAAACTGCCTAGAGGCTGCCTGAACTCTGGTCATAGCTGACAGTTTGGGGACGAAAGCACAGAATTGGAAATAGAGAGACTCCCTGCTGCCAGCAGTGCGCTGTGTTGTGAGCTCAGGCACTTGGCTTATGGTTTCAGATAAATTCACCAGAACTGGAATAACTTCAATCCCCTACCTCTTAGGAGTGGCACAAAGGGAAAACAGATTGTGCAGAGACAGAAGAGGTTGAAAGAGCACACACAATCTTTCTACTACATAGCCACAAACTCAAAGACAGGCCTACTTTTGTTTCAGCATCATGGAAGGAAGAAGCAATTAACATTGCCACAGTTCACAGCTGAAGTGTGTCCCCTGCCTCCAGACACTTTCATTTTCCTGGGAGGAAAACTTGTCTGGGTCTGGGTTATGTGTCCTGTCTAGACAGACTGCAGAGAGTCATTGTACAGCCATCTTATCCCATGAGATGATTGGGGGGGGGGGGGGGGGAGGTAAGATGGGGGTTGAATTGGAGTTTTAGGTGCAATATTTCTCACCTATAGGATGTGGGTGCTATATTTTCCCTGATCAAATGCCCCTACCTATTGGCTTGTCTGTCTTAATTCCTCAATGCAGTCTGGTTTCCAGACAGCAACAACTATGCCTTCAAAACAGTGGGATCTAGCATCAGTACATTTCTCAGGGATTCTCCATATCTGCCTACTTAACAGTTATTTTTCAGCCTTTTGAGTCCATTGCATAAAGTGAACATTTTTTCAAAGGCTTAAAACTGAAATTGAAAAGATGATGAAATATACCATGATATGAAGAAATAGTAGAAATGTCTGGAAATGTGATCAGGTTCAGTTGCAAACCCGTATTTTTTTCATTCACACAGATTTACCATTACCTCTTCCCAATTTTACTCTGGATAAAGATTTCTCTTGTCAAGAAATATCTCCTCTAATTCAGCAAATAGTATCTTCCAAGATAAGAACTATCCAGCTACCTAATGTCAGCCACATTCTTGGCTTTCACCAGCCTGTCTGCAAATAAGTAAATAAATAAATAGATATATAAAACACTATATATAAAGAGACCCATCAACTTTTTCAAATTATAAACAACAAGAAGAAAAATCAATCTGACATATGGGACAGAGAGAGAATGAATTAAAACTATTCAGAAAAAGCTATTAGCTTCCATGCCTTTTCCTGATAGCTTGGTGGAATCACTTTGTGGGGTTTAAAAACATAAATATGGTGGGCTACATTCTACAAAGTATTGAAATATTTTCTGATTTTCTTCTCTTTTCAGCAAAATTCTAAAGCAGTTTTGTGTTTTTTTTTTTAATTTTAAACCAAGTGTACTGACAGTCCTGCATGGTTTGGAGAATAGACTGCTCTATTGTGGCTCAAGAATAAGAGCATATTTCATATCCTAACAGCTATCTGGATCATCGTCGTGGTGGGAGTGAGGGCATAAAAGGATTTGCAGCTGTGTCATAGCAGTGCCAGAGGGATTGTTGTGGTATTTTGCAAACAGAAAGGTAACCAAAAGCTTTGAAAAAGCATAGGAACTAGTTCAGACCAAAGGCTGACCTAGACTAGTATCCTGTCTCCAGCAGTGTCCAAAGCCAGATGTGGAGGAAAGAGGCATATTTCGCTTGAATACTTTCCTAGTAACCAACAAAATGTAGTTCAGTAATTTCCTGGACCTTTGTAAGCAATATCCCCTGTTAGATTTTTTCTTTGAATTTGTACAATCCTTTCTTGAAACCTTGCAAACTAAACATGCACTCTATCATACTACCTTTCCCTGTTCCACAGTGTACCTCAGCTTAACTACACGCTCAGTGAAGAGTTATTGTTTTGTTTTTGTTTGTTTGTTTGCTTTGTTTTTGTTTTGTTTTCTCATCTCATTTGATGTCTGTAGGTTGCTGTTACAGTGGAGATGGTGAATATTCATTCCTTATTAACTTTTCCCATTGTGCTTATTGCCTTACTAACAACTGTCATCAACAACTTCAGTCATCTTTGCCATAGAGATTGTATATTCAATTATTCCTTGAACAAAAACATTTGATCATTCTTGTTTTTCTCTCTACCTTTTCCATTTCTTTTATATCCTGGGGGGAGCATACTGTGCTCAAGGTGAGAGACTGAAGGTTATATGGTGGCATAAAGGCCTTTTCTGTTTTGCTTTTTATTCCATCCCAAGTAATTCCTAACATTTGATTTACCATTTTGATCCACACAGAAAGTGAATTTATATTTTTACAGTTCTGTTAAAACCAAGATTCTGTGTCCATGTAGAAAGATACAGACCAGATCTGCTTATAGCAAAAATTATGCTGAAACGTTTTTCTCTGATATGAACCAGTTTGCTGATTTGTCTACACTGAATTGTATTAGCCATTTTCTTTCTTTATGCCTCAGGAAAAGCTGTGATGACTTTCTGTTTTTCTTTCTAATCGGGCTCTGTCTCTAACTTTTTAGAGAGGTTAGATATAATTGGCAGACTTTAATATCTTCCTGTTCACTCCCTTTTCTGGATCAGACACCCTAGTAGAAATCCTTTTGGGCTCTCTTGTTTACCTTCTACCACTGTGAAAAATGACTATTAGTTCCTTCCACCTGATTCTATCTATTTTATTTAGACTATGCATGTATTATCTATCTCATCCTAAGGCTTCATGAGGGACCTCTGCTGACAGACATTGCCACTATTTGATACCAAGTCAGGAGACCTTGACTGACTGCCCTGTGAAAAAATGCAATAAAATCACTTTGAGTTCAGACTCAGCCTCAGTTATCAGGACCTGTTAACACCTTCAGGAGCTCAGCAGGTTGGTAGCTTTCAGTTCAGTGAATGGATGAGATCTCTGCGCCCACTGTGCCTTATGGAAATTATTCCTTTCAGTCCCAGGCACGGTCAGACACACAACTCCAACAGGTGTAGCCAGGCACATTCCTCACCCTGTAAGGTTTCTTGCAGGGAGATTTTCTTAGCTTATTACTGACCTCCCAGCCCCCCCATTATCTGTCAGCCAAACTCCTGAGGTATCTCTATCATCCACACTCCCCTTCCACCTTTAACCTCTTGCAATTGTAAATGTTGATTAACTTGACACACAGTGTAGCTCCTGTTCCCAGCACTCACTATAGCAAAACGACAGTTGTTCCCTCTCTCTGTACTCTGTGAGCTCTTGAAGAATTTTTCACCCACAAGGCAATTGCTTGTGGCAAATTTAACATATTTGGACAAGTGTTAACTGGAATAACTGTGTCACCCCTCTGTTAGATCATGGAGATATGTTTAGGGCAGAGAAGTAGGGGCACACTTTGTTGTAGTGAACCCAGGTGCTATATTTTCAGGAAAAAAAAAAAAAAAAAAAAAGTTTTAAAATCAGAGTTAGAAAGATGTATCACTTAGTTCCTGAGAATATTTACCTGTCATAGAATTATCTGAACTACTTGATTGAAAAACTTTTAGCCATAGCAGCACACACAAGAAAGTTATGTCCTCAGGTAGTCCTTTTTATGTTCTTTTATGCCCTTTTTCTTTCTTTCCTCTCTGAGTGACATTGAAAACAACCATTCCTAGAGGTAAGTTACTTATACTATCTGGAAACCAGAATTAACAGTTTTACATGTCTTTAACCTAGCCGTTCTAGAGATATGCCCACTAGAGTCAAGTTTGAATTAAAATGAGGGCAAACGTGGATGGGAGTTGGACATTAGGCCACTAACTTCCCATGACATCCACTTCCAGTTCAGAAATAAAATTGCCACAATCTTGTTAAGACATTGGTGAATTTGAGTGAACATAAGATGAAATAAATTATCTTTATATTTAGCTGTCACACCATGGCCAGACTAATATTATCTGGATCATTACAGTACGTGACCAAAAAGAAGAACTTCTGATATTTCTTTGATACTGGCAGACATTTCCACTTTAATGTTTCCACTCCTTTTTTTTTTTTTTTTTTCCTACAATACTTATTCACTTGTTTCAGGTTGTCTGAAGTCTTCACCACTTTCAGGTACAAGCACAGTGCCCATAAAGTGACACCCTATGACTTTAGCTGCTCCCACAGCTGAAAACAGGAATAGAAGAATTACCTTTGTGGGGGAGCATCATTCCCTTGTTAGTAAGTAAGGTAGAATTTCATGATGCTTTGGCCCAGAAGAGCTTCTCTTCATGGGATTGATGGTGACACCCACACTCATTAGATAGCAGTCTGCTCTTTTATTGTTTCCCTTTGTCTTTCAGTAAAGTGAAACACTTTAAGGAAGAGCTCTGTGTTAGCTCTTCTGGTTGCCAATTAAAAAGGTCTTTTTTGCATCTTGCTTCACTGTTTAGGAAATATGTCTCTGAAAGCAAAAAAGTTTCTTGGGACTAACATATGCTGAAGAAGAAATTCTGCTAATATTTTCCTCTGACACATGGCTGCAGAAAGGTCTGCATCTGGTTATTTTTTTAATATATCATGACAGGTCCCTGTAGGTCCCAGTACAAATTTCCTAGTCCCTATTTTCTCCTCCACCCCATCCCATTTAGCTGTAATGAAGAAATCTTTCAGACAGAAATGACGACATGACACCTGTGAAAATACAAGATCATAAATACCATGATGTCATCTTAAATCTTCACTTCTTAAATAAAATTAAGAAAATTGCAGTGTCTTTATTTCACACTGCATATTGCCCACATGGCAATCTAGAGAGAGAGCGGGTGTTGAGACAGTAAGAAAAGCAGCACGTGCACTGCAGAAAGCTGAAACCTCTGCCAGCAGAGCTGAGCTGTGTGTCACTGCTAAACCACCACACAGCCTCTGAAGTCTGGGTTCCCATTCAGTTCAGTTGACCTTGGATGGAGTCCCAAATGCACAACCTAGAGCAGCATCTTGTGTGTATGTTACATTTTCCCTTTGGTTTGGAGGCTCCTGCAGCTGACCTGCATGCAGTCAAGACTGCAGAGATGCCCCTTTCTGATTCAACTTTTGAACAAGGGGCTCCAAACGCCAAACTTGAGCCTTTGCCTGGCCTGCATGTGTTTTCTTGCCCTGTGGAAGTGACTTGGAGACCTGGGAGCTGCACTCAAGCTTTCTCCTCATTTACAGCCTCTCATACCAAGGCTCCAAGAATTTCAGCAGAAACCAGAGGCATTTGGGGCCAGGATTTCAAAGGGAGAGGGCTGTGTTTGTGCACACAATATTTGAATGCACACTTGTTGCATGCTTAATCCTCCTCACGTGCAGGAGAAAATGGGCAGATTTGCATTTGTAAGATAGCCCTTGCGTGCCCGGGAGCTCATTCGGCAGCGGCTGCCATCTCCCACTTTGTGTGTGCTGGGGGATTGCGCTTGTCCCTTTTGCTGGCAGAATGGGCGAGCGCACGGCCCGAGGAGGAATAAATTAGACTTTAATCTTTGGTGACCTGCCCTCATGCTTTTTCTAGCCATCTGGGCCCTTGTTTCTATGGTCTGCTGAGGCTTTGGCGCCCTCGCCCATGCCTGGCTTCTCTGTGCAGACGCGAAGGCTGGGGGCAGCTCAGTCCTTCCTCTCACCTCAAAGGCCTGGGATGGAGGAGCATCTCAGGAGGCAACCCACCTTTGCCCTAAGTACCCAGGGCAGGATTTTCTGCAGGTGAGGTTTAAATACACCATATCAAACCTCAGGGCTCACCTCAGTGTGAGGTGCTTTTGCCACAAAAGTGCACTGCTCTCCACTGAATGAACAAGCTAGCAAGAGAAACAATTAACATAAGAGGAAGGAAAGAGGGCACAGTGTGCCAAAACCATTGGCTTTGTCTGTCTGGGACAATTCAACTGACTTTGTGGCCTTTGTGGCTTCCTACTGTATGGCTTTCATGTAAATCTTCCTGCTCCGTTCCCCACAGAGACATTCACATACTGGTTCATAGGTCCCCTGCTCTTTTCTCAGTAAAGGCAGGGTGTGTGTCAGCCCCAGAGTTTTTCTTTCATCCTGCTGCTAGGGAGTTCTGAAAAGATTAGCAAACCCTACCAACCCATCCTCAGCTGTGTTAGCCCACAGGGAGGGGATGCCACGAGGGGTGATATCTGAGGGAGATATTTATCTCTGTGACAGTGTGAAGTTTACAAATATACCAACTATAGCAAAATCTCCCTCATTCTTTTATTGGCTGAAGCAAAAATATTATACTTTGAGGATAACTGATAGATTGTCAGACATGTGCCCTTTAAAGGGTTAAAAAGGCCAGAGGCAGTGTGAGAAAGCTTTTTTTCACAACATTTCTAACAAGCTGAACAAAATCCAGGCCTTCTTTAATGAGCACATATTTTATACAAATAAGCTCAAACGAGCTTACCCATCTCTAATTAAACTAGAAAGGAAGCATTTGTCCTAATTGGACTGCATAACTGAAGAATTAATTGTGTGGCTGCTTAGAATTGCAATCTTACGGCCCAGTTCACAGAAAATACCTTCATGGTAGGACACACTATATGCAAGTTTGCTCATGTCTTTTTACCAACACATAAGCCCATGTGTGATTTTGAGGCTTTGGTTTTTTTTGTGTGTGTGTGTTGTTTTTTTTTTTTAAAGAAAGATTGTTCACATAGACATACTTGGGCCTTAGCAGAGGTTAAGTACAGTATTTCAATATTCTAATTAGGCCATGGATAATAGTTCTCTATCTCTAGTAATTAGGGACTCAGTTAATTCCTAGAGTGAAAATGCCGTGCTAACTTATTTACAAATATCAAAAGGGCGACTATTCCATTGACTTGTCTAGATCTACAGAAACAAAAACCATGGCATGGGAATTCATATTTCTGTCCACTCAGGCCTCTGCATGACACCACAAGCAGCTCGGGAGCTGTCGGCGCAACATCTGCTGCGTTCAGAGGGCACTCATTAACACAGGGCTTCCAAGCAGAGGAGGAACATTGCTAAATGGCTTCTCCCTGTTAATCCCACAAGTCTCTCCTGCTTCATTTACCAACCGGAGCAAGTTTCGACTGCTGACCATGCTGCACAGCCAACCCTGCTGTGAAAGAGAAATGAAATGCACGCCGCCCTGAGCGCTGCCGGCAGGACTGTCAGCACAGCAGCTCCTGCTCCAAGATCTCTTTAGGTGATACACGAGACAGAGCGTAGCACTGCTGTCAGGCACAAGCTGAGGCATGCGGCAGGTTGGCAGCCATAGGAATCTCGCTTTGGCTTGCAAACTAAATATCTTTTATAGGACCCCAGCCTGAAATGTTGCCTTTCTTTGGCCAAACTCTTCTGACTTTGGTTTAGTTCTTCTAAAGCAGTGCTTTCAAAGTACCTTAAGTGATTTAGGTGCTAGGCTGCCTTATGAACTTTGCTGTGAATGATATGTTGAATTCCTTCAGAAGGCCTTTGAAATTCCTAGGCGTTATTGAGAAACTGTGGTTGCGAAAACACCACCTTGAAGGTTTCACATGCTCCAGCACTAGCAACAATATAGGGCTAATGTGAATTTTGTCTTGGCAGGGACTGAGTATAATGCAGCCTTGAAGATTTGGCTATGTATGAATGTGAACAATGGAGAATAAACTATGAAGCGTCGAGTGATAAATTTTACAGGATCCCTCTGATTGTTCAACTTGCAAGAAGAGTACTGTTGTTCTGCAGCATTGGCAATAAATATGTGTTATATTAACTGCTCATCTTTTGATTCCATTTGATCTTTCAACACATAGGAAGTTTATTTGTTAAACTCATTTCTTCTTCCTGTATCAGGTTTTCATTTAAAAGTTCCAAAAGCATCTATCTGTCTTTTTCTTATTTAGAGCCTTTTATTGCTTAAGTCATGCCTGTTTTCATTTATTTTCCAAGATGTACATGAAATGGACAGAAAAGCATAGGATCTTCCTAAATTAGAGCCAGTAAATAGAAATGCAGACCTGCGTATGATACAAGACAAAATTAAAGACCTTTAAAAAATAATCTGTATCATACAGTCACTGCTGCAAACTTTATGGACAAAATTTAGACAGGAAATTCACAGAAACTGATGGAATTTTTCCTTTTTGGCCTAGAACAAACCCTCAACTTTAATAACAAGGTGGGTCAGGTATGTCAAAGGTATGTGTGCATTTTTCCATATGTCCTAAATTAAAGTGAAGGATCATGAACTATAAGCACTAGAACAAGAGCTATAAGCGTACTTCTCATGGGTGAAATTCTGCTTTTATCATCATAGGACACCACATCTAAAACACCAGGGCTGAGACTCCCTTCAGTCCTGGTCCATGCTAAGAAGAGATCTGAATCCACATCAGCCATCCATCCTGTGGTCAGTTTTCCCTAGCCAGGACCTAGCTACTAACACATGCCACTAAGTGTGGAGAAGGAAATAAAACAGAAAAACAGGTTCAGATCTTCCTTGCTTCTAGATGATTCAATCATATTGATTCAAGTCCAGAATTTTAGATAAACGCTTGAAGAGGGTGAATGCACCTCTTTCTGTCAGGTAAAGCAGTACAAAACATCAAATCTATCTTCTAGTATTTTCACAAAATATAAGAAATTCTGAAGCTGTTGTGTTAAAAAGTGTTTATTTTTAAGCTGCGTGGACGGTGCAATCAGGGGCCTGTGGAGGATTATCATACTCTTTAATCTGCACAACTGCCCATAGTATGTGGCCACAATAATGAAAAATAAGTCTCTGTGTAAAGTATCAGTCAAAACATGAGCCTTCTATTCAGTGTGAAAAAGCTCAATGGTTGCAGTCCAGTCTGTGACTTCAATGAAGAGTGTGATTCCTGTTTGGTCTTCTGTGGGAAATAGGTCACTCTGCCAAAACCTTGACACATTATCTACTGCAGTTGGCCAGTCTGCTGCAGGAAGAGGAGCCTGCAGCAGTTCAGAGACCAAACTGGCTCACAGCGATAGGGAAGACAATTACTCTCTTGAGAAAAGTCTGGTCTTTGCCTGGCAGCATGTTCGTACTATATGAGCCCTCTCAGTAGAGGAAATAATTCTTTTCTGAATTTAGGGGAATGTCTGTTAAGAATTTATATTTTTATCCATGGGAGAGATTCATTGCACTGTTAGGTACCAGACAAAAGGGGTACTTCTTAGCCAACACTTTCCATGTATATAGGCAACCATGATATTCAGTGTTTTTAATTTAGTTGCTTCAAATTATTGTGTAGCATTAGTCATTGCTTTCCCAATCCAGTCTGTATATCTTGGCCGGTAGTCCATCTATCTCACCACAGGAATGAAGAGTTAAAATCTGCCATCATTCACACTGGTGTAAATGCTGAGAAAGTACTTGAGGCCAGTAGAGTCATACTGGATTTATGCAGACGTAAGTGACAGCAGAAGTATTAACTGTCTATTTAATACCAGCAAAATTTTATGTCCTTTTTTATTATTCAGGCTCTGGTTCTCAATTCTTTGCATTGAACAAGTTAAAACAATATTTGACACATTCTTAAACAGCAGGGTATAATTTATGACAATCCAGGTAGAGAAAAATTACAAGAGAAAGGAATCAATTAGTTAGACTGTGAGGGCATAGAGAGCCACTGATAGGATACACAAAGCCAAAAAGGAAAAGGAAAAAAGTCCCAGGGACAAATACAGGAAGGTCTTGCTTCTTGATGAAACTCATCTTTCTTTTTCAGTTGACAAATGATCATAAATTCAGCGGTGCTAAAGCACCTGCCTCTCTCAAGGTCTTGTGACAGAGGCAGCATATGTTGACTCTAAGGGTGCCTGAAGGTAGAACAGGCCCGGACTATTTTGGGAATGGGCTATTGACACTGATTTATGCCTGGTATGACAGATACAGCAGAGAAGAGAGACTTCTTGTTAAAAGGAGTCTCCTATGGAACAGCATGTTCTGTGTAACCCTCTCATGCAAGAGAGCTTGGGGATAGAGTGTGTGCAATCAAAATGCAGCTGCAGGCAACATATGTAATCAGTGAAGGCATTTTGAGCATGGGCCAATCTTGGGAAAGCTGTAGGTGATATTTTCTCTGCATATAGATGAGGTCTGCCAGTGATAACTTGTGTCTTGAACCAATTTCCTGTTCAGAAATTGTACTCAGAAATTGTTCAGAAATCATAGATTGTGTCTGGAACAGCACCTTCTCATGAAAAGATGCTTAAAATTAGGATTGTGGGGACAGAAAGAATATTTCTTCACATGGTTTTTGATTTTCTACTGTAATGAGAACTTGAATTCACTAGGCAAGACCTTCTGGAGTGAATGTAAATCATTAAAGCTCTACTGATTACGTTTGGGCTGTGCCTTTTTCATACCTATGGAGAATTTGCCTGTGCCTCCTTAGAAAACAAAATTTTCTCAGTTTAGTGCTGCAGCTAATACAAAAAACTGTATATAGGACTCAGCTCACTGGGTGCATCACCTTGGCCAGGCACACCTTGAAAAGTTGACTGAAGAAAGGACCCTGACATGGCTTAGAAAGCCATCAGTCTCTCCTCTAACACACACTGGAAGTACTGTTTCTCTTCCTTTACATCTCCCTTTTTTTCTCCTGTGAATCTGCACAGTTATTTCTAATCATCAAAGTGTCCTACAGCTCAAAGTAATAGAGACAAAGTCTCCAATTGTTCAGCTTAATGGCATGATCCCATTGCTCAGTTGGATCTTGCCAAATTGCCTCCTTTGCTGTGATGAAGTTTACAAGAAAGATCTTGCAACAACATGTCAACAGGGCAGCCTCTTTCCTGTACAGTATAATTAGAAAGTCTTTGTTTGGTTTGCTGATGTCCCAGTCAGAGAAAACCTTCCTAACAAGCTTATGCTTGGTTAGTATTTCAGACTGTACTATTGGAAAAATGCAGAATACAAACTGGGGGAAGGAAAAACAAAAACAATCAAAAAATAAAAACAACCAAAAAAAATAAAGACGGAGGAAATGTTGTAGAGTCAGATGGTTTAAGAAAATAAAGAAAAGATCAGATCAGCAGAACCAAAGCTCAACTTCATGTTGAGACAAGCTTTAAAATAACTTGAAAATTTTAATTAATATTTTTTCATTAGACTAGCTTTGAAAAACTCAAAAATGGCTATAAATTAAATATAAGTTTAAATTTAAATATAAGTTTAAATTTAAATATAAATTTAAATTACCTTTCCAGGAATAGCAGAAAAAATAAAACTATTCATTTAGCCTGGTTTCCTATGAGTACAATATTCAAGTAATCATATTTTGTGAGTGTTCATAAATAAGCGTTAGGAAAATATGTGACTGGTTAAAGGAGGTAGACTCTATAATGCCTGAAGGTTAATAAATTTTCAGAGCTTCTTCATGGAAGCTCAACTTCAGGGCACAAAGTCAGAACAAAGCCCCCTGAGGTGATTTTTTTCTTCTTTTGCTAAAATGAAAATTAGAAGAAAGGGCAAATCATAATTTGATTAAGCAACATGATGCAACTGTTTGAATCAAAAGCACAGCCAGATGAAATACATCCTTTATTATGCCAGGGTTACCTTCTAATTTGCATTTCTATCATGTGGTACACAGAACCAGAAAAGACAAAAAAAAAAAAAAAGTAAAATATTTAACATCTGAGTCCTCTTCTGAAGGGACTACTTGTCTAGAATAGAACAGTACTCCTATATTCTAGCTATGTTGGTTGAAATGAAATGGATAGATGGGAGAAGAGAAGGTTCTGGGAAGACCTTACAGGGGCCTTCCAGTACCTATAGAAGGCTACAGGAGAGATGGGAAGGGACTCTTTGTCAGGGATTGTATTGATAGGACAAGGAGTAATGGTTTAAAACTAAGAGAGGGTAGATTTACATTAGATATAACGAAGAAACTCTTTACTCTGAGGGTGATGAGGCACTGGAACAAGTTACCCAGAGAAGCTGTGGATGCTCCATACCTGAAGGTGTCCAAGTTGGATGGGGTTTGGGGCAAACTGGCCTAGTTGGGAGATGTCAGTAAGATAAGGTGAACTGCCTTGGAATTTCTGATGGCAAACAGAACAGCTCCTGTTCTGTTGCACTACATAAGATAAGCTATAAACATAAACAACAACAACATAAACAACAACAAAGTCACTTCTTCAAAAAAAGAAGACAAAAGGTAACACAGATATGACAAAACAAATGATGATAAGGCAAAGGTTAGCAGCTGTCATGCTGCCTACAACTTTCACAATTGTTATAGAAATTGTAAAGTTTGTGTTTCCATTTTTGATTTGACTTTTACAGTAGGAACTCTAGATAAACTCTCATCCTAGAGTGAAAGAAAACCACCAAATTTAATGGTATTTCAAGTAATTTATCCAGTATGGCAAGCTTGTAAAAAGGAAAAGACATCTGTATGTCCCATAATTTGCCAAAATAGTATTGTCCCAAGATCCTTTGCAGAAAGAGCTACAAATCATAGAATCCCTTATTGTGAACACAATGTATGAAAGGCAAATGCCTCCAGCACAGACATTGGCACTTCTCCTTAGTGATAATGACATCGTTAGAAATAACTACATTACAATGAGAGCTTTACTCGATTAACAGCATAAGAATTGCCAGTTTTGCCTTATATCATTAAAATAACATACTTTTTTCGAATATTTCGACATACATCTCACTCTGAAACATAATGTTGTGAGGACAGGACTGCTTAAATAGAAATTCTTCAATTTTTATTCAAATTAACAATACAATTCTGAATTAGTTGCAGTAGGAGAAAAAAAAATAAATCAAATTATGATCTTGGATTTTTAAGACCTTATCCAACAGGAATTAATTTGACACTCTCCTACCTTCGTTTTACTAGACAATTTTTGTGCGTCCACTGTTACATTAGGAATCAAGCTTGACAATAACAGCAGAACTTAGATAATGATTTTACCTCATCTCATTTTCAGCAAAACATTTTCTTCCTGGTCTTCTCTACTCCCCATCCTGAAGTGATCTTCCCCTTCACCTCTTCCTCTTAATGCTTCTTTTCATGTTATTTTCATAATTCATGTCCCCTCCTATTTCTTGTCTTTTTGGAAAAAAAAAAATGTCCTTCTTCCATAGTTTCCTTATGGCCTTTACTTTTTGGTCTTTATTTATTCTGGTATTTGCCAAAATTTACCAGTTGCCTCTTTCTCCTTGCCACAGGAAGAGAACTAGAGTGAAAGAGACTGCAGTTACGGGGTGATGTTGTATGGGTGGTGTAGCTTCCTTTGGCATCTTGAGCAACAAATATCAGACAGAAAAAGATAGTGAGCAGATAAAGTACCACTGCACTCTGCCACCATGAGATGTGTGGAAGAGAGTTCTAAACTGACAGAGTTTCTGGGAAAATTACTCAGGAAGGGCTCCTAACTACAGTTGTCTGTCAGTTTCCCTCTTAGTGAAGATCATGGTGAGAAGTGCTATAGGGACACCAAAACCAGGAATGTCAGCTCATCTCCCCACCTCTCTCCTGAGGCCTTCTTGTGCTTTTGCCAAGACCTGACTCATTAATGATCCATTTCATGGGCAGCCCTAAAGCCAGAATCCCATGGAAATGCCACATATCTGATTGGCGGTCCTGCTCACCTGTATAAGCAGATTTTTAACTCTAATGCTCTCTGTTCCAAGTCACTTCTTACTCTTAAAAATGTGGCTATACAAGTCAGATCTGGATCATCTTATTTTTCCAAATATATGCACTAAAATTAATGGAGCTATTAGTCTGCTGGAGACTTTCAGATGAGAATGAGGGTACTTCTTCCAGACTAGCTCACATTGAGCTTGGTCATTATGACAAAGTTGTACTCACAGAAATGCCACAGGTAGTTAAATCAATAGTCCATCTAACCTGCTTGTCCATCTCTGATAGTGGCTGATTACCATTACTTAAGAAAGAAATTAAGGACAGGGCAAGAACACACAGCTGAACGGTACAGGTGGTACAGTTCAGTTCCTAACATGGTGATATACTTAAGCTTAACTTAAAATAAGATGTTTAATTAGGAACCATTAAGGAGTTCCAGACAGAGCCCAGTGTATTCTCTAGTACTATGAGACAATTTATAGCGTGGTCCTTGCTAGATATGTCCTAGCACTTCCACACATTGGGGGTTATTCAGTGGGACTTCAGCTGCTAGAGCTAAGATTATTATGAGTCCTGCATTAGGTTAGCTGTATGCCACTGTAGAGATACAAACCTTCAGTTAAAATGGAGAAGCAGTGCACATATTTCAACAGCTTCCAATTTAGATGTTGACAGTGTAATTGTTCTTTGAAAAGATGAAAGTATATCTTTAGATTCAGCCACGTCAAACAAAGCAGAGCACAAATCCTTTGATGCTTAGTGAATGCATGGGGCCAAATGTAGTTTTCATCCAAACTTTTTAAACTTTATTGTTCTCAGTATGTTCACATAAACATCATTAAAACCAAAACTTCCTCTCAAAACTGATGTGTAATAAAACCTTAGTCAGTGTACATCCATATTGGTAATGTATATGCTGATTAATATATTTTCTCTAGTGTATCTGGCTGGAGAAATATTGTACATATTGACTCTTTTACAAGTCAAACACCTTTGTGATTATTTCTGAAAGCCCTGGATAATGCTGATGAATCAAAAGCTCCTGTTGGAATTTTACAGGAAAACACCAACATTGGTATTCTTTGTCTTTAAGTCCTGCTAACATCAATAGTTGCCTTGTCTATTAAATGATTCAAGATCGTTGTCCAAAGAATACCCCTGGTAATGACAGATCATAGAAAGTAGAAAGGGGCACACAGTACCTTGTCTTTTTAGTGTCTGCTCTCTGCCATGCTTTGGAATCTGAAATAATTAAGATGAATAAAGAATATCTTGCTTCCTAAAACATTTTTAGTGTTTGTGGGGGTGATTCTTCTCAAGAGACTGCTACCTCTGTCACAAGTCCAGCAGAGCTCAGTCAGTGTAAGGTTACTTACACAGGCTGAATCAGTATTTATGTTGCTGGCAGTCATCTGGTTCAGTACATTTTCCACAACCAAAGCAGCTTAAAAAGACAATGAAGTGGAATGAACCTCTGGTAGTTCATCCACTGACGTTTCATTGTATATTCTGTCAGAGACAAAAAGATGAATGGAAGGAATTGCTAATGCTGCATATTTTCAGGCAACCAATAAATGAGTCGATTAACTCGTTGTGCCTGAGGTAATTTCTCTAGAAGGTTTAGTTGCCAAAGTTTATAGCAATTGCAGAATGGAAAGAACAAAACCAAGCAGAATAATTTTGTCATAACTCACGGAAAGCACAGAGCAGAATTGTTACACACATACATTTGCAGATGTAGTTGGGGCTGTTTTCCATTTTGAAACATGCTTATAATATTTAAAAGAAGAAAAAAAAAAAAGAGTTTGAACAATGTCAGTGCTAATTTTTAGTTGAATTTGGTTTTGACATTGAGACTTTCTGAGCTGACTGTTCTGCAACAACTCAGACAAGCAGTCAGACTGAGTTTTCTTACCCTGCATCACAATGGGGCATGATGGTTGCTGTGAGATTTCTCCAGTGAGGTTGTCTCTGTGGTATTAGCAGATATATGTGCCACTAGCTGTGATGTATGTGGGATGTCAAGAACAATATAGACATCCTTAGAGGGCCATTAAAATTTAGGTATCTTTTAACAAGATCAAGAACAGTGGGAGAGGGTGATGTTTGGCTGTTATTTGCCCTCACTCTGTCTGACATCCTAAGCAGAGCTTATGAACAATATCTTTAGAGTTTCAGGCAGAATTTTTTGTCTCTTGGAAGAAAAGCATATTGAAACACCTCTGACAATACTATAAAAATAAAGAAATGTCCTATTCTAATTCATCATGAGTGTTTTACAAAGAGATGTGATAAAAACATCTCCCTTAGCCTATGATAAACCTTACATCAAGAGGTGTGTGTCCATTCAAGGAAAGAGATTAAAGGATTTTGCTCTTTATGCATAATTTTGCTCATCTAAGCATGACTCCTTATAGCTGTAGCAAAGAAAGAAGATAATGGAATTTTGCTAACAATGTTAAACACATAAGTAGGTCAAGGTCAGAAGGGTCAAATATAGAATCATTGATATCATAGAATCATTTAGATTGGAAAAGACCTCCAAGATCATCTAGTCCGACCTTTAACCCAGCATTGCCAAGTCCACCATCATACCATGTCACTAAACTCTACATCCACATGTGTTTTAAAGACTTCTAGCTATGGTGACTCAACCACATCCCTGGTCAGCCTGTTCTAATACTTCACAACCCTTCCAGTAAAGAAAATTTTATTGATATCCAACCTCAACCTCCACTGGCACAACTTAAGGCCATTTCTTCTCATAAGGTCATTTCTTCTTGGGAGAAGAGACTGAAGCCAACCTCGCTATAACTTCTTTAAGGTAATTGTAAAGCACAATAAGGTCTCCCCTCAGCCTCCTTTTCTCCAGGCTGGAAAACCTTGAGAGGATGGGGAGGGGTGCAGTGTGTGAGGGGGTGGCTCTTGTTATGGAGACGTCTGTCCTCCCAGAAAACTGCTATGCATATTGAGACCCTGCTTCCCAAGATGTGGCCGAACATCACTCATTACTGGGCAGTAGAAAGCAGATTTATTTTCCTCTCTCTGTTTTCTTGCAGCTTTATTATTATTATTATTATTAATAATAATAATATTTTTTTTATTTTTTGTATGTTTTTTTTTTACCTCATCCTTTTCCCTTTCATTAAACTATCCTTACCTCAACCCATGAGCATTTTTTTCTTTACAGAACACTTTCTTCTCCCCATCCTCTTCTGAGGAGTGAGAACAGTTGTGGTGTAGTTTAGCTGCCCAACAGGGTTAAACCACCTCATCCTCCTGGTTCATGCTATTACTGATACAAGCCAGGATGCTGCTGGCCTTCTTAGCCACTTGGACACACTGTAGGCTCACATTCAGCTGGCTATTGAACCAATACCAGGTCCCTTTCCAACAGGATGTCTTCCAACCACTCTTTCCCCAAGACTGTAGCATTGCATGGGGGTGTTGTGCCCCAGGTGTAGGACCTGGCACTTAGTTGTGTTGCAGCTCATACAGCAGGCCTTGGCCCACCCATACAGTCTATCCAGATCTCTTTGTAGAGACCTCCTACCCTCACACAGATCAATGTTCTTGCCCAACATAATGTTGTCTGCAAATGTACTGAGGGTGCGCATGTTCCCTTCATCCAGATCGTTGATAAAGATATTGAAGAGAACTGGCCCCAGTACTGAGCCCTGAGGGACATTACAAGTGACCAGTCTCCAACTGGATTTCACTCCATTCACCACCACCTTGTGGGCCTGGCCACCTAGTCAGCTTTTAACCCAACAAAATGTGCTTCTGTCCAAGCCATGAGCAGCCAGTTTCTCCAGGAGATTGCTGGAGGAAAAAGTGTCAAAAGCCTTGCTGAAGTCTAGGTAGATTACATCCACAGCCTTTCCCTCTTCCGCTGAGTGTGACACCTTGTTGTAGAAGATGCAGGACCTGCCTTTGATAAATCCATGCTGGCTGAGCCAGATCACCTGGTATTCCTGTAAAAGTCGTGTGATGGCACTCAAGATAATCTGCTGATATGATCTATCCTAGCCTGATCTCTTATGAATAATATGCCAGAAGAAGGCAGTAAGGACATACAGGTTATAGTTCTCTTTCATTCTGAGAACAGCCAATACCATGAATTTGCACTGCATCAGTAGGTGCATCACTATGAAAACTAAGCAGAGAATCCGCTCCCCTATTAGAAGGGAATGAGGCTGCAAATACATTAATCAATTCATCAATGTTTTTTCAGCTCATTCTCTCACAGACTGCAGATCCTCTACCCCTATCGCTCATTTACTTAAATGGGCCATCCTTTTCATCTGAATACTCCTGCGGGTATATAACCTTCTATCTTTCCCTCATAGTTTTTGTTTTGTTTTGTTTTGTTTTTCCAAGCAAGAAACAAAAAAAGCCTTATTCTTAATTTTTGACCATGGCTGTTTCTACTTGAGTTGCTGCCGCCCCCAATGTTTCTTCTGTACATAACTACAACTTTGAGTTAGCAACAGTGATAAGCCACAGGCTTTATGCTTTGATAGATCTTATACTGGTTAGGTTGTAATGTTTAGGATCTGGGCAGATTTTCAGCCAGCCCTCTCAGATTGCAATTAATCTGAGTGCTGAGAAGGGTTGTGAAGGACTCTGTGGCTGTTTCAGCCTCACCAACCTCTGCAGCAAGGAGGACCCCAGGGATTTATCAATGAATCTAGAGTACTTCAGGGTTACTTGGTTAATAAAATCTAAAATAAAACATCATTTATCGTCATTATAATTATACAGTTATGCAAGTTAATACAATCTGATTAGAAACAGCCTTGCAAAGAAACCACATATCTTAACTCTTTTTAAATGGCTACAGTAGAACTACTTCTCAAAAGTTGTATTTAAAAAAAAAAAATCAAACAGTTTTATTTTGAAAAAAAAAGGAAGGGAAGGGAAGGGAAGGGAAGGGAAGGGAAGGGAAGGGAAGGGAAGGGAAGGGAAGGGAAGGGAAGGGAAGGGAAGGGAAGGGAAGGGAAGGGAAGGGAAGGGAAGGGAAGGGAAGGGAAGGGAAGGGAAGGGAAGGGAAGGGAAGGGAAGGGAAGGGAAGGGAAGGGAAGGGAAGGGAAGGGAAGGGAAGGGAAGGGAAGGGAAGGGAAGGGAAGGGAAGGGAAGGGAAGGGAAGGGAAGGGAAGGGAAGGGAAGGGAAGGGAAGGGAAAAAGCACTGATTCATACTTTCAACTTGCTCCCTGTAGTAATGTGGGGAAGTGGTGAAGAGAAAGAAAAGGGTCTCACTTCTCACCTTTTCCCCATTTATTTAACTGTAATATTTCTAGCTATGAGGACTAAATAAAAAACAGGCACATATTATCTGTGGTTTTTTACATTAGATCAGCTGAAAACCGTCCTCCTTTACTAGGAAGTGTCTGTATTTGCCAACAATTCTTTGTGTCTGACTCATTTCCTTATTACCTCTCTCCCCTCCTCTGTTTTCCCTTAAGGGATTGACTTTCCCCACCTCAAACAAAAAGAATTTCTTTGGCATATGAAGGTCAAGGACAGATTTTCTAATGTCTGCCTGCCTGCCTGCTTATCTCCCTTTCTCTTCTGTCTACTTTTCAAAGTGTCTATTCTTGTAGGTTCCTGGAATGCACATAACAGGCTTGCTCCTTATTAATATATTAAAAAATAATAATAAAAAAAAAATAATCTACATGCGCCACATAAGATTTCTACACAGTTGATGGTATTACCAAGAAGCCTACCTGCACTCTGAACACTTCACAGAGGAGCCATACAGCAACACAAAGCAATGCATGTAACATCAGAAGGGATTCATTTCAAAACCTCTCTCAGCTCTTGAGTGTCAGAGCAGTCTTCTGCCTTGGTTAACAGTGTGACAGGGCAATGGGCTGTCACAGGCATTATTTTCTCTCAGTTCAGACAGTACAGCATCACCAGGAGAAAGCTGGCTTGTCCTTTGCTTCCTATATTGGTGATGCCCAACCAGGGTCTTGGAGAATGTTCTACCTTGTGCCCAGAAGAAACTGGATGGTGGCCAGGCTCTGCATTAAGTGGGCTCTGCAATAGTTCACAATGTCTTTTTACTGCATTTATTTATTTATTTATTTATTTATTTATTTATTGCATGGGAGACAAATATACAGCACATGCAGATACAGAAGGTAGAACACAGCAGAAAAACAGCTGCAACATACATGGAGTAGACAAGAATGTTTTTGGCCTTGCATTTTTATGATTTAACCAGCAAGGGAGCAAAGGGTGGAACACAAGAACTGCACCCTTACTGCTAGCTAAAGAAATAGATGCCAAGGCAATTAGTCAATCCAGACCAGGGAAGAGCCAAGAGCAGTGATTTTTCAGCTAGTAAGAAACCTTTCACTTCCTCAAATCCAATCACTCAATAGTGGCTTTTTGCTTGCACTCTGAGAGAATATTCTTTCTCTCCTCTGCATATTTTCTGGTTTACATTTTCATTTACTAAATGCTCTGCAGTTACACCATTCTTTCTGCAGCTTTCATGCTGTTTTATCTGGCACTGTGTGTCATCACAGAGGTAAGTTTGATAGATAAGTTGGTTGGTCAGGCTGGGATAGAAAGTGACACTGTTGTTGAGCAGAAGGGTTACCAGAGCAGACCACTGGAATAGTTAAATCCAATAGCAGACCACAAGGTCAAGTGTACATTTTGTCTTTTGTAAGCGAAGCTCAAAAATACATAAAGATTCAGGGTACTCGTCTGCAGACATTTTTAATGGAACTTGGCCTTTAAGGAACCCTAAACTTTTTTCCTGAAAGTCAAATGTCCTTTTAGCATCTCAAACTTGGAACCAAAAATTGAGATGTTAGCCATCATGAATCACTTTTCAAAATTAAATTCTTGGTGTGCATGATAGCAGCATTAAAAGATGCTATTTTTTATATATTCTGGACATACATATGTTGCCAGCCAAGACAGTGAGTGAACTAGTTAAAATGCTAAGCAAACTTAACAGCATTTGTAGAAAGAGATATTGAAATTATAGACTGTAAGTCTTCTCACAACAAAGCTGAATCTAAGAGTAATGCTTATTCAGTAGGGAACAGTAAACATGACTACTACTAAAACACACCTCCTGCCAGTACTAAGCTATGCAGGGTTATATTTATTACTCCTGGAGGGTTATTCACACCATCAAATTTGGACATCTCACTTAGGTTTGATTCAGAGGATCAACATTAAGTTCCTTACAGAGTCAACAGAGACAGATGCAGGTATTTCCCAGGCACGGGGTAATTCTGTGTAATTAGGTCAGATGTCTAATGCAATATAAAGTACATGGTTTCCATGCTTCCCTCTGAGGGCTTAGCTGGCCTTACTAATTGCTAATATGGATCTGAAACTGTCTTGCTACCCATGTGGGATTTCCTTGGTGTGGTAGAGGTGCAGTTGTTTCCATCTCTCCTTTGCCTGGCACCACAGTCTCAACATCCCATTAAAACTCATACTTTCACTTTTGCCTCTAACTGCTATGACCACTCTGCATTTCTTTCCCTTCCCATGACAATTATGCTTGAGACTCTGTGGCAAGGCCCACAGTGGTGGTGGGGCACACACCTTGAGGATGCTGACAGACATGAATAGGTGTGACAAGTAGCATTGATCCAAACTACAGCTGCCCAATACATTCTCCAACTTCAGCAGTATTTGCTTTTCCTTGTTCCCTGCTTTGGCATAGCTATCTGCTCCTCAGATGCTTTTTTTTTCTAGGTTGAGAAACTCTGCAATAAAAGGTAGAGGGGTAATCTATTTAGTTGTACAGTGCTGTGTATAGTACGTGAGTTGAATCAAATGTTTCTACATGGTATTAAACAATGCTTCAGGCACATCTCCTCTGTGCATTTCCAAGCCCAGTTGCAGGAACTACTGAGGACATGTTTTTTCCTTGTTGGAAAACTTTGACAAAAATGGCAAATAAAATTTCTAATGTCAAAAAAAAAAAAAAAAAAAAAAAAAGTGCCATCTCCAAAGATAAACTGTGACTAAGAAGTAAGGTGAATAAACAGGCTATGAAGTCTGTTTCTTTCTACTCACCACTGCTAAAATTATAAATATCTTGGCCAGCCCAGCAGGTTTTAGACCTCATGTTCAGAGCTAAGTTGTGAGAACCTGAAAGGGCACAAACACTAGTTGTAAAAGCAAAAGCAAAGTTGGTTAAAGGAGGAACTTCAGCACCCAGAAGGCCTGGGAAAGTTAACGTTCCTACGTTTTGTAGACTGCTATATCTTTAAATTTGTTAGTGTAAGTTTAGCAAAAGATATTGCCCTAGGCACGACCACTTTTAAATGCTGTATTTGCATTCACTATGTTTTAAAATAACAATCTGGGTAAATTAGTCCCATTTGGACAACATCTGCTCTTTCACAGTTCCATGAACTCTGCTCTGTCAGAAATAAATGTAAATGGAAGATTTTGAAGTTGCTTTAGTCTCCAGAAAAACCATTTTACTTCACTTTAAATAAGATACATGATAACAACACTTTGCAAGTGTAATTTTATGTTGTTAAGGTTTAGAGGTTTTTCTTTCCTTATGACTATTGCACCATGTGGTCTGGATATAAAACTGGCTTTGGTTACCAATAGTATTAAACTGGAAAACAAAGCTCTGCATGACTCAGCAATGCTTGAAAATGATTTAATCATGGCCCACAATAAAATTGTACAATTAAAGAAGTATAGTATATTTTCTTAAGTTGAGTTGCTTCTTGTTAAAGCAGCAATAAAGAAGAAACACTGGAATGTGTTTATGAGCACAGTGGGCCAAACAGCCTCACAAAGGGGCCGGGCAGTGGCTGCTAAGAGCAGTGGAACTGCCCTGGTAGCACTGGGAAGCGATGGGGTCCCACAGCTCCTGAGGAGCACTGATGCCCTCCCAGTCCCTCTCACCGGGATTACTGGGGACATGGTGGCAGTGGGACAAGAGCTGCATAAACATGGAAATATAAAAAAGGTCACAAGAGAATGGTTTGCAGAGGCCCATTAGGCAGGCGAAGTGTGTGCTCCTCTCTCATGGTTATCTCACCATCAGGTTCTTTGTGTTTAGGATTAATCCTCTGTCACCTGCATGACTCAGTTATACCACTTTCATCTCTGTGCTGGTATACAGAGTGGACCAGCACAGCATGTTTGTTCCTCACAAATGAATGTCAGGGAAAGCCGCAGTTTGGCTCTTTCTCTGGAAACAGGTATGTTAGGAAGGGTTCAGTGCAGCATAGTTGAGCACCTGATAAGCACAACTTGTACAAGTCTCTGTAGATGGGGATGCTTTAGTTCCTTTCTTCTTGTTTTTTTCCTTCACGACCCAGCAAATCCAGCATCAATTATTGGCAATTGTGGTAACAGCTCTGGGACCTATCTTCTTGGCTAGAATTGAAGAAAATTCAGCAAAAATTCAGACAAGCACAGACCAGATGCCATGCTTTGAACATTACGAAATCTTGCAACCTCATTTAAAAGAATGAATTCAGAGTAAATGAAATATAAGGAGAAAGGATCTGTCTCCATCTTCAAGACCAGTCTTGAAGTCTTTTGCACTCTCTCCCTGCACACGGTTACTCACATCACCTTGACAAAAATTACATATGAAACCAGAAACATTTGGAGCAGAGGAGAGTCATGCTTTTACATCCACAGACATAAAGTTCATCTTTGCAGAGGGCTTGGACACACACTACATTGAACAGAGTGCCAGAAAAGGAAATAAAAATCACCAAGAAGTGCTGGGAAAGGACGTTTGCTCATGTAACTGATAATTCTAGATGATAGTCATTTTGGCTCTCCCTTTAAAGTCTTCAGCAACAGCAAATTGGAATCAAAACAGGAAAAAGAAAGGAAGATGAAAGAAAGAAATATTAATGATAGATTGAAAAACAATACACACAAAACAATTAAGTCCATGACTGAAGAATAAATGATTGCCAACTAATATTTTAGTCAATCATCATGTCTCTCTGCTTTGTACACAAAGGCCTGTGATTAAAGTATGTCCTGCTTAAACACAGTAAATTTTCTGTTTCAGAGTAGAAAGAAATGGTGAATAACTCTAAGACACGCATTTCCTGGAGATTCAAATGCATCGCATGAATCTTAACTTCCACTAAGAAAACAGACCAAAAAATAAATAAAGAAAGAATCTGAACATCATATACAGTTGGCACTTTGGATCATGTGTGTGAGGGTTTTAAAGCTCTGAAAATGTAGACTAGGGTCTTCTAGAAATAAAATCAGTCCTATAAGTGATAAAAACACAAGTAAAAGAACCTGAAAGAACAAAATAGTGAACAACAGTAGGGAGGGAACAGTAGACAGAGAGCAACTGCCTGTTCTTTTTCTTCTGCTCATTATGTGATCACTCATCATAGTCCATTACAGCTTGTGGAATTAAATAATTATTGATGCTTTAACTTGAACACTAGTGCTTGGAGCAAGGAACTCCAAATTACAAGCTCTGTTTTTGCATATATTTTCCTATGTCTCATTTGCTCACTGTTAGAATTGTGACAGCAGCCCATGACCTGAAAAGTTTTGGAAAACTCTGATCTTCAGCAAGAGCAATGGCAGCTGTGGTAAAAATACTGGATTCTGTGTTGTTTCAGTTCCTTCACTGCAGAGGGGAGAAAGTTGCAGGCCTCGAGGTCAATCTGTCTGAGCTCTTGAACATCCATCCACAGCCAGCCTGTCGGAAGAGTCTCTGCCTGTGTGGCAGCCTGCTGCCACCTTAGATGCCCTGTATTATCCTCAGGGTACAAAATCAGAACCTTCTGCAGGCTGTGTGCCAGTTTTGCAAACACTGAGGTCATCTCAGAGGCTGTAAGTTTTCTCAGGTGGCACAGTGTGCCTACTTCTCACCCAGTGTCTCTGCTATCACAGTGGTAGATACCACACTCACACCCAGATGGGGAAAGCAGAAAGGTGGATCTCACCTTTTGAGACACGATCTGTTCCCAGATCTGTTTGGGAAGCTTTAATATATTTGATCTTTGAAGTGTTTCATGTTTCCATTCAGATCATTTGAGACCCAGTCCAGGTCTGAACCTGGTGCCAAATTTCTTCAAAGACACTTGTAAAAGATAGTTCTAAAACCATTTTAACCAATACATATGTATATATATAAGGAAGTTCTAACAAAAGTTCATTTTTACCTAAAAAACATCTGGTATTTTTAAATCCAATCCATTGAATTTTTCAAGGATAACACAGTAATTGTTTTCCTTCCTTACCGTACAAAGCTTGGCTCATCCGTAGGTATGGTAGATCAATAAACTATCCCTTTAGATCAGTGTGTAGACTGACAGCTTGTCCCTTAGACATAGTTAAGAGGGCAAAAAAAGCATTTTCAAATCTTTGATAATGTAGAAATGAAGCTAACACAACTTTGCAGGTTCAAACACTTAATGTTCTGTGTACAAGTTTAGGGCAGATAGGTAATAACATATTTCTGACTTGTCAGGTTGTTCCATTTTCTAAAGCAGTAATTTGGGAAATGGAAAAATATATGAATAGAAGTCATCTCTTCCATATTATGTTCCAAGAGCCTCTTTAAACACTGAGTTGAATCTTTCTTTTCCTTACTCTTCTGTTTTTCTCTTCTTTTCCCTTTATTTTCCTTTCCTTCCTTTCCTTTCCTCTGAAGATTGCAGTTATCACCTACTGTCAGCTGCATGTATGTTCATACTTGTTTGAATATTAGTCAAACATTAGTCTGTAGTTTAATTGAAGGCTATAAGGTTTACTTTGGGCTGGGTGCTGAGCAGCTGTGTGTTATGCCTGTGGCCCTAAACTGGAAAAAAAAGGGGCAGCATTTCAAGTGAACATGAAGCTCTTTTTTTCTTTTTCCTTTTTTTTTTTTTTCTTTCCCCAAAATGAAGCCAATGATGAAAGGCAAAGTTATTTCTCTTTCCACCATCTTCACAAACCCCTGTTCTATAGACATGAATATTTTGTCTATCTTGGTTTCTCTACTAAATTGTTAGGAAAAGTTCTAAGTTTGCAGCCACTGAGGATCTAATGTACACTGCAAGCATGACAGAAAGTTAGGAGTCCAGTGTGTCAGAGGAATTTACACAATTGTAGTTATTCATAGGCTGAACCACATGCATTCAAAGAACTAGGAACTAAGGAACTAGAAACTAGAGCTCTTCACCATACAAGCATATTATCTTTCCTATCCTGTAATACCAGCAAAAGTAAGGGCCATTTTGTGATTCAGTGCTTATTGTAATCCTAATTCACTGATTGTATTTTTATATTTGACATAATACAAATACACAAACCTCTGTTTTAGTATTAACACTGAAATGATTTACTGGATCAGCAACTGAGAGTACTTGCTCATGTCTTTGTTGCCAGACAACACAGAGATAGCCAGCCATAAAAGCTTACTACCATGTGAAAGTTCAATTCCCCATTAAATCAGACAGTATGATTTAAAATCCTGCTGGATTTTTGGTCTGGGCTGTCCATAGGATCTTAGTTGCACAGGGTAATGAGGTCCTTCTTGTAGCATGGAGGGGGAGGAGGTGGGATGGAATGACTCTGAACCAAAATGTGTTGTCTTTCAGTGACCTGCTGTAAGAATAGTGTTACCTAAAAGGAGTCCCTGCCCCAATGGGTGCTGCCCTGTGGCCCCTACAGTTCTCAGCGTGGGCACTGGAGCAGGAATACTGTCTAAAGAAAGCTCAGAATGCTTTCACTGAAGACTTCAGAAAAGTTTCCAAAACAATGCTGATCAGCTTCTTGACATTTGGAACAGAATAATGGCACACCCTTCTAGTCCACTTTCCCTGACCTCTCCAAGCCCACCGTGAGCAGAGGGCATTGCCCAGATACCTGCCTGAACAGCTGCAGCAGCATGGAAATGAATAGGAACAGCTGGAAACAAACTGCCAAAACCCCGAACAACAGCTACCAAAGCAAGCTGGTATTTCTGTGTCAGTAAACTTCATCCCTGAATGTAAAAGATCAGTCATGTTCCAAAGATCGGGGATACCATGAAACATGAATAAGCTACGGAAGTGTGCACTTACCCAAAATGTACTGGTTTTCAAGTGGCACGCATCCAGCAGTAGATTTAAATAAATATGTTTACACCTTCCATGTATTAACACAGTTATTTTATTACTTGGCAAAGTATTGAAACAATTGTGTTTGCTTATTTTGCTTTTACAATTATTTCCTAATTGCAAGCCATCACTGATGTATTTTAAGAACAATTTGCTTTGTCGCTGGATGCTAAAGGCAAGTAAAATACTTTGCTTAGAGAAAGTTAGAAATTGCTTTATTTCTCCTGCCTTGGGAATTACAGATGTTTCAGTGTTCTTTGTGCTTCCTTGTAGACATTGGCCTTTAGCATTTGAATTATTTTAGCCCAAGGATCAAAAATATGAGCTTGCTCAGTTGCCAAATGTCAGTGCATCTTTGGTTTTGGGGAACAGCCTTGTTTTACAGGAGAGGATAAAAAAAGTTTTAAAAACACCCTGGTACCAGTTAGGAACATATTAGTACAACACTAATTATAAACTGGAATGTGTCAGAATTAAATGAGTTATGATCTGGCGAGGACCTGCAAACTATAGTCAGATACTTAATAAAGTTTAGACATGCAGCTGTGAAGACTCCTGGATCCTTGCCACCTTTTATTAGAGTGGCGCCCAGCAACGCTGATGTAGTTAAGGGTCTGTCAGCATTTCCATTATAAAACCCCATTTTTTTAGGTCTTTGTAACTTGCCCATTTTAAATCACATCAAGCTGAAACTTGACATTAAAATTGTCAGGAATAATTTCATTTAATACAAAAATGTTACTTACATTTTCACTCTGTCTTTGTTTTAGATTCAGAGAGGTAAAGAAAATAAAGTGAGCACATGTCATATTTTATTAGAAACTTATTTTGTCGTGCTTTAGAAAAAATAAAATGAAAACAAAGCGGGGTTTGGGTTTGAAAAATAAATAT
Organism: Anas platyrhynchos; assembly: GCF_047663525.1. NCBI lineage: Eukaryota > Metazoa > Chordata > Aves > Anseriformes > Anatidae > Anas > Anas platyrhynchos. The sequence continues at coordinate 44,363,101 of NC_092621.1, read as the reverse complement.
TTTTAGCCCCTTAGGGTTGAATTCTGCTCTTGGATTCCCACTGAGGCATAAGCAGAGAGTACAAAAGATGGCATTACATCCTAGCCTCTGAATCTTCTGTCTTGAATATGACCTGCAATTTTATGTGAACTAACAAGGTGGTTTGAATAAAACACCAACTGATTATCAACATTATGCAGTGTTGGATTTGGGGCTTTGTGTTTGTTTGTTTGATTGATTGATTGATATAATTGTTTATTTACATTTTAAGCTCTAGAGTAGACTTTTCATGTCATTTCCTACTTGTTTTCTCTGAAGGCCTTAGGTAGTTTAGTCTGTTTATACACTGAAGGAGCAATGCAAATTTACATTACCTGAGGACCTGCTCCTCAGCTGATTAAACATATTTTCAAGTATTGCTTGTCTCTCTGTATTCCTTATTTCTACCTTCCTTCCTGAAATGAAAGTAAGCAAAATTATTTTGTGGGGTTACTTATTTCTATCCTCATCCCACAATCTAATGGACTGCATATTGCTATGAAAGATCTGCACTTTTAGTCAGGCTTCCTGTCAGCTGAAGTCACATTTCATACTTGCTCCATAAGTGCTGTGAAATGATCTGAAAGGGAATCAGATAAAGAACTTTTAGAACTCTTGAATTCTGTTCTCTCATTTTCTGTTTTTCTTTTCTTAAAATGTGTATGACCTTCCCAACACCTCACACCCCCCTCAAAAAAAAAAAAAAAAATCACACTGAAAAATTATCACTTGTTTGTGGCAATCACATAACAGGAAAAAAAAGTTTCAGGACAGTCCACGTGAGCCTGAAAATCTACAGGGAAAATTAAATTGAGACAGAAAATTCTTACAAGAGTTTAGTATTTTGTTGCACTGCTGTATTTGACCAAAAGGAAAAGAGCAGCTTTTTCATTTATAGGAACTCCCAGTAACTGAGGAAATTATTCTTTTCAAGAGATTGTAAACTCATAGAATCATATCATAGAATCATAGAATGTAATAGTTGACCTTAAAGATCATCTAACTCCAACCCCCCTGCCCCAGACAGGGATTCCATCCACTAGATTAGTCTAGGCCCCGTCCAGCCTGGCCTTGAACATCTCAAGGGTGGGACATCCACAGCTTCTCTAGGCAAACTGTTCCAGTGCCTCACCTCCCTCTGAGGGAAGAATTTCCTCCTAATCACAGAACTGTAGGGGTTGGAATGTCTAGTTTAAATCTGTCCTCTTTTAGTTTAAGACCATTCTTCCTTGTCCTATCATTATCTACTCAAGTAAAAAGTCCTTCTCCATCTTTTTACAAGACCCCTTTAAGTATTGAAAGTTTGCAATGACATCTCCCCAAAGCTTTCTCTTCTCCACCCTGAATAGCCCCAGCTCTCTCAGCCTTTCTGTATCGGAAGAGGTGCTCCAGCCCTCTAATCATCTTTGTAGCCCTGCTCTGGACTTGCTCTAACAGCCCCACAACATTCTTGTGCTGGGGGCCCCAGACCTGGATGCAGGACTCCAGGTGGGGCCTCCCAAGGGCAGAGCAGAGAGGCACAATCACCTCCCTCCACCTGCTGCCCACCCCTCTGTTGATGCAGCCCAGGATGCAGTTGGCCTTCTGGGCTGCAGGCACGCACTGCTGGCTCATGTTGAGCCTTTCATCCACCAGAACCCCCAAGTCCTTCTCTGCAGAGCTGCTCTCGGTGAGTTCTTCTCCCAGTCTGTCCTCATGTCTGGGATTGCCCCAGCCAAGGTGCAGCACCTTGCACTTGGACTTGTTGAAAAGCGTAAGCAAATGTATTTAGGTTGAGTTTGTGCTGGGCTAAAACACATGCGCAGTCAGCTACCACAGCTCAGCTGATGCACAATAGCTGGTTAATCCTCTTGCTACCGGATAGTACATCTGAGATCTACCTTTGAAAATCCACCCACTTGTAATCTCTCCTTCTCTTCCTTCCTCCCCCTTTCTCTCCTAAATCCTCAGAGGGGTTAGCATGGTCTTCAGTTCTTTCAGTGATCTGTCAGGCACATATTCATTCTCCATAAAACTGTGACTTTCCAACAATATGACTTGGACCGAATCAAACATGAAGTACCACAGCACTTGTCACTCAAAGGTCTTGGAGCACAATGCAAACAGACACCGAGGAGGTCTAACACTGAAGCCATGGCTTTGGTGACCCACTGTTCCCAATGACTCCAACCAAGACAAGATCTCACCATCAGGATTCAAAGAACACAAACTTATGACTGTTTCATAAAGTCAGAGAACTAGGTACACCTGGCTATCTCTCACAGTGGTATATTACTACTCTTTAAGCACAGTGTAACTTCTGCACTCTGCAGTTTTAAGTTTTCTCAGCCAGTATCAGTGTTGAGTTTCCTCAGCCACTTTCCTCAACCAATATTCTCTCACTTCAAGTGCTACATTCTCACCCTTAAACTTACCCATTTTTTTAAGGATCATTCCTGCCTTCCACACAAAGCAGTTTCTTGCTATTTTGGCTCAAGATGCAAAACCAAAGGCTTGGATTATCAAAGTGTTGAGCATTGGGTTGTTTTCAAATCAGTCCAGAGGTTCCCATTCGGCAGCACCTGAAAATCAGATCGGTTGTGTAGAAAGACTTAAAAAGTGAAACTGTGAAGGTAACTGCACAAGCCTCCAGATGCAGGCCAGGCCTCAAAAACTGCCCTGAGACCAGGTGCATGCCAAGACACACAACCTTTCCATAATTTCTCCCTGCCCTCTTGGTCCCCTAGGAGGGAGGGGACTGTGGTTCTCAGTGCCAAAATCACAGCAACAGGCATGCTGATTTTCAGGCCTTCAAAGCTTGGGGAAAGCTTCTCTTTGGCCTACATACTGGTATGCTCATTCTTTCTCCTTAAGTCAGAGGAGCGTTTTCTTGCCAGGTGCAAAATGAGCAGATTATTTTTTTATTTTATTTTATTATTATTTTTTGACCTGGAAGAAAATAAGAACTTAGGCTGGCTTAAGCTGTAACAAAAGTGTCTGTATTTTTTCTTGATTTGTAATTCAGACAGTGGCTTAAAGTCTTAATACCTGAACATTTCTGGCCCCCGAGGAGCTGCTGATGGGAGAATTGCTGGACTGGAGCGAAGCTAAAGTGAGGGTGGGTTCCACTAGTGGGCTCATGGATGCTGTGCGAGGAGCACTGGGCAACTCAAGCCTGGTGGAGCGGGTGTCAGCATGGTGCCTGGGGTGAAGGCACAGAGCTCGGTGGGGCTGAAGCTGTGCCCCAGCAGCTCTGTCATATGCCTTGGGGTGGCAGCTGGCTGTACCCGGTCGCACACCTCACAGCATCTGCAGAAGCCCTAGCCATGTCCTACATGGGTTGAGTGGAAGTGGGGGAGCCTTTATGGTTGGGGGTGATGGGAAATGGAAACAGAAGGCTGACAAAATGCATTAAGGGGAGCACCTCCAAAATGGGGTCTGAAGCAAGCACCCCCAGCTTCCTCTCTCCCTCCTGGTTCTGTCCCACCAAGAAGGAGCGGGTTGTTTCTTACAAAAATGTTAACTGACACCGTGCAAAGATCTGATTTAATAGCAAGGAGGACGGCTTCATATCAGGATATTAATAAAACTGTATCTATTATTTAACTGCGCAAAGCACTGCATATCACAGTTTTCATCATTAATTTTTCGTGTCCAATAACCAAGTTATTTAATCAATTTTTCATGTCAAATACCAAGTCTCATTAAATTCTAAGAAGGCTGTTTGCAGTCCAGCAGTATCTTTCATGTCTTTTGAGCCACTCATTTGCAAATGACTGTGTGAGAAATTTTGCTGCTTCCCTTTGGAGCACCACTTTACAAATTGACTTCTCTCTAAGTCAGTACCGATTCCTTGGTTCCCAAAAGGGCATTCCTTACTGTAAGATGTGGTGAAATTAAATGCAGAGAATACCTGCTATGAAGGAAATGAGATCCTCGGTCTGACAACATCAGGGGACTTGATGACAGCTGAGTTCCAGTTTAGTGCACACAACAGCAAGCTGCAAAGTAAAGACAAGTGCCCACACAACAATTTCCACTAATGTCACTGGGAGCAGTCTGTGTGACCATTGCGAGACTGTAGACGGGGCATAAGATACAGCCAAAACTGAAAGAAAACTGAAAGAAAGCACAGAAAAGTTTGTATTGAGATGGCCTAAAATCCACCTAGTTTCAAAGTAGAGAGTGACACCAAGCTAGTTATTGGGAAATACTAGGTCAAGGGGGTTACTTGAACAGGTTCAACATGAAAACCTCAGTATGCAGTGGAAAGGAAGCCATGTCTGTGAACTGCAGCCATCATCATCAGTATCATGGAGGACATTTGACTGGCATAAATTGTTAATATTTCTATTAAATTGATTTCTCCAGCTTCATCTGCTATGCAAAAACATTGGCTTAACTTTGTAGAAACATAGGGAAGAGAACAAATACCAAGGCCCAGAACTGTTTAAATCTTACACATCAAACAGATGAAAAAGGAAATTCCCTGGGTGACATTGGTGTATATCTCAAAGTCTGGGAAATTAATGTCACTAGAATGCTGACTGAAAAAATAATAATAATGAAAAAAAAAAAAAAAAAAGTAAAGTTGTAAAGTCCTGAGACCTTAAACTACCATGCATAAGCAGCATGAGCCCATGAAAACTGAACATGTCACTGAGAGAAGCTCTGGTAGCATTTTCTAAAAATCTGCCCTAATAAGAGAATTTTATGCTTCCTGCAGAAAGGTGAGATGCTACAATCTGGAGAATCAATCTATTCCAGATCATCACTTATTCCAGCATTTCATCTTTTATGCTCTGATGATGCTTTAATACGTGACAGCTCTGTCTGCTCTGAAGAAACAAACTTCCCAGGGAAGCAAATAAACAAACAATGTCAGAGAGACCCAATTGATATTTACGTCGGGGCCCATTTAAACAGCCCAATTAATGCAAAGAGAGTTAAATAGAAGTGCGTGTCACTGGAGCCCTGTAACTATTCACCCATTCTCTTTTGCTGCATCATGCTGAGTGTCTGTAATAGCAGAACAACTAGGTGGGAGATGCCAAGGAGTCAGCCTGGCTTCTCCCATTTAAGGACACTGCGCTCAGCACTCTGGGCTCACTTGTCATCCCCACTTGCAGCTCTCTACACCACTCTGGTGGCTTAGAGGGACCTTGCCCTTCGAGGCTGCCTTCTGCACTGCCAGCACATCTCAGTGCCTCACCGCACTGGAGCTCTATTCTCTCTTGGCTGCCAGAGCAGCCCTGAGCAGCCCAGCATTGCTGGCTTCTCCAGCTGTCTGAACATCTTCATCTGGAGCTGGAAGGTCTCGGCGTCTCTGAAGAGGACCTCAGTGTTGCAAGACTGAGCTCATTTGTGTGCTGTTTCTAACTGCCATGTAGGTCTGCAGAAAGATAAACAACAGTGCCCCATTCTCGGATGGATCCCATTTAAGGGAAGAATTCAGACTTGCGAGAACAACCACAGCTCGGACATGTGGCTGATTGAAATACAGCCATTTTCCATTAGAGGAGGCTGGAACTACAAAAGCTGAACATGTTTGTTTTTCATTTCATAGATACTTTATTAGGGATTTAATTTGACTACAGTACATGCTTAGGGCAGGCTGTAGATTTGAACTATTTTTGTTGTTGATTTTTTTAATGTTCACAAATTAAGAGAGTAGCTGAGCTCTGATTTCTGCCCCAGCTCATTAGAAGTAGAGCAGTAGATCCAACAGTGTGCTGACACTCCACTTCCACCTCCTCTGCCCTACCCTAGGGACAGGGATCTGGCTATAACAAGAGAAGAGCTACAGGGAAAAGCCTTCACAACCTGGAAGAACTGTAAGAACTGATTGCTCTTGCGTCTGTAAGAACTGATGCCCAGGATACTGTGCTCATCAGTAACTTCCCCCTTTCCCAGTATTTGCACCATGCTTTCCAATAAGTCTGAATAAGCCTGACAAGAGTGAAGGACCCTAGTAAAGACATTTGAAAGGTGTGATGGGAACCACTCCAATCAACCAACATCTGCCTTGGCTAAAGTTTCTTTGCTGCTGGAACATTTGGAGGCTTAACATTTTACCAGTTTCTCAAATGATTTGTTTTGCTTATTTGTTTGTTTGTTTGTTTGTTTTTACAGCTTGTAAATTTAAGCAATGTCTAGCAAGAGTACATTGCTATCTGGCCAAACTTCAGGGCAAATATATGAAGAAACAGAAGAAGGCCATGTCCTCCTCCTGTTACTCAATAGTCCTCATGGACCTGAGCTGCTTCGCGGCCTCTCCTAAGCTGTGCATGTCTATATCAGTTATTGTGATTACTGTGGTAATCTTTCTGAAACAAGCTTCATTTACCAAGAAATTAGAAGGTGGATATGAAAAATGAAAAAGCCCTTAGATGTATCAGCTTCAACATATGCCCCTGGCTGGATGCCTCTTTTAGGATGTCATGAGTGGCAGGAATTGTTCTATCAAACTGGAGAATGTGAAGTAGTGAACATCGTTGCCATCCACAACTGCAGGAACAAGGAAATTGTTGCTTTTTCCCCCTTGTCTGACAATGGGAATATATTCGCCTGCTTTTGCTGAATGGATGTGGTCTCTTGCCTCCACAGAGCTTCAATGGAACAGCAATAAAAGGTGTTAGAAATACGATCTGTTTCTTGACAATAACAGGCAAAAAGTCAGAAAAGAAAGAAAGTAGGGATGCCTGCTTATCTACTATACTACTGTTTCTGAAAACAGAAACCAGTATTGTTCGGAAACTTGGCTGCCTGTAGAGTTATGTGCTCTTACATTTGCAGGACAGAATTCTGGGCAAAGTCTCTGTGATGAGAATCTGTTGGTCCATTTTAACTGTCAAGTGAGGGGATGCGTTTTAAGAACATTTTTATTCGTATCAATCGCTGGTGTTATGATATGTTATGCCTTCCAAAATGACATGCCAATAAATTGCATGAGATCTAATCTGGTAAAGGTCTGATACACTTTTTGTCCTCAGAAGGCTAAGAGTATATTGCAGGTAAAATGTGAATGTCTCTAGGCATTTGACTATCCCTTACAGAGCACATCTGAGAAAATATATGGGAAACGTTATTTTTAGCATGTTTTCAAGAAGTGACAAATCTACATATTTGCTGTCAGCCTTGAGAGACCCTAGGGCACAGACCAGTGAACAGCTTGGAAGTCATAACATAAGGCCTAACATTGCCACCCACAGAATAAAATTCAGCTCCAAAATGGTAACGAAATTTGTACTGGTATACAGGAGAGATACTAACTACAAATTGTTTCCAGGCATCTCAGATTGGGGCACATTGGGTTGACTCAGCAAGGACTGCATAAAATCTAAAATAAGAAATTATGAAAAACTTGATAAGAATTTCTCTTTTAACCAAGTCTACAAATCTCCTCCAACTCTGTGTCAAGTAGAGTCCAGTCCAGGAGGCAAGATATGTCCCTAGGCACTGGGGAAAATAAAGAACTTGCTTCTGAATGTTTAAATATCTCAGCTTCTATATCTGCAATACTGGTAGACTTCAGCAGGAGTTTGTGGGTGCTCAGCAGGTGCTCAGCTTTCAGGCATTTGCCTTGTGTGTTTAATTATAAAAGCAGTGGAAGAGTTTTGTATATAGAAACAGCAGGTCACTCATATTAGAATAACTTAGACCTAAAGATGCCTTAGTATAACTGACAGCTGAGACACAATAGCTTTACCTCAGGCAGCTGATGTGAAAAGGCTTTGTTATTGAACAGCATCCTGACACCAGTTGGGGGAAAAAAAAAAAAAAAAGAAAAAAAAAAAGAGAGAGAGAGAGAGAATTAGCTTGCCCCAAAATCCCAAAATGGTATAAACATCGAAATAAATGCAGTGCAAATAATAAGGAAATCTGGGAAGTCTGCCAATAGTATGCCGGTCGAATTGGCTAGTAAGAACAGACTTAATCCTTGGGACACTCATCAGTGCCCAGAATTAGCTTGGATCTATGAAGCCCTAAAATATTAATTGTTTCTGCTAAAGCTGTCTTATGAAACAATTACCTAGAGCCCCCATAATCCACTAACACATTTACTTGTTATATGTTTTTATTACACTCTCCTGCAGATGTTGCTGTTTCCAATTAGAGATGTAACTCCTACCACTGGCTGTTAATAACTATTTTGCCTTGAGACATATCTTATTTGCTAACTGAAAAAGGCAGGTTAATGGTGTCTGCTCTATGGTATATTATTAGAAGTGAATTTGTGAAGTAAACTCCCAGTGACTCTAATCTCAGGAATGCTGACTCCTCCTGAGGTCAGTAATTGGGTATTTCGGAATTTGCCATAGCAGCAGGCCTAAGCCTGTCTTCAGTCCCCTTTGAAATTTGGACCCTGAGGTCAGCAAAATAATTGGTTCATTTGAACAGAAAATCAGAAAATGAAGGGTCCACTTTTCCCCTAGTGTCTAGCTTCCAATCCACCAAACAGATTTTGAGATGTTCTTCTTTCCTTTAGATCACACAGAAAAGTCAGTCACTGTTCAGCTGTGTTTCCACAAAACTTCTTCTCACTTTGCACTCCCTGCCTGGAGCTCAAAAATATGCAGTCTATCATGAATCTCAGGTCGCTTATGGGAACAGGGCATGTTTACTCCTTGTTTTTGTTAAAACCACTTCTTACTGTTTGACCATTAGAACGGTACAAGATCTACCTTAGTCTGTTTTGTTGCTTGTTTTGTTTTGTTTTTCACCTAGCTCTGTAGTCAGAAGTTCTTACTTTTACTCTCAAAGTGTATCTTTGATTTTATCTCAAGGACTGCTCTTGAACCATCCCACAGCTTTGGTTTTGAGATCATTATTACAAAAGAGTTCAGTCATAATTATTGATCAGTAGTCACCCTGTTTCTCTAAACAGTGTATGAAATAAGAGTTCCTGACCCATATTCACTGCCCTGTGCTCTTTAATACTTGTTACTGAGTAAACCTCCAGTAGTTTGGGGTTGATGATGTCATCAGAACAACAGATCAAAGCCAGGATAAGTGAATACCTCAGAGTATTCTTCATTAATGAAAACACTACATATGGTTCATCCTGTTTTGAACCATGTAACAAAAGTAAGTTATAATCATCCTATAACTCAAATGGAAAAAAAAGGAGAACATGCAGGGCAAACACTGCAGAATCAGAAACTAACAGCAGTTTGGCTACCATTGATGCAAAACTGAAAATATATGAACTTCCGACCAGTAATTCAATGCACATGGTTGCTTTACATATTCAGACATGTAAAAGTTGAATAAATAACACTGAATATGCTCCATAACCAGACACATGCGGCCCCTTTCAAAGGTCTTCAAAGGAAGAAAAGTGCTACATTGGACCTAGGTATTGTTATGATTACTAGCACTCCAGATCAGAGATACTCCTAATATGGCTCATGTTAAAAGTAGATGCCAGATCTGGTTCCCTCTGGCAGTCAGGCTGTGCTCTGCAAGGGTTGCAAAGTGTCAGGAATTAGTATTGGGTCCTTGATCCTGTAGGTCAGCCTGGTACTGCCTTGATGTGAGTTAAACCAGAACACTAGATTATGTTACTTGTTTGGATGAATGTTAATAAAGAAATAATAATAATTGTTTATGTTTGTAGGGTCAGATTTTGAAATTCTGGTTTGATTTTTGCTCAGATCTCTTTGAGGAAAAGTCAGTACAGAAGTATTTTTTTCCAATTTTTCTTCTGTACCTTAGTTATTTTCATTTATTTTTTTCTTCTCCTTTTTTGTCTTTTTGCCTTAAGGTGGTTTTCATTACTAATGTCATCTTTGTAAACTATAAATGCTTTCCTGCTGAAAGGAATGAAAAACTGTTTTGCAAGTGAGAATGCCATGAGCAGGGACAGACACTGGAATTTTTCCCATATTTTTCTCATTTACCATTGTGGGTTTTTTTTGTTTTGTTTTGTTTTGTTTTTTTCCTGCATTACTTCTGACTTAAACTTTCATTTTCCAAGAAGTTCTGAAAGTTTTTATTCTTGCCAGATTCTGTTATGGACAACGGAATCTCAGACAGGATCAAGAATTCTCTGCAATCTTCACCACCCACGTTTTCTATGCTTTGTGATGATGACAATGTCTATTTTGAATTGTTAGGTTCCTCAGAGTATACAGAATATAAGGCTAAAGTTATGGAGCCTTTTCCTACTTCTAAGTTCATTTTAGGAAGGATATTAAAAACCAGCCTGTACTTAAAAACAATTTTGTTCTTCTAAGCATTACTACTAATAAAGAAAGGTATTACAATGCATCCGTAATGCCAATTGTTTTCTTTGTCGCTAAGATTCCTGGCTCTCTATACTCTACTGTGCATTTCTTCTTTGAAGCCTGGTAATTCAATCAAAAAAAAGGAGCCAGATTGTGGATCTATGAAGAAGAAAGCAACCCCACAGCAGGTGGGGTTTTCACAGGAATGCTTATAAAATCCTCACTACTGAAAGCAACAACAGGATACTCAAATTGCCCAGCACTGGAGATTTGTTATGGCAGTCAGCTTTCTGTCAATACAACAGGGAATCAGCTACATAACAGAAACAAAAGTCCAGAGGATGCCTGTGAGGTACCACACTTCCAGTTTACACTATGTATCATTACCAGTGGGCTCTGACTCTGAGGCCAGGCTGGATCTGACACTGCATGAGCAGCTGGAGATAAGGGTGCTGTCAAAGCACCCTGCTCCCACGCCGACACAGTCACCGGTCTGGCTCACACCACACAGATTAACTGGAGGTTGATCGATTTTATGCTGGCTGACAGCTTTCCAAGGGACTGCTCTGACAGCCTGGGATTGCTCAGGATGAATAAAGGCTGAAAAATGCCCACTTCTCTGACATGTTCGCACTGTGGGTGACTGGGAAGGGCTGCTGTGGTGGCACTACTGTGGAAGAATCAAACCCTGAGGTCAGATCTGCTGTTTTTCTGCTGATTTTGTGCATTGGGAGCTGCATAAAGCAAGCAAAGGGAGGGCAGGACCTGCTTTACAGGAGGAGCAACCGCAGAAGATGGTCTGGGGAAAAGATGACTTCCACACTTGGGGTCTGCCAGAGCTTTCCACATTAAAAGTGAAAAGCAAACAGAAATGTATCCAGACCTGCTGGATGATATTGGTTACCATCATTCCTGACTCCTGTGGTGTTAATGATTCCATGGACACTTTTTTTTCTGTCTGGCAATCTTTTCCTTGGCTCACTTTTGGAAATAAATCCTTTGTTCTTAGCTTCTCTGTTTCTGTGTTGGTTTGACTAAGATTTCTGTGGGAAAGTTTGAGATTTTCTTTTATTTCACTGGCAATGTTTCACCTTTTCCCCTGCCCCCTCCTAATTTTTTTGGACAGATTTCATTTCCCAAACAGATGTCTCTCGTTTTTGAAAGCAACTTCCACATACTCCAGACTTCTTCTCACATTTTTTCTCTTTTTCTCTTCTTCTCTTGCTTTTCTGCATTCTTTCTTATGTAAGTTTCTGTGAATGTTTTTCAGCTTTGTTCTAAAACGCTACTTTCTGAATTGAAGTTTATAGTGTGTTGTTTTTTTTCTACCACATCGTGTCTGCAAATGTGCATGCCAAAGCCCCTGAAGGATGGATTTGCATGTAACAGGGTAATAACTGAGCTTCTACATAATCATCTGCACAGGCAATTAGGGCATGTATGCATACAGATGCCCAACAACAGGTGCATAGGCATATTCCTTACATGCAGAGCCTGAGACTTTGGACTGTTCTACTAAGAGGCTGGCAAGCTGCATGGTCCTGCTGCTGCATGGGAAGCAGATGGCACAAGCTGAACAACCGTACTTATGAGGAAAACTGCTTCAGCATTTCATGCAGCCCAGCCTTTTAGCTGATGGAACTGGCCAGAAAACATTCAACTTTTGTCATAGGGTGTACAGATACATGGTTGTATGCAGACTGCTTTTTACCCTACAGTCAGTTAGCAGCTGTGCCTGGTAGAATGACTGCCTACAAAGGCAGGGGTGTAAGCATCCATGTTTTGGGATGATCGTATGTTGTTTTTTTAGTGAGAACAATTCCAGGTCAGATTTTCAGAGCCGAGCTTTGACCATCAATCTCCTCTTCAGTTCCTGTCCTTGATTTCACTGGGTCTTGGCTCCCTTCAGCAGTGCTAAGAAACACTGAGGATCTGTGACATACGAGCATAATAACCAAGACCCTACAGTCACACCAAGTACAGTGGCTGCTTCTATTTCAATGTATTCTGGGAAGAATCCTTCAATTACTCCATGGTCCATTTCTGGTGTCTATCTTATTCATGAGCTACTGAAGTCCTGGTAGGCCTAAGGAGATCGGTCACGTGTCTATCACCGAGGAAAACCACTTCCATATGTCACATCCATCCCCCTTGTTATGTGCCTGGCTTCACACAGGCAGCATTGCCTTTGGATGTCAAGGGAACAAGGAAAGAGATCAGAAATCTGCTTTTACTTAAAAATACTTAAAAGAGAGAATACATTTAGGTGACCTATTCTGAAGATGTTGAAGTTCATTCCAAGAGGTTGACTTGTATAGCAAACAGCTGCCAACTATTCTTCTTTGCTGTTTCTTTTTTTTTCGTGTTTTTTTTTTTTTTTTTTTTCCCCTGATCAAATCTTTTCAGAATCCATGGCTTGAATGCAAAGATGGCACCTTGCATTTCTTTCAAGATTTGTTTTTTGCAACTGATAGGGAAAACATCTGTGTACCTCTGCCTAAGTGGAACAGAGCAAAGACTGCCCAGCAAATGGGAAAAGCAAGCACCAAAATCAATATGGAGCTGATCACTTGAGTGAGAGTAGACTCCAAAAATGCATTAAAAAGCACACAGCAGGTCCTATTTTTTCTCCATTAAGATGTTTCTTCCACTGCAGTGTAAATGCCCACGGCAAAAATTAAGGAATATTCTGCATAGTGTCTTATAAAAAAATGTGTAAGGGCAAATAAAAGAATCAATCTGTCCTCTCAGTCCTATCATCTATACCCTTATTTTTCATTATGGGAGTCAAAATTTCAGGAAAATAGTCAGCAAAGCTGTGCATTTAACTGAATTTTAATTGCCATAAGGGGAGGAAGGCAATATGCTACTTCTTCAGTTTTATGAGATCTGTCAGACTGTTTTCAGGGAAAGCCCTGAAAAATGGACTTCCCCGTGTTCCAGGACTGGGTCACAACACGTCAGCCCATTGTGAGACTTAGGTGAACTAAGCTCCCATTCTCCCTGTCAATACAGCTTTGTAAGATCAGGCTGCTTTACTTCTGTCAGATTTTCATCAGCTCTCTCACCTCATTAACAGTAAAGCAGTTTGTACAGGTAAATACAAAACGATGAGCAAGACTGCTTTGCATCAATGTTAAGATACTCTCACAAATGGAAGCAAATTTTTCACACAAATATGAGGCTTTCTTGGTTTGAGAAACAGAAGAACAAATAGGTCTATTGAGGTGCAAGTGTCAGGTGGGGAATGAGAGTATAATATACTTCAAGTCAGTCACTGAACCCCAGCTAGCTTGTCACCACTGAACTGTGAGACTCCGTTCTCCGTAC